>NC_136624.1:1065200-1392700 GCF_933228915.1 Telmatherina bonti
AGGCTCATGTAGGAAACTCCCTGCATGTATAGGCTCATGTAGAACTCCCTGCATGTATAGGCTCATGTAGAACTACCTGCATGTATAGGCTCATGTAGAACTCCCTGCATGTATAGGCTCATTTAGAACTACCTGCATGTATAGGCTCATGTAGAACTACCTGCATGTATAGGCTCATGTAGAACTCCCTGCATGTATAGGCTCATGTAGAACTACCCTGCATGTATAGGCTCATGTAGAACTCCCTGCATGTATAGGCTCATGTAGAACTCCCTGCATGTATAGGCTCATGTAGAACTCCCTGCATGTATAGCTCATGTAGAACCTCCCTGCATGTATAGGCTCATGTAGAACTCCCTGCATGTATAGGCTCATGTAGAACTCCTGCATGTATAGGCTCATGTAGAACTCCCTGCATGTATAGGCTCATGTAGAACTACCTGCATGTATAGGCTCATGTAGAACTACCTGCATGTATAGGCTCATGTAGAACTCCCTGCATGTATAGGCTCATGTAGAACTACCTGCATGTATAGGCTCATGTAGAACTACCTGCATGTATAGGCTCATGTAGAACTCCCTGCATGTATAGGCTCATGTAGAACTCCCTGCATGTATGGGCTCATGTAGAACTACCTGCATGTATAGGCTCATGTAGAACTCCCTGCATGTATAGGTTCATGTAGAACTCCCTGCATGTTATAGGCTCATGTAGAACTCCTGCATGTATAGGCTCATGTAGAACTCCCTGCATGTATAGGCTCATGTAGAACTCCCTGCATGTATAGGCTCATGTAGAACTCCCTGCATGTATAGGCTCATGTAGAACTCCCTGCATGTATAGGCTCATGTAGAACTACCTGCATGTATAGGCTCATGTAGAACTCCCTGCATGTATAGGCTCATGTAGAACTCCCTGCATGTATAGGCTCATGTAGAACTCCCTGCATGTATAGGCTCATGTAGCAACTCCCTGCATGTATAGGCTCATGTAGAACTACCTGCATGTATAGGCTCCATGTAGAACTCCCTGCATGTATAGGCTCATGTAGAACTCCCTGCATGTATAGGCTCATGTAGACCCCTTCCCTGCATGTATAGGCTCATGTAGAACTACCTGCATGTATAGGGCTCATGTAGAACTCCCTGCATGTATAGGCTCATGTAGAACTCCCTGCATGTATAGGCTCATGTAGAACTACCTGCATGTATAGGCTCATGTAGAACTACCTGCATGTATAGGCTCATGTAGAACTCCCTGCATGTATAGGCTCATGTAGAACCTCCCTGCATGTATGGGCTCATGTAGAACTACCTGCATGTATAGGCTCATGTAGAACTCCCTGCATGTATAGGCTCATGTAGAACTCCCTGCATGTATGGGCTCATGTAGAACTACCTGCATGTATAGGCTCATGTAGAACTCCCTGCATGTATAGGGCTAATGTAGAACTACCTGCATGTATAGGCTCATGTAGAACTACCCTGCATGTATAGGCTCATGTAGAACTACCTGCATGTATAGGCTCATGTAGAACTACCTGCATGTATAGGCTCATGTAGAACTACCCGCATGTATAGGCTCATGTAGAACTACCTGCATGTATAGGCCTCATGTAGAACTACCTGCATGTATAGGCTCATGTAGAACTCCCTGCATGTATAGGCTCATGTAGAACTACCTGCATGTATAGGCTCATGTAGAACTCCCTGCATGTATAGGCTCATTTAGAACTACCTGCATGTATAGGCTCATGTAGAACTACCTGCATGTATAGGCTCATGTAGAAACTACCTGCATGTATAGGCTCATGTAGAACTCCCTGCATGTATAGGCTCATGTAGAACTACCTGCATGTATAGGCTCATGTAGAACTCCCTGCATGTATAGGCTCATGTAGAACTCCCTGCATGTATAGGCTCATGTAGAACTCCCTGCATGTATAGGTTCATGTAGAACTCCCTGCATGTATAGGCTCATGTAGAACTCCCTGCATGTATAGGCTCATGTAGAACTCCCTGCATGTATAGGCTCATGTAGAACTCCCTGCATGTATAGGCTCATGTAGAACTACCCGCATGTATAGGCTCATGTAGAACTCCCTGCATGTATAGGCTCATGTAGAACTACCTGCATGTATAGGCTCATGTAGAACTACCTGCATGTATAGGCTCATGTAGAACTCCCTGCATGTATAGGCTCATGTAGAACTCCCTGCATGTATAGGCTCATGTAGAACTCCTGCATGTATAGGCTCATGTAGAACTACCTGCATGTATAGGCTCATGTAGAACTACCTGCATGTATAGGCTCATGTAGAACTCCCTGCATGTATAGGGCTCATGTAGAAACTACCTGCATGTATAGGCTCATGTAGAACTCCCTGCATGTATAGGCTCATGTAGAACTCCCTGCATGTATAGGCTCATGTAGAACTACCTGCATGTATAGGCTCATGTAGAACTCCCTGCATGTATAGGCTCATGTAGAACTCCCTGCATGTATAGGCTCATGTAGAACTACCTGCATGTATAGGCTCATGTAGAACTCCCTGCATGTATAGGCTCATGTAGAACTCCCTGCATGTATAGGCTCATGTAGAACTACCTGCATGTATAGGCTCATGTAGAACTCCCTGCATGTATGGGCTCA
Organism: Telmatherina bonti; assembly: GCF_933228915.1. Taxonomy (NCBI): domain Eukaryota; kingdom Metazoa; phylum Chordata; class Actinopteri; order Atheriniformes; family Telmatherinidae; genus Telmatherina; species Telmatherina bonti. The sequence continues at coordinate 1,067,854 of NC_136624.1, forward strand.
TGTAGAACTACCTGCATGTATAGGCTCATGTAGAACTCCCCTGCATGTATAGGCTCATGTAGAACTACCTGCATGTATAGGCTCATGTAGAACTCCCTGCATGTATAGGGCTCATGTAGAACTACCTGCATGTATAGGCTCATGTAGAACTCCCTGCATGTATAGGCTCATGTAGAACTACCTGCATGTATAGGCTCATGTAGAACTCCCTGCATGTATAGGCTCATGTAGAACTCCCTGCATGTATAGGCTCATGTAGAATTATCTGCATGTATAGGCTCATGTAGAACTACCTGCATGTATAGGTTCATGTAGAACTCCCTGCATGTATAGGCTCATGTAGAACTACCTGCATGTATAGGCTCATGTAGAATTATCTGCATGTATAGGTTCATGTAGAACTCCCTGCATGTATAGGCTCATGTAGAACTACCCTGCATGTATAGGTTCATGTAGAACTACCTGCATGTATAGGCTCATGTAGAATTATCTGCATGTATAGGTCTCATGTAGAACTCCCTGCATGTATAGGTTCATGTAGAACTACCTGCATGTATAGGTTCATGTAGAACTACCTGCATGTATAGGCTCATGTAGAATTATCTGCATGTATAGGTTCATGTAGAACTCCCTGCATGTATAGGTTCATGTAGAACTCCCTGCATGTATAGGTTCATGTAGAACTACCTGCATGTATAGGCTCATGTAGAATTATCTGCATGTATAGGCTCATGTAGAACTACCTGCATGTATAGGTTCATGTAGAACTCCCTGCATGTATAGGCTCATGTAGAATTATCTGCATGTATAGGCTCATGTAGAACTACCTGCATGTATAGGCTCATGTAGAACTCCCTGCATGTATAGGCTCATGTAGAACTACCTGCATGTATAGGCTCATGTAGAACTCCCTGCATGTATAGGCTCATGTAGAACTCCCTGCATGTATAGGCTCATGTAGAACTCCCTGCATGTATAGGCTCATGTAGAACTCCCTGCATGTATAGGCTCATGTAGAACTACCTGCATGTATAGGCTCATGTAGAACTCCCTGCATGTATAGGCTCATGTAGAACTACCTGCATGTATAGGCTCATGTAGAACTCCCTGCATGTATAGGCTCATGTAGAACTACCTGCATGTATAGGCTCATGTAGAACTCCCTGCATGTATAGGCTCATGTAGAACTACCTGCATGTATAGGCTCATGTAGAACTCCCTGCATGTATAGGCTCATGTAGAACTCCCTGCATGTATAGGCTCATGTAGAACTACCTGCATGTATAGGCTCATGTAGAACTCCCTGCATGTATAGGCTCATGTAGAACTCCTTGCATGTATAGGCTCATGTAGAACTCCCTGCATGTATAGGCTCATGTAGAACTACCTGCATGTATAGGCTCATGTAGAACTACCTGCATGTATAGGCCTCATGTAGAACTCCCTGCATGTATAGGCTCATGTAGAACTCCCTGCATGTATAGGCTCATGTAGAACTCCCTGCATGTATAGGCTCATGTAGAACTACCTGCATGTATAGGCTCATGTAGAACTCCCTGCATGTATAGGCTCATGTAGAACTCCCTGCATGTATAGGCTCATGTAGAACTACCTGCATGTATAGGCTCATGTAGAACTACCTGCATGTATAGGCTCATGTAGAACTACCTGCATGTATAGGCTCATGTAGAACTATCTGCATGTATAGGCTCATGTAGAACTCCCTGCATGTATAGGCTCATGTAGAACTCCCTGCATGTATAGGCTCATGTAGAACTCCCTGCATGTATAGGCTCATGTAGAACTCCCTGCATGTATAGGCTCATGTAGAACTACTCTGCATGTATAGGCTCATGTAGAACTACTGCATGTATAGGCTCATGTAGAACTATCTGCATGTATAGGCTCATGTAGAACTCCCTGCATGTATAGGCTCATGTAGAACTCCCTGCATGTATAGGCTCATGTAGAACTCCCTGCATGTATAGGCTCATGTAGAACTACCTGCATGTATAGGCTCATGTAGAACTACCTGCATGTATAGGCTCATGTAGAACTCCCCTGCATGTATAGGCTCATGTAGAACTACCCTGCATGTATAGGCTCATGTAGAACTACCTGCATGTATAGGCTCATGTAGAACTACCTGCATGTATAGGCTCATGTAGAACTCCCTGCATGTATAGGCTCATGTAGAACTCCCTGCATGTATAGGCTCATGTAGAACTCCCTGCATGTATAGGCTCATGTAGAACTCCCTGCATGTATAGGCTCATGTAGAACTCCCTGCATGTATAGGCTCATGTAGAACTACCCTGCATGTATAGGCTCATGTAGAACTCCCTGCATGTATAGGCTCATGTAGAACTCCCTGCATGTATAGGCTCATGTAGAACTCCCTGCATGTATAGGCTCATGTAGAACTCCCTGCATGTATAGGCTCATGTAGAACTCCCTGCATGTATAGGCTCATGTAGAACTACCTGCATGTATAGGCTCATGTAGAACTCCCTGCATGTATAGGGCTCATGTAGAACTACCTGCATGTATAGGCTCATGTAGAACTATCCTGCATGTATAGGCTCATGTAGAACTCCCTGCATGTATAGGCTCATGTAGAACTACCTGCATGTATAGGCTCATGTAGAACTCCCTGCATGTATAGGCTCATGTAGAACTCCCTGCATGTATAGGCTCATGTAGAACTCCCTGCATGTATAGGCTCATGTAGAACTACCCTGCATGTATAGGCTCATGTAGAACTACCTGCATGTATAGGCTCATGTAGAACTCCCTGCATGTATAGGCTCATGTAGAACTCCCTGCATGTATAGGCTCATGTAGAAACTCCCTGCATGTATAGGTCATGTAGAACTACCTGCATGTATAGGCTCATGTAGAACTACCTGCATGTATAGGCTCATGTAGAACTCCCTGCATGTATAGGCTCATGTAGAACTACCTGCATGTATAGGCTCATGTAGAACTACCTGCATGTATAGGCTCATGTAGAACTCCCTGCATGTATAGGCTCATGTAGAACTACCTGCATGTATAGGCTCATGTAGAACTACCTGCATGTATAGGCGCATGTAGAACTCCCTGCATGTATAGGCTCATGTAGAACTACCTGCATGTATAGGCTCATGTAGAACTCCCTGCATGTATAGGCTCATGTAGAACTCCCTGCATGTATAGGCTCATGTAGAACTCCCTGCATGTATAGGCTCATGTAGAACTCCCTGCATGTATAGGCTCATGTAGAACTACCTGCATGTATAGGCTCATGTAGAACTCCCTGCATGTATAGGCTCATGTAGAACTACCTGCATGTATAGGCTCATGTAGAACTCCCTGCATGTATAGGCTCATGTAGAACTCCCTGCATGTATAGGCTCATGTAGAACTACCTGCATGTATAGGCTCATGTAGAACTCCCTGCATGTATAGGCTCATGTAGAACTCCCTGCATGTATGGGCTCATGTAGAACTACCTGCATGTATAGGCTCATGTAGAACTACCTGCATGTATAGGCCTCATGTAGAACTACCCCTGCATGTATAGGCTCATGTAGAACTACCTGCATGTATAGGCTCATGTAGAACTCCCTGCATGTATAGGCTCATGTAAGAACTCCCTGCATGTATAGGCTCATGTAGAACTCCCTGCATGTATAGGCTCATGTAGAACTCCCTGCATGTATAGGCTCATGTAGAACTCCCTGCATGTATAGGCTCATGTAGAACTCCCTGCATGTATAGGCTCATGTAGAACTACCTGCATGTATAGGCTCATGTAGAACTCCCTGCATGTATAGGCTCATGTAGAACTCCCTGCATGTATAGGCTCATGTAGAACTACCTGCATGTATAGGCTCATGTAGAACTCCCTGCATGTATAAGGCTCATGTAGAACTACCTGCATGTATAGGCTCATGTAGAACTCCCTGCATGTTATAGGCTCATGTAGAACTCCCTGCATGTATAGGCTCATGTAGAACTACCTGCATGTATAGGCTCATGTAGAACTACCTGCATGTATAGGCTCATGTAGAACTACCTGCATGTATAGGCTCATGTAGAACTACCTGCATGTATAGGCTCATGTAGAACTACCTGCATGTATAGGCTCATGTAGAACTCCCTGCATGTATAGGCTCATGTAGAACTACCTGCATGTATAGGCTCATGTAGAACTCCCTGCATGTATAGGCTCATGTAGAACTACCCTGCATGTATAGGCTCATGTAGAACTACCCGCATGTATAGGCTCATGTAGAACTACCTGCATGTATAGGCTCATGTAGAACTACCTGCATGTATAGGCTCATGTAGAACTACCCTGCATGTATAGGCTCATGTAGAACTCCCTGCATGTATAGGCTCATGTAGAACTCCCTGCATGTATAGGCTCATGTAGAACTCCCTGCATGTATAGGCTCATGTAGAACTCCCTGCATGTATGGGCTCATGTAGAACTCACCCTGCATGTATAGGCTCATGTAGAACTACCCTGCATGTATAGGCTCATGTAGAACTCCCTGCATGTATAGGCTCATGTAGAACTACCCTGCATGTATAGGCTCATGTAGAACTCCCTGCATGTATAGGCTCATGTAGAACTCCCTGCATGTATAGGCTCATGTAGAACTACCTGCATGTATAGGCTCATGTAGAACTCCCTGCATGTATAGGCTCATGTAGAACTACCTGCATGTATAGGCTCATGTAGAACTCCCTGCATGTATAGGGCTCATGTAGAACTCCCTGCATGTATAGGCTCATGTAGAACTACCTGCATGTATAGGCTCATGTAGAACTCCCTGCATGTATAGGCTCATGTAGAACTACCTGCATGTATAGGCTCATGTAGAACTCCCTGCATGTATAGGCTCATGTAGAACTCCCTGCATGTATAGGCTCATGTAGAACTCCCTGCATGTATAGGCTCATGTAGAACTCCCTGCATGTATAGGCTTCATGTAGAACTCCCTGCATGTATAGGCTCATGTAGAACTCCCTGCATGTATAGGCTCATGTAGAACTCCCTGCATGTATAGGCTCATGTAGAACTCCCTGCATGTATAGGCTCATGTAGAACTCCCTGCATGTATAGGTTCATGTAGAACTCCCTGCATGTATAGGCTCATGTAGAACTACCTGCATGTATAGGCTCATGTAGAACTCCCTGCATGTATAGGCTCATGTAGAACTCCCTGCATGTATAGGTTCATGTAGAACTCCCTGCATGTATAGGCTCATGTAGAACTCCCTGCATGTATAGGTTCATGTAGAACTCCCTGCATGTATAGGCTCATGTAGAACTCCCTGCATGTATAGGTTCATGTAGAACTACCTGCATGTATAGGCTCATGTAGAACTCCCTGCATGTATAGGCTCATGTAGAACTACCTGCATGTATAGGCTTCATGTAGAACTACCTGCATGTATAGGCTCATGTAGAACTCCCTGCATGTATAGGCTCATGTAGAACTACCTGCATGTATAGGCTCATGTAGAACTCCCTGCATGTATAGGCTCATGTAGAACTACCTGCATGTATAGGCTCATGTAGAACTACCTGCATGTATAGGTTCATGTAGAACTCCCTGCATGTATAGGGCTCATGTAGAACTACCCTGCATGTATAGGCTCATGTAGAACTCCCTGCATGTAATAGGTTCATGTAGAACTACCTGCATGTATAGGCTCATGTAGAACTCCCTGCATGTATAGGCTCATGTAGAACTCCCCTGCATGTATAGGCTCATGTAGAACTACCCTGCATGTATAGGCTCATGTAGAACTCCCTGCATGTATAGGCTCATGTAGAACTCCCTGCATGTATAGGCTCATGTAGAACTACCTGCATGTATAGGCTCATGTAGAACTCCCTGCATGTATAGGCTCATGTAGAACTACCTGCATGTATAGGCTCATGTAGAACTCCCTGCATGTATAGGCTCATGTAGAACTCCCTGCATGTATAGGCTCATGTAGAACTCCCTGCATGTATAGGCTCATGTAGAACTCCCTGCATGTATAGGCTCATGTAGAACTCCCTGCATGTATAGGCTCATGTAGAACTCCCTGCATGTATAGGCTCATGTAGAACTCCCTGCATGTATAGGCTCATGTAGAACTCCCTGCATGTATAGGCTCATGTAGAACTCCCTGCATGTATAGGCTCATGTAGAACTACCTGCATGTATAGGCTCATGTAGAACTACCTGCATGTATAGGCTCATGTAGAACTCCCTGCATGTATAGGCTCATGTAGAACTCCCTGCATGTATAGGCTCATGTAGAACTACCTGCATGTATAGGCTCATGTAGAACTCCCTGCATGTATAGGCTCATGTAGAACTCCCTGCATGTATAGGCTCATGTAGAACTCCCTGCATGTATAGGCTCATGTAGAACTCCCTGCATGTATAGGCTCATGTAGAACTACCTGCATGTATAGGCTCATGTAGAACTCCCTGCATGTATAGGCTCATGTAGAACTACCTGCATGTATAGGCTCATGTAGAACTCCCTGCATGTATAGGCTCATGTAGAACTCCCTGCATGTATAGGCTCATGTAGAACTACCTGCATGTATAGGCTCATGTAGAACTCCCTGCATGTATAGGCTCATGTAGAACTCCCTGCATGTATAGGCTCATGTAGAACTCCCTGCATGTATAGGCTCATGTAGAACTCCCTGCATGTATAGGCTCATGTAGAACTCCCTGCATGTATAGGCTCATGTAGAACTCCCTGCATGTATAGGGCTCATGTAGAACTACCCGCATGTAAAGGCTCATGTAGAACTCCCTGCATGTATAGGCTCATGTAGAACTACCTGCATGTATAGGCTCATGTAGAACTCCCTGCATGTATAGGCTCATGTAGAACTCCCTGCATGTATGGGCTCATGTAGAAACTCCCTGCATGTATAGGCTCATGTAGAACTATCTGCATGTATAGGCTCATGTAGAACTATCTGCATGTATAGGCTCATGTAGAACTACCTGCATGTATAGGCTCATGTAGAACTCCCTGCATGTATGGGCTCATGTAGAACTCCCTGCATGTATAGGCTCATGTAGAACTACCTGCATGTATAGGCTCATGTAGAACTCCCTGCATGTATGGGCTCATGTAGAACTCCCTGCATGTATAGGCTCATGTAGAACTATCTGCATGTATAGGCTCATGTAGAACTCCCTGCATGTATAGGCTCATGTAGAACTATCTGCATGTATAGGCTCATGTAGAACTCCCTGCATGTATAGGCTCATGTAGAACTCCCTGCATGTATAGGCTCATGTAGAACTACCTGCATGTATAGGCTCATGTAGAACTCCCTGCATGTATAGGCTCATGTAGAACTCCCTGCATGTATAGGCTCATGTAGAACTCCCTGCATGTATAGGCTCATGTAGAACTCCCTGCATGTATAGGCTCATGTAGAACTCCCTGCATGTATAGGCTCATGTAGAACTACCTGCATGTATAGGCTCATGTAGAACTCCCTGCATGTATAGGCTCATGTAGAACTCCCTGCATGTATAGGCTCATGTAGAACTCCCTGCATGTATAGGCTCATGTAGAACTACCTGCATGTATAGGCTCATGTAGAACTCCCTGCATGTATAGGCTCATGTAGAACTACCTGCATGTATAGGCTCATGTAGAACTACCCGCATGTATAGGCTCATGTAGAACTACCTGCATGTATAGGCTCATGTAGAACTACCCGCATGTATAGGCTCATGTAGAACTCCCTGCATGTATAGGCTCATGTAGAACTCCCTGCATGTATAGGTCATGTAGAACTCCCTGCATGTATAGGCTCATGTAGAACTCCCTGCATGTATAGGCTCATGTAGAACTCCCTGCATGTATAGGCTCATGTAGAACTACCTGCATGTATAGGCTCATGTAGAACTCCCTGCATGTATAGGCTCATGTAGAACTACCTGCATGTATAGGCTCATGTAGAACTCCCTGCATGTATAGGCTCATGTAGAACTACCTGCATGTATAGGCTCATGTAGAACTCCCCTGCATGTATAGGCTCATGTAGAACTCCCTGCATGTATAGGCTCATGTAGAACTACCCGCATGTATAGGCTCATGTAGAACTCCCTGCATGTATAGGCTCATGTAGAACTACCTGCATGTATAGGCTCATGTAGAACTCCCTGCATGTATAGGCTCATGTAGAACTCCCTGCATGTATAGGCTCATGTAGAACTCCCTGCATGTATAGGCTCATGTAGAACTCCCTGCATGTATAGGCTCATGTAGAACTCCCTGCATGTATAGGCTCATGTAGAACTACCTGCATGTATAGGCTCATGTAGAACTCCCTGCATGTATAGGGCTCATGTAGAACTCCCTGCATGTATAGGCTCATGTAGAACTACCTGCATGTATAGGCTCATGTAGAACTCCCTGCATGTATAGGCTCATGTAGAACTACCTGCATGTATAGGCTCATGTAGAACTACCTGCATGTATAGGCTCATGTAGAACTACCTGCATGTATAGGCTCATGTAGAACTACCTGCATGTATAGGCTCATGTAGAACTACCTGCATGTATAGGCTCATGTAGAACTCCCTGCATGTATAGGCTCATGTAGAACTACCCTGCATGTATAGGCTCATGTAGAACTCCCTGCATGTATAGGCTCATGTAGAACTCCCTGCATGTATAGGCTCATGTAGAACTCCCTGCATGTATAGGCTCATGTAGAACTCCCTGCATGTATAGGCTCATGTAGAACTACCCTGCATGTATAGGCTCATGTAGAACTCCCTGCATGTATAGGCTCATGTAGAACTACCCTGCATGTATAGGCTCATGTAGAACTCCCTGCATGTATAGGCTCATGTAGAACTCCCTGCATGTATAGGCTCATGTAGAACTCCCTGCATGTATAGGCTCATGTAGAACTCCCTGCATGTATAGGCTCATGTAGAACTCCCTGCATGTATAGGCTCATGTAGAACTCCCTGCATGTATAGGCTCATGTAGAACTCCCTGCATGTATAGGCTCATGTAGAACTCCCTGCATGTATAGGGTCATGTAGAACTATCTGCATGTATAGGCTCATGTAGAACTCCCTGCATGTATAGGCTCATGTAGAACTCCCTGCATGTATAGGCTCATGTAGAACTACCTGCATGTATAGGCTCATGTAGAACTACCTGCATGTATAGGCTCATGTAGAACTCCCTGCATGTATAGGCTCATGTAGAACTCCCTGCATGTATAGGCTCATGTAGAACTCCCTGCATGTATAGGCTCATGTAGAACTACCTGCATGTATAGGCTCATGTAGAACTACCTGCATGTATAGGCTCATGTAGAACTACCTGCATGTATAGGCTCATGTAGAACTCCCCTGCATGTATAGGCTCATGTAGAACTCCCTGCATGTATAGGCTCATGTAGAACTCCCTGCATGTATAGGCTCATGTAGAACTCCCTGCATGTATAGGCTCATGTAGAACTCCTTGCATGTATAGGCTCATGTAGAACTACCTGCATGTATAGGCTCATGTAGAACTCCCTGCATGTATAGGGCTCATGTAGAACTACCCTGCATGTATAGGCTCATGTAGAACTACCTGCATGTATAGGCTCATGTAGAACTCCCTGCATGTATAGGCTCATGTAGAACTCCCTGCATGTATAGGCTCATGTAGAACTATCTGCATGTATAGGCTCATGTAGAACTACCTGCATGTATAGGCTCATGTAGAACTCCCTGCATGTATAGGCTCATGTAGAACTACCTGCATGTATAGGCTCATGTAGAACTATCTGCATGTATAGGCTCATGTAGAACTATCTGCATGTATAGGCTCATGTAGAACTCCCTGCATGTATAGGCTCATGTAGAACTCCCTGCATGTATAGGCTCATGTAGAACTCCCTGCATGTATAGGCTCATGTAGAACTACCTGCATGTATAGGGTCATGTAGAACTACCTGCATGTATAGGCTCATGTAGAACTATCTGCATGTATAGGCTCATGTAGAACTATCTGCATGTATAGGCTCATGTAGAACTCCCTGCATGTATAGGCTCATGTAGAACTCCCCTGCATGTATAGGCTCATGTAGAACTCCCTGCATGTATAGGCTCATGTAGAACTACCTGCATGTATAGGGTCATGTAGAACTACCTGCATGTATAGGCTCATGTAGAACTCCCTGCATGTATAGGCTCATGTAGAACTCCCTGCATGTATAGGCTCATGTAGAACTCCCTGCATGTATAGGCTCATGTAGAACTCCCTGCATGTATAGGCTCATGTAGAACTCCCTGCATGTATAGGCTCATGTAGAACTACCTGCATGTATAGGCTCATGTAGAACTCCTGCATGTATAGGCTCATGTAGAACTCCCTGCATGTATAGGCTCATGTAGAACTCCCTGCATGTATAGGCTCATGTAGAACTCCCTGCATGTATAGGCTCATGTAGAACTCCCTGCATGTATAGGCTCATGTAGAACTCCCTGCATGTATAGGCTCATGTAGAACTCCTTGCATGTATAGGCTCATGTAGAACTCCCTGCATGTATAGGCTCATGTAGAACTATCTGCATGTATAGGCTCATGTAGAACTCCCTGCATGTATAGGCTCATGTAGAACTCCCTGCATGTATAGGCTCATGTAGAACTACCTGCATGTATAGGCTCATGTAGAACTCCCTGCATGTATAGGCTCATGTAGAACTACCTGCATGTATAGGCTCATGTAGAACTCCCTGCATGTATAGGCTCATGTAGAACTACCTGCATGTATAGGCTCATGTAGAACTACCTGCATGTATAGGCTCATGTAGAACTACCTGCATGTATAGGCTCATGTAGAACTCCCTGCATGGATAGGCTCATGTAGAACTCCCTGCATGTATAGGCTCATGTAGAACTCCTGCATGTATAGGCTCATGTAGAACTCCCTGCATGGATAGGCTCATGTAGAACTCCCTGCATGTATAGGCTCATGTAGAACTCCCTGCATGTATAGGCTCATGTAGAACTCCCTGCATGTATAGGTTCATGTAGAACTACCTGCATGTATAGGCCTCATGTAGAACTCCCCTGCATGTATAGGCTCATGTAGAACTACCTGCATGTATAGGCTCATGTAGAACTACCTGCATGTATAGGCGCATGTAGAACTCCCTGCATGTATAGGCTCATGTAGAACTACCTGCATGTATAGGCTCATGTAGAACTCCCTGCATGTATAGGCTCATGTAGAACTCCCTGCATGTATAGGCTCATGTAGAACTCCCTGCATGTATAGGCTCATGTAGAACTCCCTGCATGTATAGGCTCATGTAGAACTCCCTGCATGTATAGGCTCATGTAGAACTCCCTGCATGTATAGGCTCATGTAGAACTCCCTGCATGTATAGGCTCATGTAGAACTCCCTGCATGTATGGGCTCATGTAGAACTACCTGCATGTATAGGCTCATGTAGAACTACCTGCATGTATAGGCTCATGTAGAACTACCCGCATGTATAGGCTCATGTAGAACTACCTGCATGTATAGGCTCATGTAGAACTCCCTGCATGTATAGGCTCATGTAGAACTCCCTGCATGTATAGGCTCATGTAGAACTCCCTGCATGTATAGGCTCATGTAGAACTACCTGCATGTATAGGCTCATGTAGAACTCCCTGCATGTATAGGCTCATGTAGAACTCCCTGCATGTATGGGCTCATGTAGAACTACCTGCATGTATAGGCTCATGTAGAACTCCCTGCATGTATAGGCTCATGTAGAACTACCCGCATGTATAGCTCATGTAGAACTACCCGCATGTATAGGCTCATGTAGAACTACCCGCATGTATAGGCTCATGTAGAACTACCCCCGCATGTATGGGCTCATGTAGAACTACCCGCATGTATGGGCTCATGTAGAACTACCCGCATGTATGGGCTCATGTAGAACTCCCTGCATGTATAGGCTCATGTAGAACTCCCTGCATGTATAGGCTCATGTAGAACTCCCTGCATGTATAGGCTCATGTAGAACTCCCTGCATGTATAGGCTCATGTAGAACTCCCTGCATGTATAGGCTCATGTAGAACTACCTGCATGTATAGGCTCATGTAGAAACTCCCTGCATGTATAGGCTCATGTAGAACTACCTGCATGTATAGGCTCATGTAGAACTACCTGCATGTATAGGCTCATGTAGAACTACCCGCATGTATAGGCTCATGTAGAACTCCCTGCATGTATAGGCTCATGTAGAACTACCTGCATGTATAGGCTCATGTAGAACTACCTGCATGTATAGGCTCATGTAGAACTCCCTGCATGTATAGGCTCATGTAGAACTACCCGCATGTATAGGCTCATGTAGAACTCCCTGCATGTATAGGCTCATGTAGAACTCCCTGCATGTATAGACTCATGTAGAACTATCTGCATGTATAGGCTCATGTAGAACTACCTGCATGTATAGGCTCATGTAGAACTCCCTGCATGTATAGGCTCATGTAGAACTCCCTGCATGTATAGGCTCATGTAGAACTACCTGCATGTATAGGCTCATGTAGAACTCCCTGCATGTATAGGCTCATGTAGAACTCCCTGCATGTATAGGCTCATGTAGAACTCCCTGCATGTATAGGTTCATGTAGAACTCCCTGCATGTATAGGTTCATGTAGAACTCCCTGCATGTATAGGCTCATGTAGAACTACCTGCATGTATAGGCTCATGTAGAACTACCTGCATGTATAGGCTCATGTAGAACTCCCTGCATGTATAGGCTCATGTAGAACTCCCTGCATGTATAGGCTCATGTAGAACTCCCTGCATGTATAGGCTCATGTAGAACTACCTGCATGTATAGGCTCATGTAGAACTCCCTGCATGTATAGGCTCATGTAGAACTACCTGCATGTATAGGCTCATGTAGAACTACCTGCATGTATAGGCTCATGTAGAACTACCTGCATGTATAGGCTCATGTAGAACTACCTGCATGTATAGGCTCATGTAGAACTCCCTGCATGTATAGGCTCATGTAGAACTCCCTGCATGTATAGGCTCATGTAGAACTCCCTGCATGTATAGGCTCATGTAGAACTACCTGCATGTATAGGCTCATGTAGAACTACCTGCATGTATAGGCTCATGTAGAACTCCCTGCATGTATAGGCTCATGTAGAACTCCCTGCATGTATAGGCTCATGTAGAACTCCCTGCATGTATAGGCTCATGTAGAACTACCTGCATGTATAGGCTCATGTAGAACTCCCTGCATGTATAGGCTCATGTAGAACTCCCTGCATGTATAGGCTCATGTAGAACTCCCTGCATGTATAGGCTCATGTAGAACTCCCTGCATGTATAGGCTCATGTAGAACTCCCTGCATGTATAGGCTCATGTAGAACTACCTGCATGTATAGGCTCATGTAGAACTACCTGCATGTATAGGCTCATGTAGAACTCCCTGCATGTATAGGCTCATGTAGAACTCCCTGCATGTATAGGCTCATGTAGAACTCCCTGCATGTATAGGCTCATGTAGAACTACCTGCATGTATAGGCTCATGTAGAACTCCCTGCATGTATAGGCTCATGTAGAACTCCCTGCATGTATAGGCTCATGTAGAACTCCCTGCATGTATAGGCTCATGTAGAACTCCCTGCATGTATAGGCTCATGTAGAACTCCCTGCATGTATAGGCTCATGTAGAACTACCTGCATGTATAGGCTCATGTAGAACTACCTGCATGTATAGGCTCATGTAGAACTACCTGCATGTATAGGCTCATGTAGAACTCCCTGCATGTATAGGCTCATGTAGAACTCCCTGCATGTATAGGTTCATGTAGAACTACCTGCATGTATAGGCTCATGTAGAACTACCTGCATGTATAGGCTCATGTAGAACTCCCTGCATGTATAGGCTCATGTAGAACTCCCTGCATGTATAGGCTCATGTAGAACTACCTGCATGTATAGGCTCATGTAGAACTACCTGCATGTATAGGCTCATGTAGAACTACCTGCATGTATAGGCTCATGTAGAACTCCCTGCATGTATAGGCTCATGTAGAACTACCCGCATGTATAGGCTCATGTAGAACTCCCTGCATGTATAGGCTCATGTAGAACTACCCGCATGTATAGGCTCATGTAGAACTCCCTGCATGTATAGGCTCATGTAGAACTCCCTGCATGTATAGGCTCATGTAGAACTCCCTGCATGTATAGGCTCATGTAGAACTCCCTGCATGTATAGGCTCATGTAGAACTCCCTGCATGTATAGGCTCATGTAGAACTCCCTGCATGTATAGGCTCATGTAGAACTATCTGCATGTATAGGCTCATGTAGAACTACCTGCATGTATAGGCTCATGTAGAACTCCCTGCATGTATGGGCTCATGTAGAACTCCCTGCATGTATAGGCTCATGTAGAACTACCTGCATGTATGGGCTCATGTAGAACTCCCTGCATGTATAGGCTCATGTAGAACTCCCTGCATGTATAGGCTCATGTAGAACTCCCTGCATGTATAGGCTCATGTAGAACTCCCTGCATGTATAGGCTCATGTAGAACTCCCTGCATGTATAGGCTCATGTAGAACTCCCTGCATGTATAGGCTCATGTAGAACTATCTGCATGTATAGGCTCATGTAGAACTCCCTGCATGTATAGGCTCATGTAGAACTATCTGCATGTATAGGCTCATGTAGAACTATCTGCATGTATAGGCTCATGTAGAACTATCTGCATGTATAGGCTCATGTAGAACTCCCTGCATGTATAGGCTCATGTAGAACTATCTGCATGTATAGGCTCATGTAGAACTATCTGCATGTATAGGCTCATGTAGAACTACCTGCATGTATAGGCTCATGTAGAACTCCCTGCATGTATAGGCTCATGTAGAACTCCCTGCATGTATAGGCTCATGTAGAACTCCCTGCATGTATAGGCTCATGTAGAACTACCTGCATGTATAGGCTCATGTAGAACTACCTGCATGTATAGGCTCATGTAGAACTCCCTGCATGTATAGGCTCATGTAGAACTCCCTGCATGTATAGGCTCATGTAGAACTCCCTGCATGTATAGGCTCATGTAGAACTCCCTGCATGTATAGGCTCATGTAGAACTCCCTGCATGTATAGGCTCTCTGTTGGTCCCACATCCCATGCTTAATCACAGCAGATCTGCAATTAAAAGAATGTGTGTGCATACTTGGTTTAACTGTTCCATTTTGGAAACATTAAATTAAAAATATACAGTACAGAAATATTAACAATTGCATCTGTGATTCTGTAGTCACCTGTAAACTTCTTCATAAATCACAAGGTTATTTTTAACTGGCATGAGCAACAGCCCTGCTACTGTAACCGTCCACAGCCAGGACGTGTGTCACTCCAAACATCACCAGCTTCTCGTTCTGATCAAGATGAACTTTATGACCAGTGTATTCAGCGTGATATGGAGTGGGATTTAGATTACGTGATCCCTGGGAAATAAAACAACATTAATGTAGACATCCAGATTTACCTAATTGGTCTGCAGTTTTTATAAATATGTTTCATGACCACTTTATGCATTATAATTTGTTTTTAACACACAATTGTTTTCTTTATCCATGAAATTGTTTAAAATAAATCTGTCTGTTCATCATTTATATGCATGCTCATCAACTGGTTATTTCTATCATTAGTCTACCTTGCAAACATGAGTTTTCCCTAATTCTTAATATACTGTCAAAACAGGGCTACTTGACGTCGGAAATCCTGGTGTGGCTGGTGAACGCTTCTCAGGATTTTACCCACTCGACTTTCTCCAGCATGTACACCTTTTGACGACAGATAACCGGTCATGATCTTGGGACCATAAGATGGACCTGTCTGGAGAAAAAAAAAGATCAATTGTGCTGTTGGGGGAGTAACTAGAAAGTTTGATGTGCAAAGTTGTGCATTTTCAACTTGTTGCATGTACAGCCTACTAGGCTACTCTCTCCTGAAGATGTTGACAATCTCTTGATGAGAGAGATTGTATTTTATCAAATTTGAGTGTTTTTCTAAATTATCAATTGAAAGCTTACCTCAGAAATGGATGCAAGTACAGCCCTCTCCAGATCTGTGTCCGATAAATGTTGTTTTCTCCGTAGACCGTTTTGGAGACAAAATCTTCTGACACTTGTTTGCGAGCATTGCGGCACACCCATACGCATCAGGGCTGTTGACATGTCGCCATGGGTCTTTCCAGTTTCAAACATTTCTTTTATAAATCTTCCGTAAGGATCTAGAGCCGCCATGGCATTGATCGCAACACCGCTACAAGCAAAACAGAACATCGACTTCCGGGTAACAAAACTCCACCGGGGTTATAATGAATATATATAATGAAATCATTTTGCTGCCTGTGGAACATTTTTCCATTTTACTTATTCTATCCTTAATTTCAAATAAAAAGTCCAAAATTTGCCCGATTTTTGTTTTATTTGCATCAATTTTTCAAAAAGCAATAATGAAAAACAAGCTAATTTTTTGTGTTTCTATTTGAAATTGAATATTAAATGAAGGAATGATACACGGACCCAAAGCGTTGCCCCCTCCTGCCCCTGCCTAAAGCCGATCTCGGTCTACATCCAGTCTTTGTGTGCCTACTGCTCTTTAGACAGTCTGCAGTTAGGGAGTGTGATTTATTTAGAAAAAAAAGTTTTCAGCTTCTCTCAGCACCCGTGGGGCAGAGTGGAAAAAGCCTGTAATTTTTTTTCAAAAGCCAAACATAGGGACTGTGGCCCAGAAACCCAGCAACGAAGAGGAGCACCAATTTACTGTCGGCACCATTGTCCAATCTCCTGGGGCCTGGCCTGATTACAGCCCCATCATTTGCTTTCTCTTAGATCTGCCCCCCCCCCCCCCCCCCCCCCCACACACACACACACACTCTCCTACTCTGTTGGAGTGGATGTTGCCAGCTCATCGAATATACCTTCTCAACTGCATTATTATTTTGGTGGTGCTGTGGATTTGTGTGGTCCCGTCACCTGTGTTTTCTGGCTCTCTGAGTGAGAGACAGCGATGATGGCAGAGATTCTGTTCATAAGTCAGCTGGCCGGTCACATTACTGGCTTGTTGAAATGTCACTGCTGTTTGCATCGCAGCAGAACAGCAGGCTAGGAAAAGGAACCCACTGCTGCATATATAATTCAACGGAGACTTGAACTGCCTTCAGTGGTCCAGGAACACGGTGGGACCATGGCTGGACCACGGTGGGACCACGGCTGGACCATGGTGGGACCATGGTGAGACCGCGGCTGGACCATGGTGGGACCACGGTGGGACCATGGTGGGACCATGGCTGGACCATGGTGGGACCACGGCTGGACCATGGTGGGACCATGGTGAGACCGCGGCTGGACCATGGTGGGACCACGGTGGGACCATGGTGGGACCATGGCTGGACCATGGTGGGACCACGGCTGGACCATGGTGGGACCATGGTGAGACCGCGGCTGGACCATGGTGGGACCACGGTGGGACCATGGTGGGACCATGGCTGGACCATGGTGGGACCATGGCTGGACCATGGTGGGACCATGGCTGGACCACGGTGGGACCACAGCTGGACCACGGTGGGACCACGGCTGGACCACGGTGGGACCATGGTGGGACCGTGGTGGGACCACGGCTGGACCATGGTGGGACCATGGTGGGACCATGGTGGGACCACGGTGGGACCATGGTGGGACCACGGCTGGACCATGGTGGGACCATGGTGGGACCACGGTGGGACCATGGTGGGACCACGGCTGGACCATGGTGGGACCATGGTGAGACCGCGGCTGGACCATGGTGGGACCACGGTGGGACCGTGGTGGGACCACGGCTGGACCACGGTGGGACCACGGTGGGACCACGGCTGGACCACGGTGGGACCACGGCTGGACCACGGTGGGACCATGGTGGGACCATGGCTGGACCATGGTGGGACCACGGCTGGACCATGGTGGGACCACGGCTGGACCACGGTGGGACCATGGTGAGACCATGGCTGGACCACGGTGGGACCACGGCTGGACCACGGTGGGACCATGGTGGGACCACGGTGGGACCACGGCTGGACCATGGTGGGACCACGGTGGGACCATGGCTGGACCACGGTGGGACCATGGTGGGACCACGGCTGGACCATGGTGGGACCATGGTGGGACCACGGCTGGACCACGGTGGGACCACGGCTGGACCACGGTGGGACCATGGTGGGACCACGGCTGGACCATGGTGGGACCACGGCTGGACCACGGTGGGACCATGGTGGGACCACGGCTGGACCATGGTGGGACCACGGCTGGACCACGGTGGGACCATGGTGAGACCGCGGCTGGACCACGGTGGGACCACGGCTGGACCATGGTGGGACCATGGCTGGACCATGGTGGGACCACGGCTGGACCACGGTGGGACCATGGTGAGACCGCGGCTGGACCACGGTGGGACCACGGCTGGACCATGGTGGGACCACGGCTGGACCACGGCTGGACCACGGTGGGACCATGGCTGGACCACGGTGGGACCATGGTGGGACCACGGCTGGACCATGGTGGGACCACGGCTGGACCACGGTGGGACCATGGTGAGACCGCGGCTGGACCACGGTGGGACCACGGCTGGACCACGGTGGGACCACGGCTGGACCATGGTGGGACCACGGTGGGACCACGGCTGGACCACGGTGGGACCACGGCTGGACCACGGTGGGACCATGGTGAGACCACGGCTGGACCATGGTGGGACCAGGGCTGGACCATGGTGGGACCATGGTGAGACCACGGCTGGACCATGGTGGGACCACGGCTGGACCATGGTGGGACCACGGTGGGACCACGGCTGGACCATGGTGGGACCATGGTGGGACCATGGTGGGACCATGGCTGGACCACGGTGGGACCATGGTGGGACCACGGTGGGACCACGGTGGGACCATGGCTGGACCACGGTGGGACCATGGTGGGACCATGGCTGGACCATGGTGGGACCACGGTGGGACCATGGCTGGACCACGGTGGGACCATGGTGGGACCATGGTGGGACCACGGTGGGACCACGGCTGGACCATGGTGGGACCACGGTGGGACCATGGTGGGACCATGGTGGGACCACGGCTGGACCATGGTGGGACCACGGTGGGACCACGGCTGGACCATGGTGGGACCACGGCTGGACCATGGTGGGACCACGGTGGGACCATGGCTGGACCATGGTGGGACCACGGCTGGACCACGGTGGGACCATGGTGGGACCACGGTGGGACCATGGTGGGACCATGGCTGGACCATGGTGGGACCACGGCTGGACCATGGTGGGACCACGGTGGGACCATGGTGGGACCATGGCTGGACCATGGTGGGACCACGGCTGGACCATGGTGGGACCATGGTGAGACCGCGGCTGGACCATGGTGGGACCACGGTGGGACCATGGTGGGACCACGGTGGGACCATGGCTGGACCATGGTGGGACCACAGCTGGACCACGGTGGGACCACGGCGGGACCACGGTGGGACCACGGTGGGACCACGGTGAGACCACGGCTGGACCATGGTGGGACCACGGCTGGACCATGGTGGGACCACGGCTGGACCACGGTGGGACCATGGCTGGACCACGGCTGGACCATGGCGGGACCACGGCTGGACCATGGTGGGACCACGGCTGGACCATGGTGGGACCACGGCTGGACCATGGTGGGACCACGGTGGGACCATGGTGGGACCATGGCTGGACCATGGTGGGACCACGGCTGGACCATGGTGGGACCATGGTGAGACCGCGGCTGGACCATGGTGGGACCATGGTGGGACCACGTTGGGACCATGGTGGGACCACGGCTGGACCATGGTGGGACCATGGTGAGACCGCGGCTGGACCATGGTGGGACCACGGTGTGACCATGGTGGGACCATGGCTGGACCATGGTGGGACCACGGCTGGACCGCGGTGGGACCACGGTGGGACCACGGCTGGACCATGGTGGGACCACGGCTGGACCATGGTGGGACCACGGTGGGACCATGGTGGGACCACGGCTGGACCATGGTGGGACCACGGCTGGACCACGGTGGGACCATGGTGGGACCACGGCTGGACCATGGTGGGACCACAGCTGGACCATGGTGGGACCATGGTGAGACCGCGGCTGGACCATGGTGGGACCACAGCTGGACCACGGCTGGACCACGGTGGGACCATGGCTGGACCACGGTGGGACCATGGCAGGACCATGGTGGGACCACGGTGGGACCACGGTGGGACCATGGTGGGACCACGGTGGGACCATGGCTGGACCACGGTGGGACCACGGCTGGACCATGGTGGGACCACGGTGGGACCACGGTGGGACCATGGTGGGACCACGGTGGGACCATGGTGGGACCACGGTGGGACCATGGCTGGACCACGGTGGGACCACGGCTGGACCATGGTGGGACCACGGTGGGACCACGGTGGGACCATGGTGGGACCACGGTGGGACCATGGCTGGACCACGGTGGGACCACGGCTGGACCATGGTGGGACCACGGTGGGACCACGGCTGTACCACGGTGGGACCAGGGTGGGACCATGGCTGGACCACGGTGAGACCACGGCTGGACCATGGCTGGACCACGGTGAGACCACGGCTGGACCATGTTGGGACCATGGTGGGACCACGGCTGGACCATGTTGGGACCATGGTGGGACCACGGCTGGACCATGGTGGGACCATGGTGAGACCACGGCTGGACCATGGTGGGACCATGGTGAGACCACGGCTGGACCATGGTGGGACCATGGTGGGACCATGGTGGGACCACGGTGGGACCATGGCTGGACCACGGTGGGACCATGGTGGGACCACGGCTGGACCACGGTGGGACCACGGTGGGACCACGGTGGGACCATGGCTGGACCACGGTGGGACCACGGCTGGACCATGGTGGGACCACGGCTGGACCACGGTGGGACCACGGCTGGACCATGGTGGGACCATGGTGGGACCACGGCTGGACCACGGTGGGACCACGGTGGGACCATGGCTGGACCATGGCTGGACCATGGTGGGACCATGGTGGCACCACAGCTGGACCATGGTGGGACCACGGCTGGACCATGGTGGGACCATGGCTGGACCATGGTGGGACCACGGCTGGACCACGGTGGGACCATGGTGGGACCACGGCTGGACCATGGTGGGACCACAGCTGGACCATGGTGGGACCATGGTGAGACCACGGCTGGACAATGGTGGGACCATGGTGAGACCACGGCTGGACCATGTTGGGACCACGGTGGGACCATGGTGAGACAAGGCTGGACCATGGTGGGACCATGGTGGGACCATGGTGGGACCACAGCTGGACCATGGTGGGACCATGGTGAGACCGTGGCTGCACCATGGTGGGACCATGGTGAGACCGTGGCTGGACCATGGTGGGACCATGGTGAGACCGTGGCTGGACCATGGGGAGACCACGGCTGGACCATGGTGGGACCATGGTGGGACCACAGCTGGACCACGGTGGGACCACGGCTGGACCATGGTGGTGCCATGGTGGGACCACGGCTGGACCATGGTGGGACCACGGCTGGACCACGGTGGGACCACGGCTGGACCATGGTGGTGCCATGGTGGGACCACGGCTGGACCATGGTGGGACCACGGCTGGACCACGGTGGGACCATGGTGAGACCACGGCTGGACCATGGTGGGACCACGGCTGGACCATGGTGGGACCATGGTGAGACCACGGCTGGACCATGGTGGGACCACGGTGGGACCACGGTGGGACCACGGCTGGACCACGGTGGGACCACGGCTGGACCATGGCTGGACCATGGTGGGACCATGGTGGGACCACGGCTGGACCACGGTGGGACCACGGCTGGACCACGGTGGGACCACGGCTGGACCACGGTGGGACCACGGTGGGACCACGGCTGGACCATGGTGGGACCATGGTGGGACCACGGCTGGACCATGGTGGGACCATGGTGGGACCACGGCTGGACCACGGTGGGACCACGGCTGGACCATGGTGGGACCACGGCTGGACCACGGTGGGACCATGGTGGGACCACGGCTGGACCATGGTGGGACCATGGTGGGACCACGGCTGGACCACGGTGGGACCATGGTGGGACCACGGCTGGACCACGGTGGGACCATGGTGGGACCATGGTGGGACCACGGCTGGACCACGGTGGGACCATGGTGGGACCACGGCTGGACCATGGTGGGACCACGGCTGGACCACGGCTGAACCATGGTGGTGCGATGGTGGGACCACAGCTGGACCATGGTGGGACCATGGTGAGACCGCGGCTGGACCATGGTGGGACCATGGTGAGACCACAGCTGGACCACGGTGGGACCACAGCTGGACCATGGTGGGACCACGGCTGAACCATGGTGGGACCATGGTGGGACCATGGTGGGACCACGGCTGGACCACGGTGGGACCACGGCTGGACCATGGTGGGACCACGGTGGGACCATGGTGAGACCACGGCTGGACCATGGTGGGACCATGGTGAGACCACGGCTGGACCATGGTGGGACCAGGGCTGGACCACGGTGGGACCATGGTGAGACCACGGCTGGACCATGGTGGGACCACGGCTGGACCATGGTGGGACCATGGTGGGACCACGGCTGGACCATGGTGGGACCACGGCTGGACCACGGTGGGACCATGGTGAGACCACGGCTGGACCATGGTGGGACCACGGTGGGACCATGGTGGGACCAGGAGGAGGATGGAGACAGGGGTCCAGAGACCAGCAGGATGGAAACAGTGGTCCAGAGACCAGCAGGGTGGAGACAGTGGTCCAGAGACCAGCAAGGTGGAGACAGTGGTCCAGAGACCAGCAGGATGGAGACAGTGGTCCAGAGACCAGCAGGATGGAGACAGTGGTCCAGAGACCAGCAGGGTGGAGACAGTGGTCCAGAGACCAGCAGGATGGAGACAGTGGTCCAGAGACCAGCAGGATGGAGACAGTGGTCCAGAGACCAGCAGGAGGATGGAGACAGTGGTCCAGAGACCAGCAGGAGGATGGAGACAGTGGTCCAGAGACCAGCAGGAGGATGGAGACAGTGGTCCAGAGACCAGCAGGAGGATGGAGACAGTGGTCCAGAGACCAGCAGGAGGATGGAGACAGTGGTCCAGAGACCAGCAAGGTGGAGACAGTGGTCCAGAGACCAGCAGGATGGAGACAGTGGTCCAGAGACCAGCAGGATGGAGACAGTGGTCCAGAGACCAGCAGGATGGAGACAGTGGTCCAGAGACCAGCAGGATGGAGACAGTGGTCCAGAGACCAGCAGGAGGATGGAGACAGTGGTCCAGAGACCAGCAGGAGGATGGAGACAGTGGTCCAGAAACCAGCAGCAGGATGGAGACAGTGGTCCAGAGACCAGCAGGATGGAAACAGTGGTCCAGAGACCAGCAGGGTGGAGACATTGGTCCAGAGACCAGCAAGGTGGAGACAGTGGTCCAGAGACCAGCAGGATGGAGACAGTGGTCCAGAGACCAGCAGCAGGATGGAGACAGT
Source organism: Telmatherina bonti (assembly GCF_933228915.1). Taxonomy (NCBI): domain Eukaryota; kingdom Metazoa; phylum Chordata; class Actinopteri; order Atheriniformes; family Telmatherinidae; genus Telmatherina; species Telmatherina bonti. Next base: position 1,091,464 of record NC_136624.1, read on the forward strand.
GGTCCAGAGACCAGCAGGATGGAGACAGTGGTCCAGAGACCAACAGGATGGAGACAGTGGTCCAGAGACCAGCAGGGTGGAGACAGTGGTCCAGAGACCAGCAGGATGGAGACAGTGGTCCAGAGACCAGCAGGAGGATGGAGACAGTGGTCCAGAGACCAGCAGGAGGATGGAGACAGTGGTCCAGAGACCAGCAGGAGGATGGAGACAGTGGTCCAGAGACCAGCAGGAGGATGGAGACAGTGGTCCAGAGACCAGCAGGATGGAGACAGTGGTCCAGAGACCAGCAGGATGGAGACAGTGGTCCAGAGACCAGCAGCAGGATGGAGACAGTGGTCCAGAGACTAGCAACAGGATGGAGACAGTGGTCCAGAGACCAGCAGGATGGAGACAGTGGTCCAGAGACCAGCAGGATGGAGACAGTGGTCCAGAGACCAGCAAGGTGGAGACAGTGGTCCAGAGACCAGCAGGATGGAGACAGTGGTCCAGAGACCAGCAGGAGGATGGAGACAGTGGTCCAGAGACCAGCAGGAGGATGGAGACAGTGGTCCAGAAACCAGCAGCGTGGAGACAGTGGTCCAGAGACCAGAAGGATGGAGACAGTGGTCCAGAGACCAGCAGGGTGGAGACATTGGTCCAGAGACCAGCAAGGTGGAGACAGTGGTCCAGAGACCAGCAGGATGGAGACAGTGGTCCAGAGACCAGCAGGAGGATGGAGACAGTGGTCCAGAGACCAGCAGGAGGATGGAGACAGTGGTCCAGAGACCAGCAGGAGGATGGAGACAGTGGTCCAGAAACCAGCAGCAGGATGGAGACAGTGGTCCAGAGACCAGCAGGAGGATGGAGACAGGGGTCCAGAGACCAACAGGATGAAGACAGTGGTCCAGAGACCAGCAGGATGGAGACAGTGGTCCAGAGACCAGCAAGGTGGAGACAGTGGTCCAGAGACCAGCAGGATGGAGACAGTGGTCCAGAGACCAGCAGGATGGAGACAGTGGTCCAGAGACCAGCAGGATGGAGACAGTGGTCCAGAGACCAGCAGGATGGAGACAGTGGTCCAGAGACCAGCAGGATGGAGACAGTGGTCCAGAGACAAGCAGGATGGAGACAGTGGTCCAGAGACCAGCAGCAGGATGGAGACAGTGGTCCAGAGACCAGCAGCAGGATTGAGACAGTGGTCCAGAGACCAGCAAGGTGGAGACAGTGGTCCAGAGACCAGCAGCAGGATGGAGACAGTGGTCCAGAGACCAGCAGGATGGAGACAGTGGTCCAGAGACCAGCAGGATGGAGACAGTGGTCCAGAGACCAGCAGGGGGGAGACAGTGGTCCAGAGACCAGCAGGGTGGAGACAGTGGTCCAGAGACCAGCAGGATGGAGACAGTGGTCCAGAGACCAGCAGGATGGAGACAGTGGTCCAGAGACCAGCAGGATGGAGACAGTGGTCCAGAGACCAGCAGGAGGATGGAGACAGTGGTGCAGAGACCAGCAGGGTGGAGACAGTGGTCCAGAGACCAACAGGATGGAGACAGTGGTCCAGAGACCAGCAGCAGGATGGAGACAGTGGTCCAGAGACCGGCAGGGTGGAGACAGTGGTCCAGAGACCAGCAGGATGGAGACAGTGGTCCAGAGACCAGAAGGATGGAGACAGTGGTCCAGAGACCAGCAGGATGGAGACAGTGGTCCAGAGACCAGAAGGATGGAGACAGTGGTCCAGAGACCAGCAGGATGGAGACAGTGGTCCATGACCAGCAGGATGGAGACAGTGGTCCAGAGACCAGCAGGATGGAGACAGTGGTCCAGAGACCAGCAGGATGGAGACAGTGGTCCAGAGACCAGCAGGAGGATGGAGACAGTGGTCCAGAGACCAGCAGGATGGAGACAGTGGTCCAGAGACCAGCAGGAGGATGGAGACAGTGGTCCAGAGACCAGCAGGAGGATGGAGACAGTGGTCCAGAAACCAGCAACAGGATGGAGACAGTGGTCCAGAGACAAACAGGATGGAGACAGTGGTCCAGAGACCAGCAGGATGGAGACAGTGGTCCAGAGACCAGCAGGATGGAGACAGTGGTCCAGAGACCAGCAGGAGGATGGAGACAGTGGTCCAGAGACCAGCAGGATGGAGACAGTGGTCCAGAGACCAGCAGGATGGAGACAGTGGTCCAGACACCAGCAACAGGATGGAGACAGTGGTCCAGAGACCAACAGGATGGAGAAAGTGGTCCAGAGACCAACAGGATGGAGACAGTGGTCCAGAGACCAACAGGATGGAGACAGTGGTCCAGAGACCAACAGCAGGATGGAGACAGTGGTCCAGAGACCAGCAGGATGGAGACAATGGTCCAGAGACCAGCAGCAAGGTGGAGACAGTGGTCCAGAAACCAGCAACAGGATGGAGACAGTGGTCCAGAGACCAACAGGATGGAGACAGTGGTCCAGAGACCAGCAGCAGGATGGAGACAGTGGTCCAGAGACCAGCAGGATGGAGACAGTGTTCCAGAGACCAGCAGGATGGAGACAGTGGTCCAGAAACCAGCAGGAGGATGGAGACAGTGGTCCAGAGACCAGCAGGATGGAGACAGTGGTCCAGAGACCAGCAGCGTGGAGACAGTGGTCCATAGACCAGCAGGATGGAGACAGTGGTCCAGAGACCAGCAGGATGGAGACAGTGGTCCAGAGACCAGCAGGATGGAGACAGTGGTCCAGAGACAGCAGGATGGAGACAGTGGTCCAGAGACCAGCAGGAGGATGGAGACAGTGGTCCAGAGACCAGCAGGGTGGAGACAGTGGTCCAGAGACCAGCAGGAGGATGGAGACAGTGGTCCAGAGACTAGCAGGATGGAGACAGTGGTCCAGAGACCAGGAGGATGGAGACAGTGGTCCAGAGACCAGCAGGATGGAGACAGTAGTCCAGAGACCAGCGGCGTGGAGACAGTGGTCCAGAGACCAGCGGCGTAGAGACAGTGGTCCAGAGACCAGCAGGATGGAGACAGTGGTCCAGAGACCAGCAGGATGGAGACAGTGGTCCAGAGACCAGCAACAGGATGGAGACAGTGGTCCAGAGACCAGGAGGATGGAGACAGTGGTCCAGAGACCAGCAACAGGATGGAGACAGTGGTCCAGAGACCAGCAGCAGGATGGAGACAGTGGTCCAGAGACCAGCAGGATGGAGACAGTGGTCCAGAGACCAGCACGGTGGAGACAGTGGTCCAGAGACCAGCAGGGTGGAGACAGTGGTCCAGAGACCAGCAGGGTGTAGACAGTGGTCCAGAGACCAGCAGGATGGAGACAGTGGTCCAGAGACTAGCAACAGGATGGAGACAGTGGTCCAGAGACCAGCAGGATGGAGACAGTGGTCCAGAGACCAGGAGGGTGGAGACAGTGGTCCAGAGACCAGGAGGATGGAGACAGTGGTCCAGAGACCAGTAGCAGGATGGAGACAGTGGTCCAGAGACCAGCAGGATGGAGACAGTGGTCCAGAGACCAGCAGCAGGATGGAGACAGTGGTCCAGAGACCAGCAGGATGGAGACAGTGGTCCAGAGACCAGCAGGGTGGAGACAGTGGTCTAGAGACCAGCAGGATGGCGACAGTGGTCCAGAGACCAGCAGGATGGCGACAGTGGTCCAGAGACCAGCAGGGTGGAGACAGTAGTCCAGAGACCAGCGGCGTGGAGACAGTGGTCCAGAGACCAGCGGCGTAGAGACAGTGGTCCAGAGACCAGCAGGATGGAGACAGTGGTCCAGAGACCAGCAGGATGGAGACAGTGGTCCAGAGACCAGCAGGATGGAGACAGTGGTCCAGAGACCAGCAGGGTGGAGACAGTGGTCCAGAGACCAGGAGGATGGAGACAGTGGTCCAGAGACCAGCAACAGGATGGAGACAGTGGTCCAGAGACCAGCAGCAGGATGGAGACAGTGGTCCAGAGACCAGCAGGAGGATGGAGACAGTGGTCCAGAGACCAGCACGGTGGAGACAGTGGTCCAGAGACCAGCAGGGTGGAGACAGTGGTCCAGAGACCAGCAGGGTGTAGACAGTGGTCCAGAGACCAGGAGGATGGAGACAGTGGTCCAGAGACCAGAAGGAGGATGGAGACATTGGTCCAGAGACCAGCAGCGTGGAGACAGTGGTCCAGAGACCAGCAGGATGGAGACAGCGGTCCAGAAACCAGCAGGGTGGAGACAGTGGTCCAGAGACCAGCAGCAGGATTGAGACAGTGGTCCAGAGACCAGCAGGATGGAGACAGTGGTCCAGAGACCAGCAGGATGGAGACAGTGGTCCAGAGACCAGCAGGATGGAGACAGTGGTCCAGAGACCAGCAGGGTGGAGACAGTGGTCCAGAGACCAGCAGGATGGAGACAGTGGTCCAGAGACCAGCAGGATGGAGACAGTGGTCCAGAAACCAGCAGGGTGGAGACAGTGGTCCAGAGACCAGCAGCAGGATTGAGACAGTGGTCCAGAGACCAGCAGGATGGAGACAGTGGTCCAGAGACCAGCAGGATGGAGACAGTGGTCCAGAGACCAGCAGGATGGAGACAGTGGTCCAGAGACCAGCAGGAGGATGGAGACAGTGGTCCAGAGACTAGCAGGATGGAGACAGTGGTCCAGAGACCAGCAGGATTGAGACAGTGGTCCAGAGACCAGCATGATTGAGACAGTGGTCCAGAGACCAGCAAGGTGGAGACAGTGGTCCAGAGACCAGCAGGATAGAGACAGTGGTCCAGAGACCAGCAAGGTGGAGACAGTGGTCCAGAGACCAGCAGGATGGAGACAGTGGTCCAGAGACCAGCAGGAGGATGGAGACAGTGGTCCAGAGACTAGCAGGATGGAGACAGTGGTCCAGAGACCAGCAGGATTGAGACAGTGGTCCAGAGACCAGCAAGGTGGAGACAGTGGTCCAGAGACCAGCAGGATAGAGACAGTGGTCCAGAGACCAGCATGATTGAGACAGTGGTCCAGAGACCAGCAAGGTGGAGACAGTGGTCCAGAGACCAGCAGGATAGAGACAGTGGTCCAGAGACCAGCAAGGTGGAGACAGTGGTCCAGAGACCAGCAGGATAGAGACAGTGGTCCAGAGACCAGCAGGATGGAGACAGTGGTCCAGAGACCAGCAGGATAGAGACAGTGGTCCAGAGACCAGCAGGATGGAGACAGTGGTCCAGAGACCAGCAGGATGGAGACAGTGGTCCAGAGACCAGCAGGATGGAGACAGTGGTCCAGAGACCAGCAGGATGGAGACAGTGGTCCAGAGACCAGCAGGATGGAGACAGTGGTCCAGAGACCAACAGGATGGAGACAGTGGTCCAGAGACCAGCAGGATGGAGACAGTGGTCCAGAGACCAACAGGATGGAGACAGTGGTCCAGAGACCAGCAGGGTGGAGACAGTGGTCCAGAGACCAACAGGGTGGAGACAGTGGTCCAGAGACCAGCAGGGTGGAGACAGTGGTCCAGAGACCAGCAGGGTGGAGACAGTGGTCCAGAGACCAGCAGGATGGAGACAGTGGTCCAGAGACCAGCAGGAGGATGGAGACAGTGGTCCAGAGACCAGCAGGAGGATGGAGACAGTGGTCCAGAGACCAGCAGGATGGAGACAGTGGTCCAGAGACCAGCAGGATGGAGACAGTGGTCCAGAGACCAGCAGGAGGATGGAGACAGTGGTCCAGAGACCAACAGCAGGATGGAGACAGTGGTCCAGAGACCAGCAGGAGGATGGAGACAGTGGTCCAGAGACCAGCAGGAGGATGGAGACAGTGGTCCAGAAACCAGCAACAGGATGGAGACAGTGGTCCAGAGACCAGCAGGATGGAGACAGTGGTCCAGAGACCAGCAGGATGGAGACAGTGGTCCAGAGACCAACAGGATGGAGACAGTGGTCCAGAAACCAGCAACAGGATGGAGACAGTGGTCCAGAGACCAGCAGGATGGAGACAGTGGTCCAGAGACCAGCAGGATGGAGACAGTGGTCCAGAGACCAGCAGGATGGAGACAGTGGTCCAGAAACCAGCAACAGGATGGAGACAGTGGTCCAGAGACCAGCAGGATGGAGACAGTGGTCCAGAGACCAACAGGATGGAGACAGTGGTCCAGAGACCAACAGGATGGAGAAAGTGGTCCAGAGACCAACAGGATGGAGACAGTGGTCCAGAGACCAACAGGATGGAGACAGTGGTCCAGAGACCAACAGCAGGATGGAGACAGTGGTCCAGAGACCAGCAGGATGGAGACAATGGTCCAGAGACCAGCAGCAAGGTGGAGACAGTGGTCCAGAAACCAGCAACAGGATGGAGACAGTGGTCCAGAGACCAACAGGATGGAGACAGTGGTCCAGAGACCAGCAGGATGGAGACAGTGTTCCAGAGACCAGCAGGATGGAGACAGTGGTCCAGAAACCAGCAGGAGGATGGAGACAGTGGTCCAGAGACCAGCAGGATGGAGACAGTGGTCCAGAGACCAGCAGCGTGGAGACAGTGGTCCATAGACCAGCAGGATGGAGACAGTGGTCCAGAGACCAGCAGGATGGAGACAGTGGTCCAGAGACTAGCAGGATGGAGACAGTGGTCCAGAGACCAGCAGGATGGAGACAGTGGTCCAGAGACCAGCAGGAGGATGGAGACAGTGGTCCAGAGACCAGCAGGATGGAGACAGTGGTCCAGAGACCAGCAGGAGGATGGAGACAGTGGTCCAGAGACTAGCAGGATGGAGACAGTGGTCCAGAGACCAGCAGGATGGAGACAGTGGTCCAGAGACCAGCAGGATGGAGACAGTGGTCCAGAGACCAGCAGGATGGAGACAGTGGTCCAGAGACCAGCAGGATGGAGACAGTGGTCCAGAGACCAGCAGCAGGATGGAGACAGTGGTCCAGAGACCAGCAGGATGGAGACAGTGGTCCAGAGACCAGCAGGATGGAGACAGTGGTCCAGAGACCAGCAGGGTGGAGACAGTGGTCCAGAGACCAGGAGGATGGAGACAGTGGTCCAGAGACCAGTAGCAGGATGGAGACAGTGGTCCAGAGACCAGCAGGATGGAGACAGTGGTCCAGAGACCAGCAGCAGGATGGAGACAGTGGTCCAGAGACCAGCAGCAGGATGGAGACAGTGGTCCAGAGACCAGCAGGATGGAGACAGTGGTCCAGAGACCAGCAGGGTGGAGACAGTGGTCAAGAGACCAGCAGGATGGCGACAGTGGTCCAGAGACCAGCAGGATGGCGACAGTGGTCCAGAGACCAGCAGGGTGGAGACAGTAGTCCAGAGACCAGCGACGTGGAGACAGTGGTCCAGAGACCAGCAGGGTGGAGACAGTGGTCCAGAGACCAGCAGGATGGAGACAGTGGTCCAGAGACCAGCAGGATGGAGACAGTGGTCCAGAGACCAGCAGGATGGAGACAGTGGTCCAGAGACCAGCAGGATGGAGACAGTGGTCCAGAGACCAGCACGGTGGAGAAAGTGGTCCAGAGACCAGCAGGGTGGAGACAGTGGTCCAGAGACCAGAAGGAGGATGGAGACATTGGTCCAGAGACCAGCAGGGTGGAGACAGTAGTCCAGAGACCAGCAGCGTGGAGACAGTGGTCCAGAGACCAGCAGCGTAGAGACAGTGGTCCAGAGACCAGCAGGGTGGAGACAGTAGTCCAGAGACCAGCAGGATGGAGACAGTGGTCCAGAGACCAGCAGGATGGAGACAGTGGTCCAGAAACCAGCAGGGTGGAGACAGTGGTCCAGAGACCAGCAGGATGGAGACAGTGGTCCAGAAACCAGCAGGGTGGAGACAGTGGTCCAGAGACCAGCAGCAGGATTGAGACAGTGGTCCAGAGACCAGCAGGATTGAGACAGTGGTCCAGAGACCAGCAGGATGGAGACAGTGGTCCAGAGACCAGCAGGATGGAGACAGTGGTCCAGAGAGTGGTCCAGAGACCAGCAGGATGGAGACAGTGGTCCAGAGACCAGCAGGAGGATGGAGACAGTGGTCCAGAGACTAGCAGGATGGAGACAGTGGTCCAGAGACCAGCAGGATGGAGACAGTGGTCCAGAGACCAGCAGGATTGAGACAGTGGTCCAGAGACCAGCAAGGTGGAGACAGTGGTCCAGAGACCAGCAGGATGGAGACAGTGGTCCAGAGACCAGTAGGGTGGAGACAGTGGTCCAGAGACCAGCAGGATGGAGACAGTGGTCCAGAGACCACCAGGAGGATGGAGACAGTGGTCCAGAGACCAGCAAGGTGGAGACAGTGGTCCAGAGACCAGTAGGATGGAGACAGTGGTCCAGAGACCAGTAGGGTGGAGACAGTGGTCCAGAGACCAGCAGGATGGAGACAGTGGTCCAGAGACCAGCAGGAGGATGGAGACAGTGGTCCAGAAACCAGCAGCAGGGTGGAGACAGTGGTCCAGAGACCAGCAGGATGGAGACAGTGGTCCAGAGACCAGCAAGGTGGAGACAGTGGTCCAGAGACCAGCAGGATGGAGACAGTGGTCCAGAGACCAGTAGGGTGGAGACAGTGGTCCAGAGACCAGCAGGATGGAGACAGTGGTCCAGAGACCAGCAGGATGGAGACAGTGGTCCAGAGACCAGCAGCAGGATGGAGACAGTGGTCCAGAGACCAGCAGGAGGATGGAGACAGTGGTCCAGAGACCAGCAAGGTGGAGACAGTGGTCCAGAGACCAGCAGGATGGAGACAGTGGTCCAGAGACCAGCAGGATGGAGACAGTGGTCCAGAGACCAGCAGGAGGATGGAGACAGTGGTCCAGAGACCAGCAGGATGGAGACAGTGGTCCAGAGACCAGCAGGAGGATGGAGACAGTGGTCAAGAGACCAGCAGGGTGTAGACAGTGGTCCAGAGACCAGGAGGATGGAGACAGTGGTCCAGAGACAGGAAGGAGGATGGAGACATTGGTCCAGAGACCAGCAGGAGGATGGAGACAGTGGTCCAGAGACCAGAAAGGTGGAGACAGTGGTCCAGAGACCAGCAGGATGGAGACAGTGGTCCAGAGACCAGCAGGATGGAGACAGTGGTCCAGAGACCAGCAGGATGGAGACAGTGGTCCAGAGACCAGCAGGAGGATGGAGACAGTGGTCCAGAGACCAGCAGGATGGAGACAGTGGTCCAGAGACCAGCAGGATGGAGACAGTGGTCCAGAGAGGAGCAGGAGGATGGAGACAGTGGTCCAGAGACCAGCAGGGTGTAGACAGTGGTCCAGAGACCAGGAGGATGGAGACAGTGGTCCAGAGACCAGAAGGAGGATGGAGACATTGGTCCAGAGACCAGCAGGGTGGAGACAGTAGTCCAGAGACCAGCAGCGTGGAGACAGTGGTCCAGAGACCAGCAGCGTAGAGACAGTGGTCCAGAGACCAGCAGCGTGGAGACAGTGGTCCAGAGACCAGCAGGGTGGAGACAGTGGTCCAGAGACGAGCAGGATGGAGACAGTGGTCCAGAGACCAGCAGGAGGATGGAGACAGTGGTCCAGAGACCAGCAGGATGGAGACAGTGGTCCAGAGACCAGCAAGGTGGAGACAGTGGTCCAGAGACCAGCAGGATGGAGACAGTGGTCCAGAGACCAGTAGGGTGGAGACAGTGGTCCAGAGACCAGCAGGATGGAGACAGTGGTCCAGAGACCACCAGGAGGATGGAGACAGTGGTCCAGAGACCAGCAAGGTGGAGACAGTGGTCCAGAGACCAGCAGGATGGAGACAGTGGTCCAGAGACCAGTAGGGTGGAGACAGTGGTCCAGAGACCAGCAGGATGGAGACAGTGGTCCAGAGACCAGCAGGAGGATGGAGACAGTGGTCCAGAAACCAGCAGCAGGGTGGAGACAGTGGTCCAGAGACCAGCAGGATGGAGACAGTGGTCCAGAGACCAGCAAGGTGGAGACAGTGGTCCAGAGACCAGCAGGATGGAGACAGTGGTCCAGAGACCAGTAGGGTGGAGACAGTGGTCCAGAGACCAGCAGGATGGAGACAGTGGTCCAGAGACCAGCAGGATGGAGACAGTGGTCCAGAGACCAGCAGCAGGATGGAGACAGTGGTCCAGAGACCAGCAGGAGGATGGAGACAGTGGTCCAGAGACCAGCAAGGTGGAGACAGTGGTCCAGAGACCAGCAGGATGGAGACAGTGGTCCAGAGACCAGCAGGAGGATGGAGACAGTGGTCCAGAGACCAGCAGGATGGAGACAGTGGTCCAGAGAGGAGCAGGAGGATGGAGACAGTGGTCCAGAGACCAGCAGGGTGTAGACAGTGGTCCAGAGACCAGGAGGATGGAGACAGTGGTCCAGAGACCAGAAGGAGGATGGAGACATTGGTCCAGAGACCAGCAGGAGGATGGAGACAGTGGTCCAGAGACCAGCAAGGTGGAGAAAGTGGTCCAGAGACCAGCAAGGTGGAGACAGTGGTCCAGAGACCAGCAGGATGGAGACAGTGGTCCAGAGACCAGCAGGATGGAGACAGTGGTCCAGAGACCAGCAGGATGGAGACAGTGGTCCAGAGACCAGCAGGAGGATGGAGACAGTGGTCCAGAGACCAGCAGGATGGAGACAGTGGTCCAGAGAGGAGCAGGAGGATGGAGACAGTGGTCCAGAGACCAGCAGGGTGTAGACAGTGGTCCAGAGACCAGGAGGATGGAGACAGTGGTCCAGAGACCAGAAGGAGGATGGAGACAGTGGTCCAGAGACCAGCAGGGTGGAGACAGTAGTCCAGAGACCAGCAGCGTGGAGACAGTGGTCCAGAGACCAGCAGCGTAGAGACAGTGGTCCAGAGACCAGCAGGGTGGAGACAGTAGTCCAGAGACCAGCAGGATGGAGACAGTGGTCCAGAGACCAGCAGCGTGGAGACAGTGGTCCAGAGACCAGCAGGATGGAGACAGTGGTCCAGAAACCAGCAGGGTGGAGACAGTGGTCCAGAGACCAGCAGGATGGAGACAGTGGTCCAGAAACCAGCAGGGTGGAGACAGTGGTCCAGAGACCAGCAGCAGGATTGAGACAGTGGTCCAGAGACCAGCAGGATGGAGACAGTGGTCCAGAGACCAGCAGGATGGAGACAGTGGTCCAGAGAGTGGTCCAGAGACCAGCAGGATGGAGACAGTGGTCCAGAGACCAGCAGGAGGATGGAGACAGTGGTCCAGAGACTAGCAGGATGGAGACAGTGGTCCAGAGACCAGCAGGATGGAGACAGTGGTCCAGAGACCAGCAGGATTGAGACAGTGGTCCAGAGACCAGCAAGGTGGAGACAGTGGTCCAGAGACCAGCAGGATGGAGACAGTGGTCCAGAGACCAGCAGGATGGAGACAGTGGTCCAGAGACCAGCAGGATGGCGACAGTGGTCCAGAGACCAGCAAGGTGGAGACAGTGGTCCAGAGACCAGCAGGATAGAGACAGTGGTCCAGAGACCAGCAAGGTGGAGACAGTGGTCCAGAGACCAGCAGGATAGAGACAGTGGTCCAGAGACCAGCAGGATGGAGACAGTGGTCCAGAGACCAGCAGGATAGAGACAGTGGTCCAGAGACCAGCAGGATGGAGACAGTGGTCCAGAGACCAGCAGGATGGAAACAGTGGTCCAGAGACCAGCAGGATGGAGACAGTGGTCCAGAGACCAGCAGCAAGGTGGAGACAGTGGTCCAGAGACCAGCAGGATGGAGACAGTGGTCCAGAGACCAGCAGCAGGATGGAGACAGTGGTCCAGAGACCAGCAGCAGGATGGAGACAGTGGTCCAGAGACCAGCAGCGTGGAGACAGTGGTCCAGAGACCAGCAGGATGGAGACAGTGGTCCAGAGACCAGCAGGATGGAGACAGTGGTCCAGAGACCAGTAGGGTGGAGACAGTGGTCCAGAGACCAGCAGGATGGAGACAGTGGTCCAGAGACCAGCAGGAGGATGGAGACAGTGGTCCAGAGACCAGCAGGAGGATGGAGACAGTGGTCCAGAGACCAGCAGGAGTATGGAGACAGTGGTCCAGAGACCAGCAGGGTGGAGACAGTGGTCCAGAGACCAGCAGGATGGAGACAGTGGTCCAGAGACCAGCAGCATGGAGACAGTGGTCCAGAAACCAGCAGCAGGATGGAGACAGTGGTCCAGAGACCAGCAGCATGGAGACAGTGGTCCAGAAACCAGCAGCAGGATGGAGACAGTGGTCCAGAGACCAGCAGGGTGGAGACAGTGGTCCAGAAACCAGCAGCAGGGTGGAGACAGTGGTCCAGAGACCAGCAGGATGGAGACAGTGGTCCAGAGACCAGCAAGGTGGAGACAGTGGTCCAGAGACCAGCAGGATGGAGACAGTGGTCCAGAGACCAGTAGGGTGGAGACAGTGGTCCAGAGACCAGCAGGATGGAGACAGTGGTCCAGAGACCAGCGGGAGGATGGAGACAGTGGTCCAGAGACCAGCAGGATGGAGACAGTGGTCCAGAGAGGAGCAGGATGGCGACAGTGGTCCAGAGACCAGCAGGATGGAGACAGTGGTCCAGAGACCAGCAGGATGGAGACAGTGGTCCAGAGACCAGCAGCAGGATGGAGACAGTGGTCCAGAGACCAGCAGGATGGAGACAGTGGTCCAGAAACCAGCAGCAGGATGGAGACAGTGGTCCAGAGACCAGCAGGATGGAGACAGTGGTCCAGAGACCAGCAGGATGGAGACAGTGGTCCAGAGACCAGCAGGATGGAGACAGTGGTCCAGAGACCAGCAGGATGGAGACAGTGGTCCAGAGACCAGCAGGGTGGAGACAGTGGTCCAGAGACCAGGAGGATGGAGACAGTGGTCCAGAGACCAGCAGCAGGATGGAGACAGTGGTCCAGAGACCAGCAGCAGGGTGGAGACAGTGGTCCAGAGACCAGCAGGATGGAGACAGTGGTCCAGAGACCAGCAGGATGGAGACAGTGGTCCAGAGACCAGCAGGATGGAGACAGTGGTCCAGAGACCAGCAGGATGGCGACAGTGGTCCAGAGACCAGCAGGATGGAGACAGTGGTCCAGAGACCAGCAGGGTGGAGACAGTGGTCCAGAGACCAGCACGATGGAGACAGTGGTCCAGAGACCAGCAACAGGATGGAGACAGTGGTCCAGAGACCAGCAACAGGATGGAGACAGTGGTCCAGAGACCAGCAACAGGATGGAGACAGTGGTCCAGAGACCAGCAGGATGGAGACAGTGGTCCAGAGACCAGCAGGGTGGAGACAGTGGTCCAGAGACCAGCAGGGTGTAGACAGTGGTCCAGAGACCAGGAGGATGGAGACAGTGGTCCAGAGACCAGAAGGAGGATGGAGACATTGGTCCAGAGACCAGCAGGATGGAGACAGTGGTCCAGAGACCAGCAGGGTGGAGACAGTGGTCCAGAGACCAGGAGGATGGAGACAGTGGTCCAGAGACCAGCAGGGTGGAGACAGTGGTCCAGAGACCAGGAGGATGGAGACAGTGGTCCAGAGACCAGAAGGAGGATGGAGACATTGGTCCAGAGACCAGCAGGGTGGAGACAGTAGTCCAGAGACCAGCAGCGTGGAGACAGTGGTCCAGAGACCAGCAGGGTGGAGACAGTAGTCCAGAGACCAGCAGGATGGAGACAGTGGTCCAGAGACCAGCAGGATGGAGACAGTTGTCCAGAGACCAGCAGCAGGATGGAGAAAGTGGTCCAGAGACCAGCAGCGTGGAGACAGTGGTCCAGAGACCAGCAGGATGGAGACAGTGGTCCAGAAACCAGCAGGGTGGAGACAGTGGTCCAGAGACCAGCAGCAGGATTGAGACAGTGGTCCAGAGACCAGCAGGATGGAGACAGTGGTCCAGAGACCAGCAGGATGGAGACAGTGGTCCAGAGACCAGCAGGATGGAGACAGTGGTCCAGAGACCAGCAGGAGGATGGAGACAGTGGTCCAGAGACTAGCAGGATGGAGACAGTGGTCCAGAGACCAGCAGGATGGAGACAGTGGTCCAGAGACCAGCAGGATTGAGACAGTGGTCCAGAGACCAGCAAGGTGGAGACAGTGGTCCAGAGACCAGCAGGATAGAGACAGTGGTCCAGAGACCAGCAGGATGGAGACAGTGGTCCAGAGACCAGCATGATTGAGACAGTGGTCCAGAGACCAGCAAGGTGGAGACAGTGGTCCAGAGACCAGCAGGATAGAGACAGTGGTCCAGAGACCAGCAAGGTGGAGACAGTGGTCCAGAGACCAGCAGGATAGAGACAGTGGTCCAGAGACCAGCAGGATGGAGACAGTGGTCCAGAGACCAGCAGGATGGAGACAGTGGTCCAGAGACCAGCAGGATGGAGACAGTGGTCCAGAGACCAGCAAGGTGGAGACAGTGGTCCAGAGACCAGCAGGATGGAGACAGTGGTCCAGAGACCAGCAGGGTGGAGACAGTGGTCCAGAGACCAGCAGGATGGAGACAGTGGTCCAGAGACCAGAAGAGGATGGAGACAGTGGTCCAGAGACCAGCAGGATGGAGACAGTGGTCCAGAGACCAGCAGCGTGGAGACAGTGGTCCAGAGACCAGCAGGATGGAGACAGTGGTCCAGAGACCAGCAGGATGGAGACAGTGGTCCAGAGACCAGCAGGAGGATGGAGACAGTGGTCCAGAGACCAGCAGGAGGATGGAGACAGTGGTCCAGAGACCAGCAGGGTGGAGACAGTGGTCCAGAGACCAGCAGGATGGAGACAGTGGTCCAGAGACCAGCAACAGGATGGAGACAGTGGTCCAGAGACCAGCAGCGTGGAGACAGTGGTCCAGAGACCAGCAGGAGGATGGAGACAGTGGTCCAGAGGCCAGCAGGGTGGAGACAGTGGTCCAGAGACCAGCAAGGTGGAGACAGTGGTCCAGAGACCAGCAAGGTGGAGACAGTGGTCCAGAGACCAGCAGGATGGAGACAGTGGTCCAGAGACCAGCAGGGTGGAGACAGTGGTCCAGAGACCAGCAGGATGGAGACAGTGGTCCAGAGACCAGTAGGGTGGAGAAAGTGGTCCAGAGACCAGCAGGATGGAGACAGTGGTCCAGAGACCAGCAGGATGGAGACAGTGGTCCAGAGACCAGCAGGATGGAGACAGTGGTCCAGAGACCAGCAGGAGGATGGAGACAGTGGTCCAGAAACCAGCAGCAGGGTGGAGACAGTGGTCCAGAGACCAGCAGGATGGAGACAGTGGTCCAGAGACCAGCAAGGTGGAGACAGTGGTCCAGAGACCAGCAGGATGGAGACAGTGGTCCAGAGACCAGTAGGGTGGAGACAGTGGTCCAGAGACCAGCAGGATGGAGACAGTGGTCCAGAGACCAGTAGGATGGAGACAGTGGTCCAGAGACCAGCAAGGTGGAGACAGTGGTCCAGAGACCAGCAGGATGGAGACAGTGGTCCAGAGACCAGTAGGGTGGAGACAGTGGTCCAGAGACCAGCAGGATGGAGACAGTGGTCCAGAGACCAGCAGGATGGCGACAGTGGTCCAGAGACCAGCAGGATGGAGACAGTGGTCCAGAGACCAGCAGGGTGGAGACAGTGGTCCAGAGACCAGCAGGGTGGAGACAGTGGTCCAGAGACCAGCAGGGTGGAGACAGTGGTCCAGAGACCAGCAGCAGGATGGAGACAGTGGTCCAGAGACCAGCAGGGTGGAGACAGTGGTCCAGAGACCAGCAGGATGGAGACAGTGGTCCAGAGACCAGCAGGATGGCGACAGTGGTCCAGAGACCAGCAGGATGGAGACAGTGGTCCAGAGACCAGCAGGAGGATGGAGACAGTGGTCCAGAGACCAGCAGGATGGCGACAGTGGTCCAGAGACCAGCAGCAGGATGGAGACAGTGGTCCAGAGACCAGCAGGGTGGAGACAGTGGTCCAGAGACCAGCAGGGTGGAGACAGTGGTCCAGAGACCAGCAGGGTGGAGACAGTGGTCCAGAGACCAGCAGGATGGAGACAGTGGTCCGGAGACCAGCAGGATGGCGACAGTGGTCCAGAGACCAGCAGGATGGAGACAGTGGTCCAGAGACCAGCAGGAGGATGGAGACAGTGGTCCAGAGACTAGTAGGATGGAGACAGTGGTCCAGAGACTAGCAGGATGGAGACAGTGGTCCAGAGACCAGCAGCAAGGTGGAGACAGTGGTCCAGAGACCAGCAGCAAGGTGGAGACAGTGGTCCAGAGACCAGCAGCAGGATTGAGACAGTGGTCCAGAGACCAGCAGGATGGAGACAGTGGTCCAGAGACCAGCAGGATGGAGACAGTGGTCCAGAGACCAGCAGGAGGATGGAGACAGTGGTCCAGAGACCAGCAGGAGGATGGAGACAGGGGTCCAGAAACCAGCAGGGTGGAGACAGTGGTCCAGAGACCAGCAGGATGGAGACATTGGTCCAGAGACCAGCAGGATGGAGACAGTGGTCCAGAGACCAGCAGCAAGGTGGAGACAGTGGTCCAGAGACCAGCAGGATGGAGACAGTGGTCCAGAGACCAGCAGGATGGAGACAGTGGTCCAGAGACCAGCAGGATGGAGACAGTGGTCCAGAGACCAGTAGGGTGGAGACAGTGGTCCAGAGACCAGCAGGAGGATGGAGACAGTGGTCCAGAGACCAGCAGGATGGAGACAGTGGTCCAGAGACCAGCAGGATGGAGACAGTGGTCCAGAGACCAGCAGGATGGAGACTGTGGTCCAGAGACCAGCAGCAGGATTGAGACAGTGGTCCAGAGACCAGCAAGGTGGAGACAGTGGTCCAGAGACCAGCAAGGTGGAGACAGTGGTCCAGAGACCAGCAGCAGGATGGAGACAGTGGTCCAGAGACCAGCAAGGTGGAGACAGTGGTCCAGAGACCAGCAAGGTGGAGACAGTGGTCCAGAGACCAGCAGGATGGAGACAGTGGTCCAGAGACCAGCAGCAGGATGGAGACAGTGGTCCAGAGACCAGCAAGGTGGAGACAGTGGTCCAGAGACCAGCAGCAGGATGGAGACAGTGGTCCAGAGACCAGCAGCGTGGAGACAGTGGTCCAGAGACCAGTAGGATGGAGACAGTGGTCCAGAGACCAGCAGCAGGATGGAGACAGTGGTCCAGAGACCAGCAGGATGGAGACAGTGGTCCAGAGACCAGCAGCAGGATGGAGACAGTGGTCCAGAGACCAGCACGGTGGAGACAGTGGTCCAGAGACCAGCAAGGTGGAGACAGTGGTCCAGAGACCAGCAGCAGGATGGAGACAGTGGTCCAGAGACCAGTAGGATGGAGACAGTGGTCCAGAGACCAGCAGGATGGCGACAGTGGTCCAGAGACCAGCAGGATGGAGACAGTGGTCCAGAGACCAGCAGGGTGGAGACAGTGGTCCAGAGACCAGCAGGGTGGAGACAGTGGTCCAGAGACCAGCAGGGTGGAGACAGTGGTCCAGAGACCAGCAGGATGGAGACAGTGGTCCAGAGACCAGCAGGATGGAGACAGTGGTCCAGAGACCAGCAGGATGGAGACAGTGGTCCAGAGACCAGCAGGATGGAGACAGTGGTCCAGAGACCAGCAGGATGGAGACAGTGGTCCAGAGACCAGCAGGATGGAAACATTGTCCAGAGACCAGCAGGAGGATGGAGACAGTGGTCCAGAGACCAGCAGGATGGAGACAGTGGTCCAGAGACCAGCAGCAAGGTGGAGACAGTGGTCCAGAGACCAGCAGCAGGATTGAGACAGTGGTCCAGAGACCAGCAGGATGGAGACAGTGGTCCAGAGACCAGCAGGATGGAGACAGTGGTCCAGAGACCAGCAGGATGGAGACAGTGGTCCAGAGACCAGCAGGAGGATGGAGACAGTGGTCCAGAGACCAGCAGGAGGATGGAGACAGGGGTCCAGAGACCAGCAGGGTGGAGACAGTGGTCCAGAGACCAGCAGGATGGAGACAGTGGTCCAGAGACCAGCAGCAAGGTGGAGACAGTGGTCCAGAGACTAGCAACAGGATGGAGACAGTGGTCCAGAGACCAGCAGGATGGAGACAGTGGTCCAGAGACCAGCAGTGTGGAGACAGTGGTCCAGAGACCAGCAGTGTGGAGACAGTGGTCCAGAGACCAGCAGGATGGAGACAGTGGTCCAGAGACCAGCAGGGTGGAGACAGTGGTCCAGAGACCAGCAGGGTGGAGACAGTGGTCCAGAGACCAGCAGGAGGATGGAGACAGTGGTCCAGAGACCAGCAGGATGGAGACAGTGGTCCAGAGACCAGCAGGATGGAGACAGTGGTCCAGAGACCAGCAGCAGGATTGAGACAGTGGTCCAGAGACCAGCAAGGTGGAGACAGTGGTCCAGAGACCAGCACGATGGAGACAGTGGTCCAGAGACCAGCAGGATGGAGACAGTGGTCTAGAGACCAGCAGGATGGAGACAGTGGTCCAGAGACCAGCAGGAGGATGGAGACAGTGGTCCAGAGACCAGCAGGAGGATGGAGACAGTGGTCCAGAGACCAGCAGGATGGAGACAGTGGTCCAGAGAGGAGCAGGAGGATGGAGACAGTGGTCCAGAGACCAATAGGATGGAGACAGTGGTCCAGAAACCAGCAGCAGGATGGAGACAGTGGTCCAGAGACCAGCAGGATGGAGACAGTGGTCCAGAGACCAGCAGGATGGAGACAGTGGTCCAGAGACCAGCAGGAGGATGGAGACAGTGGTCCAGAGACCAGCAGGATGGAGACAGTGGTCCAGAGACCAGCAGGATGGAGACAGTGGTCCAGAGACCAGCAGGGTGGAGACAGTGGTCCAGAGACCAGCAAGGTGGAGACAGTGGTCCAGAGACCAGCAGGATGGAGACAGTGGTCCAGAGACCAGCAGGGTGGAGACAGTGGTCCAGAGACCAGCAGGATGGAGACAGTGGTCCAGAGACCAGCAGGATGGAGACAGTGGTCCAGAGACCAGCAGGATGGAGACAGTGGTCCAGAGACCAGCAGGGTGGAGACAGTGGTCCAGAGACCAGCAAGGTGGAGACAGTGGTGCAGAGACCAGCAGGATGGAGACAGTGGTCCAGAGACCAGTAGGGTGGAGACAGTGGTCCAGAGACCAGCAAGGTGGAGACAGTGGTCCAGAGACCAGCAGGATGGAGACAGTGGTCTAGAGACCAGCAGGATGGAGACAGTGGTCCAGAGACCAGCAGGAGGATGAAGACAGTGGTCCAGAGACCAGCAGGATGGAGACAGTGGTCCGGAGACCAACAGGATGGAGACTGTGGTCCAGAAACCAGCAGCAGGATGGAGACAGTGGTCCAGAGACCAGCAGGATGGAGACAGTGGTCCAGAGACCAGCAGGATGGAGACAGTGGTCCAGAGACCAGCAGGAGGATGGAGACAGTGGTCCAGAGACCAGCAGGGTGGAGACAGTGGTCCAGAGACCAGCAAGGTGGAGACAGTGGTCCAGAGACCAGCAGGATGGAGACAGTGGTCCAGAGACCAGCAGGATGGAGACAGTGGTCCAGAGACCAGCAGGATGGAGACAGTGGTCCAGAGACCAGCAGGAGGATGGAGACAGTGGTCCAGACACCAGCAGCAGGATGGAGACAGTGGTCCAGAGACCAGCAGGATGGAGACAGTGGTCCAGAGACCAGCAGGGTGGAGACAGTGGTCCAGAGACCAGCAGGAGGATGGAGACAGTGGTCCAGAGACCAGCAGGGTGGAGACAGTGGTCCAGAGACCAGCAGCAGGATGGAGATAGTGGTCCAGAGACCAGCAGGATGGAGACAGTGGTCCAGAGACCAGCAGGGTGGAGACAGTGGTCCAGAAACCAGCAGCAGCATGGAGATAGTGGTCCAGAGACCAGCAGGATGGAGACAGTGGTCCAGAGACCAGCAGGGTGGAGACAGTGGTCCAGAGACCAGCAGGATGGAGACAGTGGTCCAGAGACCAGCAGGAGGATGGAGACAGTGGTCCAGACACCAGCAGCAGGATGGAGACAGTGGTCCAGAGACCAACTGGATGGAGACAGTGGTCCAGAGACCAACTGGATGGAGACAGTGGTCCAGAGACCAGCAGGATGGAGACAGTGGTCCAGAGACCAGCAGGGTGGAGACAGTGGTCCAGAGACCAGCAGGGTGGAGACAGTGGTCCAGAGACCAGCAGGATGGAGACAGTGGTCCAGAGACCAGCAGGGTGGAGACAGTGGTCCAGAAACCAGCAGCAGGATGGAGATAGTGGTCCAGAGACCAACTGGATGGAGACAGTGGTCCAGAGACCAGCAGGATGGAGACAGTGGTCCAGAGACCAGCAGGAGGATGGAGACAGTGGTCCAGAGACCAGCAGCAGGATGGAGACAGTGGTCCAGAAACCAGCAGCAGGATGGAGATAGTGGTCCAGAGACCAACTGGATGGAGACAGTGGTCCAGAGACCAGCAGGAGGATGGAGACAGTGGTCCAGAGACCAGCAGGGTGGAGACAGTGGTCCAGAGACTAGCAACAGGATGGAGACAGTGGTCCAGAGACCAGCAGCAGGGTGGAGACAGTGGTCCAGAGACCAGCAGGATGGAGACAGTGGTCCAGAGACCAGCAGGAGGATGGAGACAGTGGTCCAGAGACCAGCAGGAGGATGGAGACAGTGGTCCAGAGACCAGCAGGAGGATGGAGACAGTGGTCCAGAAACCAGCAGGAGGATGGAGACAGTGGTCCAGAGACCAGCAGGAGGATGGAGACAGTGGTCCAGAGACCAGCAGCAAGGTGGAGACAGTGGTCCAGAGACCAGCAGCAAGGTGGAGACAGTGGTCCAGAGACCAGCAGCAGGATGGAGACAGTGGTCCAGAGACCAGCAGGATGGAGACAGTGGTCCAGAGACCAGCAGGATGGAGACAGTGGTCCAGAGACCAGCAGGATGGAGACAGTGGTCCAGAGACCAGCAGGATGGAGACAGTGGTCCAGAGACCAGCAGGAGGATGGAGACAGTGGTCCAGAGACCAGCAGGGTGGAGACAGTGGTCTAGAGACCAGCAGGAGGATGGAGACAGTGGTCCAGAGACCAGCAGGGTGGAGACAGTGGTCCAGAGACCAGCAGGATGGAGACAGTGGTCCAGAGACCAGCAGCAAGGTGGAGACAGTGGTCCAGAGACTAGCAACAGGATGGAGACAGTGGTCCAGAGACCAGCAGGATGGAGACAGTGGTCCAGAGACCAGCAGGATGGAGACAGTGGTCCAGAGACCAGCAGGATGGAGACAGTGGTCCAGAGACCAGCAGGGTGGAGACAGTGGTCCAGAGACCAGCAGGGTGGAGACAGTGGTCCAGAGACCAGCAGGATGGAGACAGTGGTCCAGAGACCAGCAGGATGGAGACAGTGGTCCAGAGACCAGCAGGATGGAGACAGTGGTCCAGACACCAGCAGGATGGAGACAGTGGTCCAGAGACCAGCAGGATGGAGACTGTGGTCCAGAGACGAGCAGCAGGATTGAGACCGTGGTCCAGAGACCAGCAAGGTGGAGACAGTGGTCCAGAGACCAGCAGGATGGAGACAGTGGTCCAGAGACCAGCAGGAGGATGGAGACAGTGGTCCAGAGACCAGCAGCAGGATGGAGACAGTGGTCCAGAAACCAGCAGCAGGATGGAGATAGTGGTCCAGAGACCAACTGGATGGAGACAGTGGTCCAGAGACCAGCAGGATGGAGACAGTGGTCCAGAGACCAGCAGGAGGATGGAGACAGTGGTCCAGAGACTAGCAACAGGATGGAGACAGTGGTCCAGAGACCAGCAGCAGGGTGGAGACAGTGGTCCAGAGACCAGCAGGATGGAGACAGTGGTCCAGAGACCAGCAGGAGGATGGAGACAGTGGTCCAGAGACCAGCAGGGTGGAGACAGTGGTCCAGAGACCAGCAGGGTGGAGACAGTGGTCCAGAGACCAGCAGGGTGGAGACAGTGGTCCAGAGACCAGCAGCAAGGTGGAGACAGTGGTCCAGAGACCAGCAGCAAGGTGGAGACAGTAGTCCAGAGACCAGCAGCAAGGTGGAGACAGTGGTCCAGAGACCAGCAGGATGGAGACAGTGGTCCAGAGACCAGCAAGGTGGAGACAGTGGTCCAGAGACCAGCAGGATGGAGACAGTGGTCCAGAGACCAGCAAGGTGGAGACAGTGGTCCAGAGACCAGCAGCAGGATTGAGACAGTGGTCCAGAGACCAGCAGGATGGAGACAGTGGTCCAGAGACCAGCAAGGTGGAGACAGTGGTCCAGAGACCAGCAGGATGGAGACAGTGGTCCAGAGACCAGCAGGAGGATGGAGACAGTGGTCCAGAGACCAGCAGCAGGATGGAGACAGTGGTCCAGAAACCAGCAGCAGGATGGAGATAGTGGTCCAGAGACCAACTGGATGGAGACAGTGGTCCAGAGACCAGCAGGATGGAGACAGTGGTCCAGAGACCAGCAGGAGGATGGAGACAGTGGTCCAGAGACTAGCAACAGGATGGAGACAGTGGTCCAGAGACCAGCAGCAGGGTGGAGACAGTGGTCCAGAGACCAGCAGGATGGAGACAGTGGTCCAGAGACCAGCAGGAGGATGGAGACAGTGGTCCAGAGACCAGCAGGGTGGAGACAGTGGTCCAGAGACCAGCAGGGTGGAGACAGTGGTCCAGAGACCAGCAGGGTGGAGACAGTGGTCCAGAGACCAGCAGCAAGGTGGAGACAGTGGTCCAGAGACCAGCAGCAAGGTGGAGACAGTGGTCCAGAGACCAGCAGCAAGGTGGAGACAGTGGTCCAGAGACCAGCAGCAGGATTGAGACAGTGGTCCAGAGACCAGCAGGATGGAGACAGTGGTCCAGAGACCAGCACGGTGGAGACAGTGGTCCAGAGACCAGCAGGATGGCGACAGTGGTCCAGAGACCAGCAGGATGGAGACAGTGGTCCAGAGACCAGCAGGATGGAGACAGTGGTCCAGAGACCAGCAGGATGGAGACAGTGGTCCAGAGACCAGCAGGGTGGAGACAGTGGTCCAGAGACCAGCAGGATGGAGACAGTGGTCCAGAGACCAGCAGGAGGATGGAGACAGTGGTCCAGAGACCAGCAGGAGGATGGAGACAGTGGTCCAGAGACCAGCAGGAGGATGGAGACAGTGGTCCAGAGACCAGCAGGAGGATGGAGACAGTGGTCCAGAAACCAGCAGGAGGATGGAGACAGTGGTCCAGAGACCAGCAGGAGGATGGAGACAGTGGTCCAGAGACCAGCAGCAAGGTGGAGACAGTGGTCCAGAGACCAGCAGCAAGGTGGAGACAGTGGTCCAGAGACCAGCAGCAGGATGGAGACAGTGGTCCAGAGACCAGCAGCAGGATGGAGACAGTGGTCCAGAGACCAGCAGGATGGAGACAGTGGTCCAGAGACCAGCAGGATGGAGACAGTGGTCCAGAGACCAGCAGGATGGAGACAGTGGTCCAGAGACCAGCAGGAGGATGGAGACAGTGGTCCAGAGACCAGCAGGGTGGAGACAGTGGTCTAGAGACCAGCAGGAGGATGGAGACAGTGGTCCAGAGACCAGCAGGGTGGAGACAGTGGTCCAGAGACCAGCAGGATGGAGACAGTGGTCCAGAGACCAGCAGCAAGGTGGAGACAGTGGTCCAGAGACTAGCAACAGGATGGAGACAGTGGTCCAGAGACCAGCAGGATGGAGACAGTGGTCCAGAGACCAGCAGGATGGAGACAGTGGTCCAGAGACCAGCAGGATGGAGACAGTGGTCCAGAGACCAGCAGGGTGGAGACAGTGGTCCAGAGACCAGCAGGGTGGAGACAGTGGTCCAGAGACCAGCAGGATGGAGACAGTGGTCCAGAGACCAGCAGGATGGAGACAGTGGTCCAGAGACCAGCAGGATGGAGACAGTGGTCCAGACACCAGCAGGATGGAGACAGTGGTCCAGAGACCAGCAGGATGGAGACTGTGGTCCAGAGACGAGCAGCAGGATTGAGACCGTGGTCCAGAGACCAGCAGGATGGAGACAGTGGTCCAGAGACCAGCAGGATGGAGACAGTGGTCCAGAGACCAGCAGGATGGAGACAGTGGTCCAGAGACCAGCAGGATGGAGACAGTGGTCCAGAGACCAGCAGGAGGATGGAGACAGTGGTCCAGAGACCAGCAGGGTGGAGACAGTGGTCCAGAGACCAGCAGCAAGGTGGAGACAGTGGTCCAGAGACCAGCAGGAGGATGGAGACATTGGTCCAGAGACCAGCAGGATGGAGACAGTGGTCCAGAGACCAGCAGGATGGAGACAGTGGTCCAGAGACCAGCAGCGTGGAGACGGTGGTCCAGAGACCAGCAGGAGGATGGAGACAGTGGTCCAGAGACCAGCAGGGTGGAGACAGTGGTCCAGAGACCAGCAGGGTGGAGACAGTGGTCCAGAGACCAGCAGGGTGGAGACAGTGGTCCAGAGACCAGCAGCAAGGTGGAGACAGTGGTCCAGAGACCAGCAGCAAGGTGGAGACAGTGGTCCAGAGACCAGCAGCAAGGTGGAGACAGTGGTCCAGAGACCAGCAGCAGGATTGAGACAGTGGTCCAGAGACCAGCAGGATGGAGACAGTGGTCCAGAGACCAGCACGGTGGAGACAGTGGTCCAGAGACCAGCAGGATGGCGACAGTGGTCCAGAGACCAGCAGGATGGAGACAGTGGTCCAGAGACCAGCAGGAGGATGGAGACAGTGGTCCAGAGACCAGCAGGAGGATGGAGACAGTGGTCCAGAGACCAGCAGGAGGATGGAGACAGTGGTCCAGAGACCAGCAGGAGGATGGAGACAGTGGTCCAGAAACCAGCAGGAGGATGGAGACAGTGGTCCAGAGACCAGCAGGAGGATGGAGACAGTGGTCCAGAGACCAGCAGCAAGGTGGAGACAGTGGTCCAGAGACCAGCAGCAAGGTGGAGACAGTGGTCCAGAGACCAGCAGCAGGATGGAGACAGTGGTCCAGAGACCAGCAGCAGGATGGAGACAGTGGTCCAGAGACCAGCAGGATGGAGACAGTGGTCCAGAGACCAGCAGGATGGAGACAGTGGTCCAGAGACCAGCAGGATGGAGACAGTGGTCCAGAGACCAGCAGGAGGATGGAGACAGTGGTCCAGAGACCAGCAGGGTGGAGACAGTGGTCTAGAGACCAGCAGGAGGATGGAGACAGTGGTCCAGAGACCAGCAGGGTGGAGACAGTGGTCCAGAGACCAGCAGGATGGAGACAGTGGTCCAGAGACCAGCAGCAAGGTGGAGACAGTGGTCCAGAGACTAGCAACAGGATGGAGACAGTGGTCCAGAGACCAGCAGGATGGAGACAGTGGTCCAGAGACCAGCAGGATGGAGACAGTGGTCCAGAGACCAGCAGGATGGAGACAGTGGTCCAGAGACCAGCAGGGTGGAGACAGTGGTCCAGAGACCAGCAGGGTGGAGACAGTGGTCCAGAGACCAGCAGGATGGAGACAGTGGTCCAGAGACCAGCAGGATGGAGACAGTGGTCCAGAGACCAGCAGGATGGAGACAGTGGTCCAGACACCAGCAGGATGGAGACAGTGGTCCAGAGACCAGCAGGATGGAGACAGTGGTCCAGAGACCAGCAGCGTGGAGACGGTGGTCCAGAGACCAGCAGGAGGATGGAGACAGTGGTCCAGAGACCAGCAGGGTGGAGACAGTGGTCCAGAGACCAGCAGGGTGGAGACAGTGGTCCAGAGACCAGCAGGGTGGAGACAGTGGTCCAGAGACCAGCAGCAAGGTGGAGACAGTGGTCCAGAGACCAGCAGGAGGATGGAGACAGTGGTCCAGAGACCAGCAGGGTGGAGACAGTGGTCTAGAGACCAGCAGGAGGATGGAGACAGTGGTCCAGAGACCAGCAGGGTGGAGACAGTGGTCCAGAGACCAGCAGGATGGAGACAGTGGTCCAGAGACCAGCAGCAAGGTGGAGACAGTGGTCCAGAGACTAGCAACAGGATGGAGACAGTGGTCCAGAGACCAGCAGGATGGAGACAGTGGTCCAGAGACCAGCAGGATGGAGACAGTGGTCCAGAGACCAGCAGGATGGAGACAGTGGTCCAGAGACCAGTAGGGTGGAGACAGTGGTCCAGAGACCAGCAGGGTGGAGACAGTGGTCCAGAGACCAGCAGGATGGAGACAGTGGTCCAGAGACCAGCAGGATGGAGACAGTGGTCCAGAGACCAGCAGGATGGAGACAGTGGTCCAGACACCAGCAGGATGGAGACAGTGGTCCAGAGACCAGCAGGATGGAGACTGTGGTCCAGAGACGAGCAGCAGGATTGAGACCGTGGTCCAGAGACCAGCAAGGTGGAGACAGTGGTCCAGAGACCAGCAGGATGGAGACAGTGGTCCAGAGACCAGCAGGATGGAGACAGTGGTCCAGAGACCAGCAGGATGGAGACAGTGGTCCAGAGACCAGCAGGATGGAGACAGTGGTCCAGAGACCAGCAGGATGGAGACAGTGGTCCAGAGACCAGCAGGAGGATGGAGACAGTGGTCCAGAGACCAGCAGGGTGGAGACAGTGGTCCAGAGACCAGCAGCAAGGTGGAGACAGTGGTCCAGAGACCAGCAGGATGGAGACAGTGGTCCAGAGACCAGCAGGATGGAGACAGTGGTCCAGAGACCAGCAGGATGGAGACAGTGGTCCAGAGACCAGAAGGGTGGAGACAGTGGTCCAGAGACCAGCAGGATGGAGACAGTGGTCCAGAGACCAGCAGCGTGGAGACGGTGGTCCAGAGACCAGCAGGATGGAGACAGTGGTCCATAGACCAGCAGGATGGAGACAGTGGTCCAGAGACCAGCAGGATGGAGACTGTGGTCCAGAGACCAGCAGGATGGAGACAGTGGTCCAGAGACCAGCAGGATGGAGACAGTGGTCCAGAGACCAGCAGGATGGAGACAGTGGTCCAGAGACCAGCAGGATGGAGACAGTGGTCCAGAGACCAGCAGGATGGAGACAGTGGTCCAGAGACCAGCAGGATGGAGACAGTGGTCCAGAGACCAGCAGCAAGGTGGAGACAGTGGTCCAGAGACCAGCAGCAGGATTGAGACAGTGGTCCAGAGACCAGCAGGATGGAGACAGTGGTCCAGAGACCAGCAGGATGGAGACAGTGGTCCAGAGACCAGCAGGATGGAGACAGTGGTCCAGAGACCAGCAGGATGGAGACAGTGGTCCAGAGACCAGCAGGAGGATGGAGACAGTGGTCCAGAGACCAGCAGGAGGATGGAGACAGGGGTCCAGAAACCAGCAGGGTGGAGACAGTGGTCCAGAGACCAGCAGGATGGAGACAGTGGTCCAGAGACCAGCAGCAAGGTGGAGACAGTGGTCCAGAGACTAGCAACAGGATGGAGACAGTGGTCCAGAGACCAGCAGGATGGAGACAGTGGTCTAGAGACCAGCAGGATGGAGACAGTGGTCCAGAGACCAGCAGGATGGAGACAGTGGTCCAGAGACCAGCAGGGTGGAGACAGTGGTCCAGAGACCAGCAGGAGGATGGAGACAGTGGTCCAGAGACCAGCAGGATGGAGACAGTGGTCCAGAGACCAGCAGGATGGAGACAGTGGTCCAGAGACCAGCAGGATGGAGACTGTGGTCCAGAGACCAGCAGCAGGATTGAGACAGTGGTCCAGAGACCAGCAAGGTGGAGACAGTGGTCCAGAGACCAGCAGCAGGATTGAGACAGTGGTCCAGAGACCAGCAAGGTGGAGACAGTGGTCCAGAGACCAGCAAGGTGGAGACAGTGGTCCAGAGACCAGCAGGATGGAGACAGTGGTCCACAGACCAACAGGATGGAGACAGTGGTCCAGAGACCAGCAGCGTGGAGACAGTGGTCCAGAGACCAGTAGGATGGAGACAGTGGTCCAGAGACCAGCAGGATGGCGACAGTGGTCCAGAGACCAGCAGGATGGAGAAAGTGGTCCAGAGACCAGCAGGGTGGAGACAGTGGTCCAGAGACCAGCAGGATGGAGACAGTGGTCCAGAGACCAGCAGGATGGAGACAGTGGTCCAGAGACCAGCAGGATGGAGACAGTGGTCCAGAGACCAGCAGGATGGAAACATTGTCCAGAGACCAGCAGGAGGATGGAGACAGTGGTCCAGAGACCAGCAGGATGGAGACAGTGGTCCAGAGACCAGCAGGATGGAGACAGTGGTCCAGAGACCAGCAGGATGGAGACAGTGGTCCAGAGACCAGCAGGATGGAGACAGTGGTCCAGAGACCAGCAGGATGGAGACAGTGGTCCAGAGACCAGCAGGGTGGAGAAAGTGGTCCAGAGACCAGCAGGGTGGAGAAAGTGGTCCAGAGACCAGCAGCAGGGTGGAGAAAGTGGTCCAGAGACCAGCAGGGTGGAGACAGTGGTCCAGAGACCAGCAGCAAGGTGGAGACAGTGGTCCAGAGACCAGCAGGGTGGAGACAGTGGTCCAGAGACCAGCAGGGTGGAGACAGTGGTCCAGAGACCAGCAGCAAGGTGGAGACAGTGGTCCAGAGACCAGCAGCAAGGTGGAGACAGTGGTCCAGAGACCAGCAGCAAGGTGGAGACAGTGGTCCAGAGACCAGCAGCAGGATTGAGACAGTGGTCCAGAGACCAGCAGGATGGAGACAGTGGTCCAGAGACCAGCAAGGTGGAGACAGTGGTCCAGAGACCAGCAGCAGGATTGAGACAGTGGTCCAGAGACCAGCAGGATGGAGACAGTGGTCCAGAGACCAGCAGCAGGATTGAGACAGTGGTCCAGAGACCAGCAGGATGGAGACAGTGGTCCAGAGACCAGCAGGATGGAGACAGTGGTCCAGAGACCAGCAAGGTGGAGACAGTGGTCCAGAGACCAGCAGGATGGAGACAGTGGTCCAGAGACCAGCAGGAGGATGGAGACAGTGGTCCAGAGACCAGCAGCAGGATGGAGACAGTGGTCCAGAAACCAGCAGCAGGATGGAGATAGTGGTCCAGAGACCAACTGGATGGAGACAGTGGTCCAGAGACCAGCAGGATGGAGACAGTGGTCCAGAGACCAGCAGGAGGATGGAGACAGTGGTCCAGAGACTAGCAACAGGATGGAGACAGTGGTCCAGAGACCAGCAGCAGGGTGGAGACAGTGGTCCAGAGACCAGCAGGATGGAGACAGTGGTCCAGAGACCAGCAGGAGGATGGAGACAGTGGTCCAGAGACCAGCAGGGTGGAGACAGTGGTCCAGAGACCAGCAGGGTGGAGACAGTGGTCCAGAGACCAGCAGGGTGGAGACAGTGGTCCAGAGACCAGCAGCAAGGTGGAGACAGTGGTCCAGAGACCAGCAGCAAGGTGGAGACAGTGGTCCAGAGACCAGCAGCAAGGTGGAGACAGTGGTCCAGAGACCAGCAGCAGGATTGAGACAGTGGTCCAGAGACCAGCAGGATGGAGACAGTGGTCCAGAGACCAGCACGGTGGAGACAGTGGTCCAGAGACCAGCAGGATGGCGACAGTGGTCCAGAGACCAGCAGGATGGAGACAGTGGTCCAGAGACCAGCAGGATGGAGACAGTGGTCCAGAGACCAGCAGGATGGAGACAGTGGTCCAGAGACCAGCAGGGTGGAGACAGTGGTCCAGAGACCAGCAGGATGGAGACAGTGGTCCAGAGACCAGCAGGAGGATGGAGACAGTGGTCCAGAGACCAGCAGGAGGATGGAGACAGTGGTCCAGAGACCAGCAGGAGGATGGAGACAGTGGTCCAGAGACCAGCAGGAGGATGGAGACAGTGGTCCAGAAACCAGCAGGAGGATGGAGACAGTGGTCCAGAGACCAGCAGGAGGATGGAGACAGTGGTCCAGAGACCAGCAGCAAGGTGGAGACAGTGGTCCAGAGACCAGCAGCAAGGTGGAGACAGTGGTCCAGAGACCAGCAGCAGGATGGAGACAGTGGTCCAGAGACCAGCAGCAGGATGGAGACAGTGGTCCAGAGACCAGCAGGATGGAGACAGTGGTCCAGAGACCAGCAGGATGGAGACAGTGGTCCAGAGACCAGCAGGATGGAGACAGTGGTCCAGAGACCAGCAGGAGGATGGAGACAGTGGTCCAGAGACCAGCAGGGTGGAGACAGTGGTCTAGAGACCAGCAGGAGGATGGAGACAGTGGTCCAGAGACCAGCAGGGTGGAGACAGTGGTCCAGAGACCAGCAGGATGGAGACAGTGGTCCAGAGACCAGTAGCAAGGTGGAGACAGTGGTCCAGAGACTAGCAACAGGATGGAGACAGTGGTCCAGAGACCAGCAGGATGGAGACAGTGGTCCAGAGACCAGCAGGATGGAGACAGTGGTCCAGAGACCAGCAGGATGGAGACAGTGGTCCAGAGACCAGCAGGGTGGAGACAGTGGTCCAGAGACCAGCAGGGTGGAGACAGTGGTCCAGAGACCAGCAGGATGGAGACAGTGGTCCAGAGACCAGCAGGATGGAGACAGTGGTCCAGAGACCAGCAGGATGGAGACAGTGGTCCAGACACCAGCAGGATGGAGACAGTGGTCCAGAGACCAGCAGGATGGAGACTGTGGTCCAGAGACGAGCAGCAGGATTGAGACCGTGGTCCAGAGACCAGCAGGATGGAGACAGTGGTCCAGAGACCAGCAGGATGGAGACAGTGGTCCAGAGACCAGCAGGATGGAGACAGTGGTCCAGAGACCAGCAGGATGGAGACAGTGGTCCAGAGACCAGCAGGAGGATGGAGACAGTGGTCCAGAGACCAGCAGGGTGGAGACAGTGGTCCAGAGACCAGCAGCAAGGTGGAGACAGTGGTCCAGAGACCAGCAGGAGGATGGAGACATTGGTCCAGAGACCAGCAGGATGGAGACAGTGGTCCAGAGACCAGCAGGATGGAGACAGTGGTCCAGAGACCAGCAGCGTGGAGACGGTGGTCCAGAGACCAGCAGGAGGATGGAGACAGTGGTCCAGAGACCAGCAGGGTGGAGACAGTGGTCCAGAGACCAGCAGGGTGGAGACAGTGGTCCAGAGACCAGCAGGGTGGAGACAGTGGTCCAGAGACCAGCAGCAAGGTGGAGACAGTGGTCCAGAGACCAGCAGCAAGGTGGAGACAGTGGTCCAGAGACCAGCAGCAGGATTGAGACAGTGGTCCAGAGACC
Organism: Telmatherina bonti; assembly: GCF_933228915.1. NCBI lineage: Eukaryota > Metazoa > Chordata > Actinopteri > Atheriniformes > Telmatherinidae > Telmatherina > Telmatherina bonti. Next base: position 1,122,393 of record NC_136624.1, read on the forward strand.
AGCAGGATGGAGACAGTGGTCCAGAGACCAGCACGGTGGAGACAGTGGTCCAGAGACCAGCAGGATGGCGACAGTGGTCCAGAGACCAGCAGGATGGAGACAGTGGTCCAGAGACCAGCAGGAGGATGGAGACAGTGGTCCAGAGACCAGCAGGAGGATGGAGACAGTGGTCCAGAGACCAGCAGGAGGATGGAGACAGTGGTCCAGAGACCAGCAGGAGGATGGAGACAGTGGTCCAGAAACCAGCAGGAGGATGGAGACAGTGGTCCAGAGACCAGCAGGAGGATGGAGACAGTGGTCCAGAGACCAGCAGCAAGGTGGAGACAGTGGTCCAGAGACCAGCAGCAAGGTGGAGACAGTGGTCCAGAGACCAGCAGCAGGATGGAGACAGTGGTCCAGAGACCAGCAGCAGGATGGAGACAGTGGTCCAGAGACCAGCAGGATGGAGACAGTGGTCCAGAGACCAGCAGGATGGAGACAGTGGTCCAGAGACCAGCAGGATGGAGACAGTGGTCCAGAGACCAGCAGGAGGATGGAGACAGTGGTCCAGAGACCAGCAGGGTGGAGACAGTGGTCTAGAGACCAGCAGGAGGATGGAGACAGTGGTCCAGAGACCAGCAGGGTGGAGACAGTGGTCCAGAGACCAGCAGGATGGAGACAGTGGTCCAGAGACCAGCAGCAAGGTGGAGACAGTGGTCCAGAGACTAGCAACAGGATGGAGACAGTGGTCCAGAGACCAGCAGGATGGAGACAGTGGTCCAGAGACCAGCAGGATGGAGACAGTGGTCCAGAGACCAGCAGGATGGAGACAGTGGTCCAGAGACCAGCAGGGTGGAGACAGTGGTCCAGAGACCAGCAGGGTGGAGACAGTGGTCCAGAGACCAGCAGGATGGAGACAGTGGTCCAGAGACCAGCAGGATGGAGACAGTGGTCCAGAGACCAGCAGGATGGAGACAGTGGTCCAGACACCAGCAGGATGGAGACAGTGGTCCAGAGACCAGCAGGATGGAGACAGTGGTCCAGAGACCAGCAGCGTGGAGACGGTGGTCCAGAGACCAGCAGGAGGATGGAGACAGTGGTCCAGAGACCAGCAGGGTGGAGACAGTGGTCCAGAGACCAGCAGGGTGGAGACAGTGGTCCAGAGACCAGCAGGGTGGAGACAGTGGTCCAGAGACCAGCAGCAAGGTGGAGACAGTGGTCCAGAGACCAGCAGGAGGATGGAGACAGTGGTCCAGAGACCAGCAGGGTGGAGACAGTGGTCTAGAGACCAGCAGGAGGATGGAGACAGTGGTCCAGAGACCAGCAGGGTGGAGACAGTGGTCCAGAGACCAGCAGGATGGAGACAGTGGTCCAGAGACCAGCAGCAAGGTGGAGACAGTGGTCCAGAGACTAGCAACAGGATGGAGACAGTGGTCCAGAGACCAGCAGGATGGAGACAGTGGTCCAGAGACCAGCAGGATGGAGACAGTGGTCCAGAGACCAGCAGGATGGAGACAGTGGTCCAGACACCAGCAGGATGGAGACAGTGGTCCAGAGACCAGCAGGATGGAGACTGTGGTCCAGAGACGAGCAGCAGGATTGAGACCGTGGTCCAGAGACCAGCAAGGTGGAGACAGTGGTCCAGAGACCAGCAGGATGGAGACAGTGGTCCAGAGACCAGCAGGATGGAGACAGTGGTCCAGAGACCAGCAGGATGGAGACAGTGGTCCAGAGACCAGCAGGATGGAGACAGTGGTCCAGAGACCAGCAGGATGGAGACAGTGGTCCAGAGACCAGCAGGAGGATGGAGACAGTGGTCCAGAGACCAGCAGGGTGGAGACAGTGGTCCAGAGACCAGCAGCAAGGTGGAGACAGTGGTCCAGAGACCAGCAGGATGGAGACAGTGGTCCAGAGACCAGCAGGATGGAGACAGTGGTCCAGAGACCAGCAGGATGGAGACAGTGGTCCAGAGACCAGCAGGATGGAGACAGTGGTCCAGAGACCAGCAGGATGGAGACAGTGGTCCAGAGACCAGCAGCGTGGAGACGGTGGTCCAGAGACCAGCAGGATGGAGACAGTGGTCCATAGACCAGCAGGATGGAGACAGTGGTCCAGAGACCAGCAGGATGGAGACTGTGGTCCAGAGACCAGCAGGATGGAGACAGTGGTCCAGAGACCAGCAGGATGGAGACAGTGGTCCAGAGACCAGCAGGATGGAGACAGTGGTCCAGAGACCAGCAGGATGGAGACAGTGGTCCAGAGACCAGCAGGATGGAGACAGTGGTCCAGAGACCAGCAGGATGGAGACAGTGGTCCAGAGACCAGCAGCAAGGTGGAGACAGTGGTCCAGAGACCAGCAGCAGGATTGAGACAGTGGTCCAGAGACCAGCAGGATGGAGACAGTGGTCCAGAGACCAGCAGGATGGAGACAGTGGTCCAGAGACCAGCAGGATGGAGACAGTGGTCCAGAGACCAGCAGGATGGAGACAGTGGTCCAGAGACCAGCAGGAGGATGGAGACAGTGGTCCAGAGACCAGCAGGAGGATGGAGACAGGGGTCCAGAAACCAGCAGGGTGGAGACAGTGGTCCAGAGACCAGCAGGATGGAGACAGTGGTCCAGAGACCAGCAGCAAGGTGGAGACAGTGGTCCAGAGACTAGCAACAGGATGGAGACAGTGGTCCAGAGACCAGCAGGATGGAGACAGTGGTCTAGAGACCAGCAGGATGGAGACAGTGGTCCAGAGACCAGCAGGATGGAGACAGTGGTCCAGAGACCAGCAGGGTGGAGACAGTGGTCCAGAGACCAGCAGGAGGATGGAGACAGTGGTCCAGAGACCAGCAGGATGGAGACAGTGGTCCAGAGACCAGCAGGATGGAGACAGTGGTCCAGAGACCAGCAGGATGGAGACTGTGGTCCAGAGACCAGCAGCAGGATTGAGACAGTGGTCCAGAGACCAGCAAGGTGGAGACAGTGGTCCAGAGACCAGCAGCAGGATTGAGACAGTGGTCCAGAGACCAGCAAGGTGGAGACAGTGGTCCAGAGACCAGCAAGGTGGAGACAGTGGTCCAGAGACCAGCAGGATGGAGACAGTGGTCCACAGACCAACAGGATGGAGACAGTGGTCCAGAGACCAGCAGCGTGGAGACAGTGGTCCAGAGACCAGTAGGATGGAGACAGTGGTCCAGAGACCAGCAGGATGGCGACAGTGGTCCAGAGACCAGCAGGATGGAGAAAGTGGTCCAGAGACCAGCAGGGTGGAGACAGTGGTCCAGAGACCAGCAGGATGGAGACAGTGGTCCAGAGACCAGCAGGATGGAGACAGTGGTCCAGAGACCAGCAGGATGGAGACAGTGGTCCAGAGACCAGCAGGATGGAAACATTGTCCAGAGACCAGCAGGAGGATGGAGACAGTGGTCCAGAGACCAGCAGGATGGAGACAGTGGTCCAGAGACCAGCAGGATGGAGACAGTGGTCCAGAGACCAGCAGGATGGAAACATTGTCCAGAGACCAGCAGGAGGATGGAGACAGTGGTCCAGAGACCAGCAGGATGGAGACAGTGGTCCAGAGACCAGCAGGATGGAGACAGTGGTCCAGAGACCAGCAGGATGGAGACAGTGGTCCAGAGACCAGCAGGATGGAGACAGTGGTCCAGAGACCAGCAGGATGGAGACAGTGGTCCAGAGACCAGCAGGGTGGAGAAAGTGGTCCAGAGACCAGCAGGGTGGAGAAAGTGGTCCAGAGACCAGCAGCAGGGTGGAGAAAGTGGTCCAGAGACCAGCAGGGTGGAGACAGTGGTCCAGAGATTAGCAGGATGGAGACAGTGGTCCAGAGACCAGCAGGATGGAGACAGTGGTCCAGAGACCAGCAGCAAGGTGAAGACAGTGGTCCAGAGACCAGCAGCAGGATGGAGACAGTGGTCCAGAGACCAGCAGCAGGATGGAGACAGTGGTCCAGAGACCAGAAGCAAGGTGGAGACAGTGGTCCAGAGACCAGCAGGATGGAGACAGTGGTCCAGAGACCAGTAGGATGGAGACAGTGGTCCAGAGACCAGCAGGATGGAGACAGTGGTCCAGAGACCAGCAGGAGGATGGAGACAGGGGTCCAGAGACCAGCAGGAGGATGGAGACAGGGGTCCAGAAACCAGCAGGGTGGAGACAGTGGTCCAGACACCAGCAGGATGGAGACAGTGGTCCAGAGACCAGCAGGATGGAGACAGTGGTCCAGAGACCAGCAGGATGGAGACAGTGGTCCACAGACCAGCAGGATGGAGACAGTGGTCCAGAGACTAGCAACAGGATGGAGACAGTGGTCCAGAGACCAGCAGGATGGAGACAGTGGTCCAGAGACCAGCAGGATGGAGACAGTGGTCCACAGACCAGCAGGATGGAGACAGTGGTCCAGAGACCAGCAGGATGGAGACAGTGGTCCAGAGACCAGCAGCAGGATTGAGACAGTGGTCCAGAGACCAGCAGGATGGAGACAGTGGTCCAGAGACCAGCAAGGTGGAGACAGTGGTCCAGAGACCAGCAGCAGGATTGAGACAGTGGTCCAGAGACCAGCAAGGTGGAGACAGTGGTCCAGAGACCAGCAAGGTGGAGACAGTGGTCCAGAGACCAGCAGGATGGAGACAGTGGTCCACAGACCAACAGGATGGAGACAGTGGTCCAGAGACCAGCAGCGTGGAGACAGTGGTCCAGAGACCAGTAGGATGGAGACAGTCGTCCAGAGACCAGCAGGATGGCGACAGTGGTCCAGAGACCAGCAGGATGGAGACAGTGGTCCAGAGACCTGCAGGGTGGAGAAAGTGGTCCAGAGACCAGCAGGGTGGAGAAAGTGGTCCAGAGACCAGCAGGGTGGAGACAGTGGTCCAGAGACCAGCAGGATGGAGACAGTGGTCCAGAGACCAGCAGGATGGAGACAGTGGTCCAGAGACCAGCAGGATGGAAACATTGTCCAGAGACCAGCAGGAGGATGGAGACAGTGGTCCAGAGATTAGCAGGATGGAGACAGTGGTCCAGAGACCAGCAGGATGGAGACAGTGGTCCAGAGACCAGCAGCAAGGTGAAGACAGTGGTCCAGAGACCAGCAGCAGGATTGAGACAGTGGTCCAGAGACCAGCAGGATGGAGACAGTGGTCAAGAGACCAGCAGGATGGAGACAGTGGTCCAGAGACCAGCAGGAGGATGGAGACAGTGGTCCAGAGACCAGCAGGAGGATGGAGACAGGGGTCCAGAGACCAGCAGGAGGATGGAGACAGGGGTCCAGAAACCAGCAGGGTGGAGACAGTGGTCCAGAGACCAGCAGGATGGAGACAGTGGTCCAGAGACCAGCAGGGTGGAGACAGTGGTCCAGAGACCAGCAGCGTGGAGACAGTGGTCCAGAGACCAGCAGCAAGGTGGAGACAGTGGTCCAGAGACTAGCAACAGGATGGAGACAGTGGTCCAGAGACCAGCAGGATGGAGACAGTGGTCCAGAGACCAGCAGGATGGAGACAGTGGTCCAGAGACCAGCAGCGTGGAGACAGTGGTCCAGAGACCAGCAGGATGGAGACAGTGGTCCAGAGACCAGCAGGATGGAGACAGTGGTCCAGAGACCAGCAGGGTGGAGACAGTGGTCCAGAGACCAGCAGGGTGGAGACAGTGGTCCAGAGACCAGCAGGAGGATGGAGACAGTGGTCCAGAGACCAGCAGGATGGAGACAGTGGTCCAGAGACCAGCAGGATGGAGACAGTGGTCCAGAGACCAGCAGCAGGATTGAGACAGTGGTCCAGAGACCAGCAGCAGGATGGAGACAGTGGTCCAGAGACCAGCAGGATGGAGACAGTGGTCCAGAGACCAGTAGGGTGGAGACAGTGGTCCAGAGACCAGCAAGGTGGAGACAGTGGTCCAGAGACCAGCAGGATGGAGACAGTGGTCTAGAGACCAGCAGGATGGAGACAGTGGTCCAGAGACCAGCAGGAGGATGGAGACAGTGGTCCAGAGACCAGCAGGATGGAGACAGTGGTCCAGAGACCAGCAGGATGGAGACAGTGGTCCAGAGACCAGCAGGATGGAGACAGTGGTCCAGAGACCAGCAGGAGGATGGAGACAGTGGTCCAGAGACCAGCAGGATGGAGACAGTGGTCCAGAGACCAGTAGGATGGAGACAGTGGTCCAGAGACCAGCAGGATGGAGACAGTGGTCCAGAGACCAGCAGGAGGATGGAGACAGGGGTCCAGAGACCAGCAGGAGGATGGAGACAGGGGTCCAGAAACCAGCAGGGTGGAGACAGTGGTCCAGAGACCAGCAGGATGGAGACAGTGGTCCAGAGACCAGCAGGATGGAGACAGTGGTCCAGAGACCAGCAGGATGGAGACAGTGGTCCACAGACCAGCAGGATGGAGACAGTGGTCCAGAGACTAGCAACAGGATGGAGACAGTGGTCCAGAGACTAGCAACAGGATGGAGACAGTGGTCCAGAGACCAGCAGCAGGGTGGAGACAGTGGTCCACAGACCAGCAGGATGGAGACAGTGGTCCAGAGACCAGCAGGATGGAGACAGTGGTCCAGAGACCAGCAGCAGGATTGAGACAGTGGTCCAGAGACCAGCAAGGTGGAGACAGTGGTCCAGAGACCAGCAGCAGGATTGAGACAGTGGTCCAGAGACCAGCAAGGTGGAGACAGTGGTCCAGAGACCAGCAAGGTGGAGACAGTGGTCCAGAGACCAGCAGGATGGAGACAGTGGTCCACAGACCAACAGGATGGAGACAGTGGTCCAGAGACCAGCAGCGTGGAGACAGTGGTCCAGAGACCAGTAGGATGGAGACAGTCGTCCAGAGACCAGCAGGATGGCGACAGTGGTCCAGAGACCAGCAGGATGGAGACAGTGGTCCAGAGACCTGCAGGGTGGAGAAAGTGGTCCAGAGACCAGCAGGGTGGAGAAAGTGGTCCAGAGACCAGCAGGGTGGAGACAGTGGTCCAGAGACCAGCAGGATGGAGACAGTGGTCCAGAGACCAGCAGGAGGATGGAGACAGTGGTCCAGAGACCAGCAGGATGGAGACAGTGGTCCAGAGACCAGCAGGAGGATGGAGACAGTGGTCCAGAGACCAGCAGGATGGAAACATTGTCCAGAGACCAGCAGGAGGATGGAGACAGTGGTCCAGAGACCAGCAGGATGGAGACAGTGGTCCAGAGACCAGCAGCAAGGTGAAGACAGTGGTCCAGAGACCAGCAGGATGGAGACAGTGGTCCAGAGACCAGCAGCAAGGTGAAGACAGTGGTCCAGAGACCAGCAGCAGGATTGAGACAGTGGTCCAGAGACCAGCAGGATGGAGACAGTGGTCAAGAGACCAGCAGGATGGAGACAGTGGTCCAGAGACCAGCAGGAGGATGGAGACAGTGGTCCAGAGACCAGCAGGAGGATGGAGACAGGGGTCCAGAGACCAGCAGGAGGATGGAGACAGGGGTCCAGAAACCAGCAGGGTGGAGACAGTGGTCCAGAGACCAGCAGGATGGAGACAGTGGTCCAGAGACCAGCAGCAAGGTGGAGACAGTGGTCCAGAGACTAGCAACAGGATGGAGACAGTGGTCCAGAGACCAGCAGGATGGAGACAGTGGTCCAGAGACCAGCAGGATGGAGACAGTGGTCCAGAGACCAGCAGCGTGGAGACAGTGGTCCAGAGACCAGCAGGATGGAGACAGTGGTCCAGAGACCAGCAGGATGGAGACAGTGGTCCAGAGACCAGCAGGGTGGAGACAGTGGTCCAGAGACCAGCAGGGTGGAGACAGTGGTCCAGAGACCAGCAGGAGGATGGAGACAGTGGTCCAGAGACCAGCAGGATGGAGACAGTGGTCCAGAGACCAGCAGGATGGAGACAGTGGTCCAGAGACCAGCAGCAGGATTGAGACAGTGGTCCAGAGACCAGCAGCAGGATGGAGACAGTGGTCCAGAGACCAGCAAGGTGGAGACAGTGGTCCAGAGACCAGCAGGATAGAGACAGTGGTCCAGAGATCAGCAAGGTGGAGACAGTGGTCCAGAGACCAGCAGGATGGAGACAGTGGTCCAGAGACCAGTAGGGTGGAGACAGTGGTCCAGAGACCAGCAAGGTGGAGACAGTGGTCCAGAGACCAGCAGGATGGAGACAGTGGTCTAGAGACCAGCAGGATGGAGACAGTGGTCCAGAGACCAGCAGGAGGATGGAGACAGTGGTCCAGAGACCAGCAGGATGGAGACAGTGGTCCAGAGACCAGCAGGATGGAGACAGTGGTCCAGAGACCAGCAGGATGGAGACAGTGGTCCAGAGACCAGCAGGAGGATGGAGACAGTGGTCCAGAGACCAGCAGGGTGGAGACAGTGGTCCAGAGACCAGCAAGGTGGAGACAGTGGTCCAGAGACCAGCAGGATGGAGACAGTGGTCCAGAGACCAGCAGGATGGAGACAGTGGTCCAGAGACCAGCAGGATGGAGACAGTGGTCCAGAAAACAGCAGGATGGAGACAGTGGTCCAGAGACCAGCAGGATGGAGACAGTGGTCCAGAGACCAGCAGGATGGAGACAGTGGTCCAGAGACCAGCAGGAGGATGGAGACAGTGGTCCAGAGACCAGCAGGGTGGAGACAGTGGTCCAGAGACCAGCAAGGTGGAGACAGTGGTCCAGAGACCAGAAGGATGGAGACAGTGGTCCAGAGACCAGCAGGGTGGAGACAGTGGTCCAGAGACCAATAGGGTGGAGACAGTGGTCCAGAGACCAGTAGGGTGGAGACAGTGGTCCAGAGACCAGCAGGATGGAGACAGTGGTCTAGAGACCAGCAGGAGGATGGAGACAGTGGTCCAGAGACCAGCAGGATGGAGACAGTGGTCCAGAGACCAGCAGGAGGATGGAGACAGTGGTCCAGAGACCAGCAGGAGGATGGAGACAGTGGTCCAGAGACCAGCAGGGTGGAGACAGTGGTCCAGAGACCAGCAAGGTGGAGACAGTGGTCCAGAGACCAGAAGGATGGAGACAGTGGTCCAGAGACCAGCAGGGTGGAGACAGTGGTCCAGAGACCAGTAGGGTGGAGACAGTGGTCCAGAGACCAGTAGGGTGGAGACAGTGGTCCAGAGACCAGCAAGGTGGAGACAGTGGTCCAGAGACCAGCAGGGTGGAGACAGTGGTCCAGAGACCAGCAGGATGGAGACAGTGGTCCAGAGACCAGTAGGGTGGAGACAGTGGTCCAGAGACCAGTAGGGTGGAGACAGTGGTCCAGAGACCAGCAAGGTGGAGACAGTGGTCCAGAGACCAGCAGGATGGAGACAGTGGTCCAGAGACCAGTAGGGTGGAGACAGTGGTCCAGAGACCAGCAAGGTGGAGACAGTGGTCCAGAGACCAGCAGGATGGAGACAGTGGTCTAGAGACCAGCAGGATGGAGACAGTGGTCCAGAGACCAGCAGGAGGATGGAGACAGTGGTCCAGAGACCAGCAGGATGGAGACAGTGGTCCAGAGAGGAGCAGGAGGATGGAGACAGTGGTCCAGAGACCAACAGGATGGAGACTGTGGTCCAGAAACCAGCAGCAGGATGGAGACAGTGGTCCAGAGACCAGCAGGATGGAGACAGTGGTCCAGAGACCAGCAGGATGGAGACAGTGGTCCAGAGACCAGCAGGATGGAGACAGTGGTCCAGAGACCAGCAGGAGGATGGAGACAGTGGTCCAGAGACCAGCAGGGTGGAGACAGTGGTCCAGGGACCAGCAAGGTGGAGACAGTGGTCCAGAGACCAGCAGGATGGAGACAGTGGTCCAGAGACCAGCAGCAGGGTGGAGACAGTGGTCCAGAGACCAGCAGGATGGAGACAGTGGTCCAGAGACCAGCGGCGTGGAGACAGTGGTCCAGAAACCAGCAGCAGGATGGAGATAGTGGTCCAGAGACCAACTGGATGGAGACAGTGGTCCAGAGACCAGCAGGATGGAGACAGTGGTCCAGAGACCAGCAGGAGGATGGAGACAGTGGTCCAGAGACCAGCAGCAGGATGGAGACAGTGGTCCAGAGACTAGCAACAGGATGGAGACAGTGGTCCAGAGACCAGCAGCAGGGTGGAGACAGTGGTCCAGAGACCAGCAGGATGGAGACAGTGGTCCAGAGACCAGCAGGAGGATGGAGACAGTGGTCCAGAGACCAGCAGGGTGGAGACAGTGGTCCAGAGACCAGCAGGGTGGAGACAGTGGTCCAGAGACCAGCAGGGTGGAGACAGTGGTCCAGAGACCAGCAGCAAGGTGGAGACAGTGGTCCAGAGACCAGCAGCAAGGTGGAGACAGTGGTCCAGAGACCAGCAGCAGGATTGAGACAGTGGTCCAGAGACCAGCAGGATGGAGACAGTGGTCCAGAGACCAGCAGGATGGAGACAGTGGTCCAGAGACCAGCAGCAGGGTGGAGACAGTGGTCCAGAGACCAGCAGGGTGGAGACAGTGGTCCAGAGACCAGCAGCAAGGTGGAGACAGTGGTCCAGAGACCAGCAGGAGGATGGAGACATTGGTCCAGAGACCAGCAGGATGGAGACAGTGGTCCAGAGACCAGCAGGATGGAGACAGTGGTCCAGAGACCAGCAGGATGGAGACAGTGGTCCAGAGACTAGCAGGATGGAGACAGTGGTCCAGAGACCAGCAGGATGGAGACAGTGGTCCAGAGACCAGCAGGATGGAGACAGTAGTCCAGAGACCAGCAGGATGGAGACAGTGGTCCAGAGACCAGTAGGGTGGAGACAGTGGTCCAGAGACCAGCAGCAGGATGGAGACAGTGGTCCAGAGACTAGCAACAGGATGGAGACAGTGGTCCAGAGACCAGCAGGGTGGAGACAGTGGTCCAGAGACCAGCAGCAAGGTGGAGACAGTGGTCCAGAGACCAGCAGGAGGATGGAGACATTGGTCCAGAGACCAGCAGGATGGAGACAGTGGTCCAGAGACCAGCAGGATGGAGACAGTGGTCCAGAGACCAGCAGGATGGAGACAGTGGTCCAGAGACTAGCAGGATGGAGACAGTGGTCCAGAGACCAGCAGGATGGAGACAGTGGTCCAGAGACCAGCAGGGTGGAGACAGTAGTCCAGAGACCAGCAGGATGGAGACAGTGGTCCAGAGACCAGTAGGGTGGAGACAGTGGTCCAGAGACCAACAGGATGGAGACAGTGGTCCAGAGACCAGGAGGATGGAGACAGTGGTCCAGAGACCAGCAGCAAGGTGGAGACAGTGGTCCAGAGACCAGCAGCAGGATTGAGACAGTGGTCCAGAGACCAGCAGGATGGAGACAGTGGTCCAGAGACCAGCAGGGTGGAGACAGTGGTCCAGAGACCAGCAGGAGGATGGAGACAGTGGTCCAGAGACCAGCAGGAGGATGGAGACAGTGGTCCAGAGACCAGCAGGATGGAGACAGTGGTCCAGAGACCAGCAGGATGGAGACAGTGGTCCAGAGACCAGCAGGAGGATGGAGACAGTGGTCCAGAGACCAGCAGGAGGATGGAGACAGTGGTCCAGAGACCAGCAGGAGGATGGAGACAGTGGTCCAGAGACCAGCAGCAAGGTGGAGACAGTGGTCCAGAGACCAGCAGCAGGATTGAGACAGTGGTCCAGAGACCAGCAGGATGGAGACAGTGGTCCAGAGACCAGCAGGAGGATGGAGACAGTGGTCCAGAGACCAGCAACAGGGTGGAGACAGTGGTCCAGAGACCAGCAGGATGGAGACAGTGGTCCAGAGACCAGCAGGAGGATGGAGACAGTGGTCCAGAGACCAGCAGCAAGGTGGAGACAGTGGTCCAGAGACCAGCAGCAGGATGGAGACAATGGTCCAGAGACCAGCAGGATGGAGACAGTGGTCCAGAGACCAGCAGGATGGAGACAGTGGTCCAGAGACCAGCAACAGGGTGGAGACAGTGGTCCAGAGACCAGCAGGAGGATGGACACAGTGGTCCAGAGACCAGCAGGAGGATGGAGACAGTGGTCCAGAGACCAGAAGGATGGAGACAGTGGTCCAGAGACCAGCAGGAGGATGGAGACAGTGGTCCAGAGACCAGCAGCGTGGAGACAGTGGTCCAGAGACCAGCAGCAGGATGGAGACAGTGGTCCAGAGACCAGCAGCAGGATGGAGACAGTGGTCCAGAGACCAGAAGGATGGAGACAGTGGTCCAGAGACCAGAAGGATGGAGACAGTGGTCCAGAGACCAGCAGCGTGGAGACAGTGGTCCAGAGACCAGCAGCGTGGAGACAGTGGTCCAGAGACCAGCAGCAGGATGGAGACAGTGGTCCAGAGACCAGCAGTGTGGAGACATTGGTCCAGAGACCAGAAGCAAGGTGGAGACAGTGGTCCAGAGACCAGCAGGATGGAGACAGTGGTCCAGAGACCAGCAGGATGGAGACAGTGGTCCAGAGACCAGCAGGATGGAGACAGTGGTCCAGAGACCAGCAGTGTGGAGACATTGGTCCAGAGACCAGAAGCAAGGTGGAGACAGTGGTCCAGAGACCAGCAGGATGGAGACAGTGGTCCAGAGACCAGCAGGATGGAGACAGTGGTCCAGAGACCAGCAGGATGGAGACAGTGGTCCAGAGACCAGCAGTGTGGAGACATTGGTCCAGAGACCAGAAGCAAGGTGGAGACAGTGGTCCAGAGACCAGCAGGGTGGAGACATTGGTCCAGAGACCAGAAGCAAGGTGGAGACAGTGGTCCAGAGACCAGCAGGATGGAGACAGTGGTCCAGAGACCAGCAGGATGGAGACAGTGGTCCAGAGACCAGCAGGGTGGAGACAGTGGTCCAGAGACCAGCAGGGTGGAGACAGTGGTCCAGAGACCAGCAGGGTGGAGACAGTGGTCTAGAGACCAGCAGGATGGAGACAGTGGTCCAGAGACCAGCAGGAGGATGGAGACAGTGGTCCAGAGACCAGCAGCAGGATTGAGACAGTGGTCCAGAGACCAGCAGGAGGATGGAGACAGTGGTCCAGAGACCAGCAGGATGGAGACAGTGGTCCAGAGACCAGCAGGAGGATGGAGACAGTGGTCCAGAGACCAGCAGGATGGAGACAGTGGTCCAGAGACCAGCAACAGGGTGGAGACAGTGGTCCAGAGACCAGCAGGATGGAGACAGTGGTCCAGAGACCAGCAGGGTGGAGACAGTGGTCCAGAGACCAGCAGGGTGGAGACAGTGGTCCAGAGACCAGCAGGAGGATGGAGAAAGTGGTCCAGAGACCAGCAGGATGGAGACAGTGGTCCAGAGACCAGCAGGATGGAGACAGTGGTCCAGAGACCAGTAGGGTGGAGACAGTGGTCCAGAGACCAGCAAGGTGGAGACAGTGGTCCAGAGACCAGCAGGATGGAGACAGTGGTCCAGAGACCAGCAGGATGGAGACAGTGGTCCAGAAACCAGCAGGGTGGAGACAGTGGTCCAGAGACCAGCAGGAGGATGGAGACAGTGGTCCAGAGACCAGCAGGATGGAGACAGTGGTCCAGAGAGGAGCAGGAGGATGGAGACAGTGGTCCAGAGACCAGCAGGATGGAGACAGTGGTCCAGAGACCAGCAGCATGGAGACAGTGGTCCAGAGACCAGCAGGAGGATGGAGACAGTGGTCCAGAGACCAGCAGGGTGGAGACAGTGGTCCAGAGACCAGCAGGATGGAGACAGTGGTCCAGAGACCAGCAGGAGGGTGGAGACAGTGGTCCAGAAACCAGCAGCAGGATGGAGACAGTGGTCCAGAAACCAGCAGCAGGATGGAGACAGTGGTCCAGAGACCAGCAGGATGGAGACAGTGGTCCAGAGACCAGCAGGATGGAGACAGTGGTCCAGAGACCAGCAGGAGGATGGAGACAGTGGTCCAGAGACCAGCAGGGTGGAGACAGTGGTCCAGAATCCAGCAGCAGGATGGAGACAGTGGTCCAGAGACCAGCAGGATGGAGACAGTGGTCCAGAGACCAGCAGGAGGATGGAGACAGTGGTCCAGAGACCAGCAGGAGGATGGAGACAGTGGTCCAGAGACCAGCAGGGTGGAGACAGTGGTCCAGAGACCAAAAGGGTGGAGACAGTGGTCCAGAGACCAGCAAGGTGGAGACAGTGGTCCAGAAACCAGCAGCAGGATGGAGATAGTGGTCCAGAGACCAACAGGATGGAGACAGTGGTCCAGAGACCAGCAGGATGGAGACAGTGGTCCAGAGACAAGCAGGAGGATGGAGACAGTGGTCCAGAGACCAGCAGCAGGATGGAGACAGTGGTCCAGAGACTAGCAACAGGATGGAGACAGTGGTCCAGAGACCAGCAGGGTGGAGACAGTGGTCCAGAGACCAGCAGCAAGGTGGAGACAGTGGTCCAGAGACCAGCAGGAGGATGGAGACATTGGTCCAGAGACCAGCAGGATGGAGACAGTGGTCCAGAGACCAGCAGGATGGAGACAGTGGTCCAGAGACCAGCAGGATGGAGACAGTGGTCCAGAGACTAGCAGGATGGAGACAGTGGTCCAGAGACCAGCAGGATGGAGACAGTGGTCCAGAGACCAGCAGGGTGGAGACAGTAGTCCAGAGACCAGCAGGATGGAGACAGTGGTCCAGAGACCAGTAGGGTGGAGACAGTGGTCCAGAGACCAACAGGATGGAGACAGTGGTCCAGAGACCAGGAGGATGGAGACAGTGGTCCAGAGACCAGCAGCAAGGTGGAGACAGTGGTCCAGAGACCAGCAGCAGGATTGAGACAGTGGTCCAGAGACCAGCAGGATGGAGACAGTGGTCCAGAGACCAGCAGGAGGATGGAGACAGTGGTCCAGAGACCAGCAGGAGGATGGAGACAGTGGTCCAGAGACCAGCAGGATGGAGACAGTGGTCCAGAGACCAGCAGGATGGAGACAGTGGTCCAGAGACCAGCAGGAGGATGGAGACAGTGGTCCAGAGACCAGCAGGAGGATGGAGACAGTGGTCCAGAGACCAGCAGGAGGATGGAGACAGTGGTCCAGAGACCAGCAGCAAGGTGGAGACAGTGGTCCAGAGACCAGCAGCAGGATTGAGACAGTGGTCCAGAGACCAGCAGGATGGAGACAGTGGTCCAGAGACCAGCAACAGGGTGGAGACAGTGGTCCAGAGACCAGCAGGATGGAGACAGTGGTCCAGAGACCAGCAGGATGGAGACAGTGGTCCAGAGACCAGCAGGATGGAGACAGTGGTCCAGAGACCAGCAACAGGGTGGAGACAGTGGTCCAGAGACCAGCAGGAGGATGGACACAGTGGTCCAGAGACCAGCAGGAGGATGGAGACAGTGGTCCAGAGACCAGAAGGATGGAGACAGTGGTCCAGAGACCAGCAGGAGGATGGAGACAGTGGTCCAGAGACCAGCAGGAGGATGGAGACAGTGGTCCAGAGACCAGCAGGATGGAGACAGTGGTCCAGAGACCAGCAGCGTGGAGACAGTGGTCCAGAGACCAGCAGCAGGATGGAGACAGTGGTCCAGAGACCAGCAGGATAGAGACAGTGGTCCAGAGACCAGAAGGATGGAGACAGTGGTCCAGAGACCAGCAGGATGGAGACAGTGGTCCAGAGACCAGCAGGATGGAGACAGTGGTCCAGAGACCAGCAGCGTGGAGACAGTGGTCCAGAGACCAGCAGCAGGATGGAGACAGTGGTCCAGAGACCAGCAGTGTGGAGACATTGGTCCAGAGACCAGAAGCAAGGTGGAGACAGTGGTCCAGAGACCAGCAGGGTGGAGACATTGGTCCAGAGACCAGAAGCAAGGTGGAGACAGTGGTCCAGAGACCAGCAGGATGGAGACAGTGGTCCAGAGACCAGCAGGATGGAGACAGTGGTCCAGAGACCAGCAGGATGGAGACAGTGGTCCAGAGACCAGCAGTGTGGAGACATTGGTCCAGAGACCAGAAGCAAGGTGGAGACAGTGGTCCAGAGACCAGCAGGATGGAGACAGTGGTCCAGAGACCAGCAGGATGGAGACAGTGGTCCAGAGACCAGCAGGATGGAGACAGTGGTCCAGAGACCAGCAGTGTGGAGACATTGGTCCAGAGACCAGAAGCAAGGTGGAGACATTGGTCCAGAGACCAGAAGCAAGGTGGAGACAGTGGTCCAGAGACCAGAAGCAAGGTGGAGACAGTGGTCCAGAGACCAGCAGGATGGAGACAGTGGTCCAGAGACCAGCAGGATGGAGACAGTGGTCCAGAGACCAGCAGTGTGGAGACATTGGTCCAGAGACCAGCAGCAAGGTGGAGACAGTGGTCCAGAGACCAGCAGGAGGATGGAGACATTGGTCCAGAGACCAGCAGGATGGAGACAGTGGTCCAGAAACCAGCAGCAGGATGGAGACAGTGGTCCAGAGACCAGCAGGATGGAGACAGTGGTCCAGAGACCAGCAGGATGGAGACAGTGGTCCAGAGACCAGCAGGAGGATGGAGACAGTGGTCCAGAGACCAGCAGGATGGAGACAGTGGTCCAGAAACCAGCAGCAGGATGGAGACAGTGGTCCAGAGACCAGCAGGATGGAGACAGTGGTCCAGAGACCAGCAGGAGGAAGGAGACAGAGGTCCAGAGACCAGCAGGATGGAGACAGTGGTCCAGAGACCAGCAGGGTGGAGACAGTGGTCCAGAATCCAGCAGCAGGATGGAGACAGTGGTCCAGAGACCAGCAGGATGGAGACAGTGGTCCAGAGACCAGCAGGGTGGAGACAGTGGTCCAGAGACCAGCAGGATGGAGACAGTGGTCCAGAGACCAGCAGGATGGAGACAGTGGTCCAGAGACCAGCAGGAGGATGGAGACAGTGGTCCAGAGACCAGCAGGGTGGAGACAGTGGTCCAGAGACCAAAAGGTTGGAGACAGTGGTCCAGAGACCAGCAAGGTGGAGACAGTGGTCCAGAAACCAGCAGCAGGATGGAGATAGTGGTCCAGAGACCAACAGGATGGAGACAGTGGTCCAGAGACCAGCAGGATGGAGACAGTGGTCCAGAGACCAGCAGGAGGATGGAGACAGTGGTCCAGAGACCAGCAGCAAGGTGGAGACAGTGGTCCAGAGACCAGCAGGAGGATGGAGACATTGGTCCAGAGACCAGCAGGATGGAGACAGTGGTCCAGAGACCAGCAGGATGGAGACAGTGGTCCAGAGACCAGAAGGATGGAGACAGTGGTCCAGAGACCAGCAGGAGGATGGAGACAGTGGTCCAGAGACCAGCAGGAGGATGGAGACAGTGGTCCAGAGACCAGCAGGATGGAGACAGTGGTCCAGAGACCAGCAGCGTGGAGACAGTGGTCCAGAAACCAGCAGCAGGATGGAGACAGTGGTCCAGAGACCAGAAGGATGGAGACAGTGGTCCAGAGACCAGCAGGAGGATGGAGACAGTGGTCCAGAGACCAGCAGCGTGGAGACAGTGGTCCAGAGACCAGCAGCAGGATGGAGACAGTGGTCCAGAGACCAGCAGGATAGAGACAGTGGTCCAGAGACCAGAAGGATGGAGACAGTGGTCCAGAGACCAGCAGGATGGAGACAGTGGTCCAGAGACCAGCAGCGTGGAGACAGTGGTCCAGAGACCAGCAGCAGGATGGAGACAGTGGTCCAGAGACCAGCAGTGTGGAGACATTGGTCCAGAGACCAGAAGCAAGGTGGAGACAGTGGTCCAGAGACCAGCAGGATGGAGACAGTGGTCCAGAGACCAGCAGGATGGAGACAGTGGTCCAGAGACCAGCAGGATGGAGACAGTGGTCCAGAGACCAGCAGTGTGGAGACATTGGTCCAGAGACCAGAAGCAAGGTGGAGACAGTGGTCCAGAGACCAGCAGGATGGAGACAGTGGTCCAGAGACCAGCAGGATGGAGACAGTGGTCCAGAGACCAGCAGGATGGAGACAGTGGTCCAGAGACCAGCAGTGTGGAGACATTGGTCCAGAGACCAGAAGCAAGGTGGAGACAGTGGTCCAGAGACCAGCAGGGTGGAGACATTGGTCCAGAGACCAGAAGCAAGGTGGAGACAGTGGTCCAGAGACCAGCAGGATGGAGACAGTGGTCCAGAGACCAGCAGGATGGAGACAGTGGTCCAGAGACCAGCAGGGTGGAGACAGTGGTCCAGAGACCAGCAGGGTGGAGACAGTGGTCCAGAGACCAGCAGGGTGGAGACAGTGGTCTAGAGACCAGCAGGATGGAGACAGTGGTCCAGAGACCAGCAGGAGGATGGAGACAGTGGTCCAGAGACCAGCAGCAGGATTGAGACAGTGGTCCAGAGACCAGCAGGAGGATGGAGACAGTGGTCCAGAGACCAGCAGGATGGAGACAGTGGTCCAGAGACCAGCAGGGTGGAGACAGTGGTCCAGAGACCAGCAGGATGGAGACAGTGGTCCAGAGACCAGCAACAGGGTGGAGACAGTGGTCCAGAGACCAGCAGGATGGAGACAGTGGTCCAGAGACCAGCAGGGTGGAGACAGTGGTCCAGAGACCAGCAGGGTGGAGACAGTGGTCCAGAGACCAGCAGGAGGATGGAGAAAGTGGTCCAGAGACCAGCAGGATGGAGACAGTGGTCCAGAGACCAGCAGGATGGAGACAGTGGTCCAGAGACCAGTAGGGTGGAGACAGTGGTCCAGAGACCAGCAAGGTGGAGACAGTGGTCCAGAGACCAGCAGGATGGAGACAGTGGTCCAGAGACCAGCAGGATGGAGACAGTGGTCCAGAAACCAGCAGGGTGGAGACAGTGGTCCAGAGACCAGCAGGAGGATGGAGACAGTGGTCCAGAGACCAGCAGGATGGAGACAGTGGTCCAGAGAGGAGCAGGAGGATGGAGACAGTGGTCCAGAGACCAGCAGGATGGAGACAGTGGTCCAGAGACCAGCAGCATGGAGACAGTGGTCCAGAGACCAGCAGGAGGATGGAGACAGTGGTCCAGAGACCAGCAGGGTGGAGACAGTGGTCCAGAGACCAGCAGGATGGAGACAGTGGTCCAGAGACCAGCAGGAGGGTGGAGACAGTGGTCCAGAAACCAGCAGCAGGATGGAGACAGTGGTCCAGAAACCAGCAGCAGGATGGAGACAGTGGTCCAGAGACCAGCAGGATGGAGACAGTGGTCCAGAGACCAGCAGGATGGAGACAGTGGTCCAGAGACCAGCAGGAGGATGGAGACAGTGGTCCAGAGACCAGCAGGGTGGAGACAGTGGTCCAGAATCCAGCAGCAGGATGGAGACAGTGGTCCAGAGACCAGCAGGATGGAGACAGTGGTCCAGAGACCAGCAGGAGGATGGAGACAGTGGTCCAGAGACCAGCAGGAGGATGGAGACAGTGGTCCAGAGACCAGCAGGGTGGAGACAGTGGTCCAGAGACCAAAAGGGTGGAGACAGTGGTCCAGAGACCAGCAAGGTGGAGACAGTGGTCCAGAAACCAGCAGCAGGATGGAGATAGTGGTCCAGAGACCAACAGGATGGAGACAGTGGTCCAGAGACCAGCAGGATGGAGACAGTGGTCCAGAGACAAGCAGGAGGATGGAGACAGTGGTCCAGAGACCAGCAGCAGGATGGAGACAGTGGTCCAGAGACTAGCAACAGGATGGAGACAGTGGTCCAGAGACCAGCAGGGTGGAGACAGTGGTCCAGAGACCAGCAGCAAGGTGGAGACAGTGGTCCAGAGACCAGCAGGAGGATGGAGACATTGGTCCAGAGACCAGCAGGATGGAGACAGTGGTCCAGAGACCAGCAGGATGGAGACAGTGGTCCAGAGACCAGCAGGATGGAGACAGTGGTCCAGAGACTAGCAGGATGGAGACAGTGGTCCAGAGACCAGCAGGATGGAGACAGTGGTCCAGAGACCAGCAGGGTGGAGACAGTAGTCCAGAGACCAGCAGGATGGAGACAGTGGTCCAGAGACCAGTAGGGTGGAGACAGTGGTCCAGAGACCAACAGGATGGAGACAGTGGTCCAGAGACCAGGAGGATGGAGACAGTGGTCCAGAGACCAGCAGCAAGGTGGAGACAGTGGTCCAGAGACCAGCAGCAGGATTGAGACAGTGGTCCAGAGACCAGCAGGATGGAGACAGTGGTCCAGAGACCAGCAGGAGGATGGAGACAGTGGTCCAGAGACCAGCAGGAGGATGGAGACAGTGGTCCAGAGACCAGCAGGATGGAGACAGTGGTCCAGAGACCAGCAGGATGGAGACAGTGGTCCAGAGACCAGCAGGAGGATGGAGACAGTGGTCCAGAGACCAGCAGGAGGATGGAGACAGTGGTCCAGAGACCAGCAGGAGGATGGAGACAGTGGTCCAGAGACCAGCAGCAAGGTGGAGACAGTGGTCCAGAGACCAGCAGCAGGATTGAGACAGTGGTCCAGAGACCAGCAGGATGGAGACAGTGGTCCAGAGACCAGCAACAGGGTGGAGACAGTGGTCCAGAGACCAGCAGGATGGAGACAGTGGTCCAGAGACCAGCAGGATGGAGACAGTGGTCCAGAGACCAGCAACAGGGTGGAGACAGTGGTCCAGAGACCAGCAGGAGGATGGACACAGTGGTCCAGAGACCAGCAGGAGGATGGAGACAGTGGTCCAGAGACCAGAAGGATGGAGACAGTGGTCCAGAGACCAGCAGGAGGATGGAGACAGTGGTCCAGAGACCAGCAGGAGGATGGAGACAGTGGTCCAGAGACCAGCAGGATGGAGACAGTGGTCCAGAGACCAGCAGCGTGGAGACAGTGGTCCAGAGACCAGCAGCAGGATGGAGACAGTGGTCCAGAGACCAGCAGGATAGAGACAGTGGTCCAGAGACCAGAAGGATGGAGACAGTGGTCCAGAGACCAGCAGGATGGAGACAGTGGTCCAGAGACCAGCAGGATGGAGACAGTGGTCCAGAGACCAGCAGCGTGGAGACAGTGGTCCAGAGACCAGCAGCAGGATGGAGACAGTGGTCCAGAGACCAGCAGTGTGGAGACATTGGTCCAGAGACCAGAAGCAAGGTGGAGACAGTGGTCCAGAGACCAGCAGGGTGGAGACATTGGTCCAGAGACCAGAAGCAAGGTGGAGACAGTGGTCCAGAGACCAGCAGGATGGAGACAGTGGTCCAGAGACCAGCAGGATGGAGACAGTGGTCCAGAGACCAGCAGGATGGAGACAGTGGTCCAGAGACCAGCAGTGTGGAGACATTGGTCCAGAGACCAGAAGCAAGGTGGAGACAGTGGTCCAGAGACCAGCAGGATGGAGACAGTGGTCCAGAGACCAGCAGGATGGAGACAGTGGTCCAGAGACCAGCAGGATGGAGACAGTGGTCCAGAGACCAGCAGTGTGGAGACATTGGTCCAGAGACCAGAAGCAAGGTGGAGACATTGGTCCAGAGACCAGAAGCAAGGTGGAGACAGTGGTCCAGAGACCAGAAGCAAGGTGGAGACAGTGGTCCAGAGACCAGCAGGATGGAGACAGTGGTCCAGAGACCAGCAGGATGGAGACAGTGGTCCAGAGACCAGCAGTGTGGAGACATTGGTCCAGAGACCAGCAGCAAGGTGGAGACAGTGGTCCAGAGACCAGCAGGAGGATGGAGACATTGGTCCAGAGACCAGCAGGATGGAGACAGTGGTCCAGAAACCAGCAGCAGGATGGAGACAGTGGTCCAGAGACCAGCAGGATGGAGACAGTGGTCCAGAGACCAGCAGGATGGAGACAGTGGTCCAGAGACCAGCAAGAGGATGGAGACAGTGGTCCAGAGACCAGCAGGATGGAGACAGTGGTCCAGAAACCAGCAGCAGGATGGAGACAGTGGTCCAGAGACCAGCAGGATGGAGACAGTGGTCCAGAGACCAGCAGGAGGAAGGAGACAGAGGTCCAGAGACCAGCAGGATGGAGACAGTGGTCCAGAGACCAGCAGGGTGGAGACAGTGGTCCAGAATCCAGCAGCAGGATGGAGACAGTGGTCCAGAGACCAGCAGGATGGAGACAGTGGTCCAGAGACCAGCAGGGTGGAGACAGTGGTCCAGAGACCAGCAGGATGGAGACAGTGGTCCAGAGACCAGCAGGATGGAGACAGTGGTCCAGAGACCAGCAGGAGGATGGAGACAGTGGTCCAGAGACCAGCAGGGTGGAGACAGTGGTCCAGAGACCAAAAGGTTGGAGACAGTGGTCCAGAGACCAGCAAGGTGGAGACAGTGGTCCAGAAACCAGCAGCAGGATGGAGATAGTGGTCCAGAGACCAACAGGATGGAGACAGTGGTCCAGAGACCAGCAGGATGGAGACAGTGGTCCAGAGACCAGCAGGAGGATGGAGACAGTGGTCCAGAGACCAGCAGCAAGGTGGAGACAGTGGTCCAGAGACCAGCAGGAGGATGGAGACATTGGTCCAGAGACCAGCAGGATGGAGACAGTGGTCCAGAGACCAGCAGGATGGAGACAGTGGTCCAGAGACCAGAAGGATGGAGACAGTGGTCCAGAGACCAGCAGGAGGATGGAGACAGTGGTCCAGAGACCAGCAGGAGGATGGAGACAGTGGTCCAGAGACCAGCAGGATGGAGACAGTGGTCCAGAGACCAGCAGCGTGGAGACAGTGGTCCAGAGACCAGCAGCAGGATGGAGACAGTGGTCCAGAGACCAGCAGGATAGAGACAGTGGTCCAGAGACCAGAAGGATGGAGACAGTGGTCCAGAGACCAGCAGGATGGAGACAGTGGTCCAGAGACCAGCAGCGTGGAGACAGTGGTCCAGAGACCAGCAGCAGGATGGAGACAGTGGTCCAGAGACCAGCAGTGTGGAGACATTGGTCCAGAGACCAGAAGCAAGGTGGAGACAGTGGTCCAGAGACCAGCAGGATGGAGACAGTGGTCCAGAGACCAGCAGGATGGAGACAGTGGTCCAGAGACCAGCAGGATGGAGACAGTGGTCCAGAGACCAGCAGTGTGGAGACATTGGTCCAGAGACCAGAAGCAAGGTGGAGACAGTGGTCCAGAGACCAGCAGGATGGAGACAGTGGTCCAGAGACCAGCAGGATGGAGACAGTGGTCCAGAGACCAGCAGGATGGAGACAGTGGTCCAGAGACCAGCAGTGTGGAGACATTGGTCCAGAGACCAGAAGCAAGGTGGAGACAGTGGTCCAGAGACCAGCAGGGTGGAGACATTGGTCCAGAGACCAGAAGCAAGGTGGAGACAGTGGTCCAGGGACCAGCAGGATGGAGACAGTGGTCCAGAGACCAGCAGGATGGAGACAGTGGTCCAGAGACCAGCAGTGTGGAGACATTGGTCCAGAGACCAGCAGCAAGGTGGAGACAGTGGTCCAGAGACCAGCAGGAGGATGGAGACATTGGTCCAGAGACCAGCAGGATGGAGACAGTGGTCCAGAAACCAGCAGCAGGATGGAGACAGTGGTCCAGAGACCAGCAGGATGGAGACAGTGGTCCAGAGACCAGCAGGATGGAGACAGTGGTCCAGAGACCAGCAGGAGGATGGAGACAGTGGTCCAGAGACCAGCAGGATGGAGACAGTGGTCCAGAAACCAGCAGCAGGATGGAGACAGTGGTCCAGAGACCAGCAGGATGGAAACAGTGGTCCAGAGACCAGCAGGAGGAAGGAGACAGAGGTCCAGAGACCAGCAGGAGGAAGGAGACAGAGGTCCAGAGACCAGCAGGGTGGAGACAGTGGTCCAGAATCCAGCAGCAGGATGGAGACAGTGGTCCAGAGACCAGCAGGATGGAGACAGTGGTCCAGAGACCAGCAGGGTGGAGACAGTGGTCCAGAGACCAGCAGGATGGAGACAGTGGTCCAGAGACCAGCAGGATGGAGACAGTGGTCCAGAGACCAGCAGGAGGATGGAGACAGTGGTCCAGAGACCAGCAGGGTGGAGACAGTGGTCCAGAGACCAAAAGGTTGGAGACAGTGGTCTAGAGACCAGCAAGGTGGAGACAGTGGTCCAGAAACCAGCAGCAGGATGGAGATAGTGGTCCAGAGACCAACAGGATGGAGACAGTGGTCCAGAGACCAGCAGGATGGAGACAGTGGTCCAGAGACCAGCAGGAGGATGGAGACAGTGGTCCAGAGACCAGCAGCAGGATGGAGACAGTGGTCCAGAGACCAGCAGCAGGATGGAGACAGTGGTCCAGAGACTAGCAACAGGATGGAGACAGTGGTCCAGAGACCAGCAGGGTGGAGACAGTGGTCCAGAGACCAGCAGGATGGAGACAGTGGTCCAGAGACCAGCAGGATGGAGACAGTGGTCCAGAGACCAGCAGCAAGGTGGAGACAGTGGTCCAGAGACCAGCAGGAGGATGGAGACATTGGTCCAGAGACCAGCAGGATGGAGACAGTGGTCCAGAGACCAGCAGGATGGAGACAGTGGTCCAGAGACCAGCAGGGTGGAGACAGTAGTCCAGAGACCAGCAGGATGGAGACAGTGGTCCAGAGACCAACAGGATGGAGACAGTGGTCCAGAGACCAGCAGGATGGAGACAGTGGTCCAGAGGCCAGCAGCAAGGTGGAGACAGTGGTCCAGAGACCAGCAGCAGGATTGAGACAGTGGTCCAGAGACCAGCAGGATGGAGACAGTGGTCCAGAGACCAGCAGGAGGATGGAGACAGTGGTCCAGAGACCAGCAGGAGGATGGAGCCAGTGGTCCAGAGACCAGCAGGATGGAGACAATGGTCCAGAGACCAGCAGGATGGAGACAGTGGTCCATAGACCAGCAGGAGGATGGAGACAGTGGTCCAGAGACCAGCAGCAAGGTGGAGACAGTGGTCCAGAGACCAGCAGCAGGATGGAGACAGTGGTCCAGAGACCAGCAGCGTGGAGACAGTGGTCCAGAGACCAGCAGTGTGGAGACATTGGTCCAGAGACCAGAAGCAAGGTGGAGACAGTGGTCCAGAGACCAGCAGGATGGAGACAGTGGTCCAGAGACCAGCAGGATGGAGACAGTGGTCCAGAGACCAGCAGGATGGAGACAGTGGTCCAGAGACCAGCAGTGTGGAGACATTGGTCCAGAGACCAGAAGCAAGGTGGAGACAGTGGTCCAGAGACCAGCAGGGTGGAGACAGTGGTCCAGAGACCAGCAGGATGGAGACAGTGGTCCAGAGACCAGCAGGGTGGAGACAGTGGTCCAGAGAACAGCAGGATGGAGACAGTGGTCCAGAGACCAGAAGCAGGATGGAGACAGTGGTCCAGAGACCAGAAGCAGGATGGAGACAGTGGTCCAGAGACCAGCAGGATGGAGACAGTGGTCCAGAGACCAGCAGGATGGAGACAGTGGTCCAGAGACCAGCAGGATGGAAACAGTGGTCCAGAGACCAGCAGGAGGATGGAGACAGTGGTCCAGAGACTAGCAGGATGGAGACAGTGGTCCAGAGACCAGCAGCGTGGAGACAGTGGTCCAGAGACCAGCAGGGTGGAGACAGTGGTCCAGAGACTAGCAGGATGGAGACAGTGGTCCAGAGACTAGCAGGATGGAGACAGTGGTCCAGAGACCAGCAGGGTGGAGACAGTGGTCCAGACACCAGCAGGAGGATGGAGACAGTGGTCCAGAGACTACCAGGATGGAGACAGTGGTCCAGAGACCAGCAGGATGGAGACAGTGGTCCAGAGACCAGCAGGATGGAGACAGTGGTCCAGAGACCAGCAGCAGGATGGAGACAGTGGTCCAGATACCAGCAGGATGGAGACATTGGTCCAGAGACCAGCAGGATGGAGACAGTGGTCCAGAGACCAGCAGGATGGAGACAGTGGTCCAGA
The DNA here is from genome assembly GCF_933228915.1 of Telmatherina bonti. Taxonomy (NCBI): domain Eukaryota; kingdom Metazoa; phylum Chordata; class Actinopteri; order Atheriniformes; family Telmatherinidae; genus Telmatherina; species Telmatherina bonti. The sequence continues at coordinate 1,147,995 of NC_136624.1, forward strand.
GACCAGCAGGATGGAGACAGTGGTCCAGAGACAAGCAGGGTGGAGAAAGTGGTCCAGAGACCAGCAGGGTGGAGACAGTGGTCAAGAGACCAGCAGGATGGAGACAGTGGTCCAGAGACCAGCAGGATGGAGACAGTGGTCCAGAGACCAGCAGCAAGGTGGAGACAGTGGTCCAGAGACCAGCAGCAAGGTGGAGACAGTGGTCCAGAGACCAGCAGGGTGGAGACAGTGGTCCAGAGACCAGCAGGATGGAGACAGTGGTCCAGAGACCAGCAGGATGGAGACAGTGGTCCAGAGAACAGCAGGATGGAGACAGTGGTCCAGAGACCAGCAGGATGGAGACAGTGGTCCAGAGACCAGAAGGGTGGAGACAGTGGTCCAGAGACCAGCAGGGTGGAGACAGTGGTCCAGAGACCAGCAGGATGGAGACAGTGGTCCAGAGAACAGCAGGATGGAGACAGTGGTCCAGAGACCAGCAGCGTGGAGACAGTGGTCCAGAGACCAGAAGGATGGAGACAGTGGTCCAGAGACCAGCAGGGTGGAGACAGTGGTCCAGAGACCAGAAGGATGGAGACAGTGGTCCAGAGACCAGCAGGGTGGAGACAGTGGTCCAGAGACCAGCAGGAGGATGGAGACAGTGGTCCAGAGACCAGCAGGATGGAGACAGTGGTCCAGAGACCAGCAGGATGGAGACAGTGGTCCAGAGACCAGCAGGATTGAGACAGTGGTCCAGAGACCAGCAGGATGGAGACAGTGGTCCAGAGACCAGGAGGATGGAGACAGTGTTCCAGAGACCAGCAAGGTGGAGACAGTGGTCCAGAGACCAGCAAGGTGGAGACAGTGGTCCAGAGACCAGCAGGGTGGAGACAGTGGTCCAGAGACCAGCAGGGTGGAGACAGTGGTCCAGAGACCAGCAGGATGGAGACAGTGGTCCAGAGACCAGCAGGATGGAGACAGTGGTCCAGAGACCAGCAGGGTGGAGACAGTGGTCCAGAGACCAGCAGGATGGAGACAGTGGTCCAGAGACCAGCAGGATGGAGACAGTGGTCCAGAGACCAGCAGGATGGAGACAGTGGTCCAGAGACCAGCAGGATGGAGACAGTGGTCCAGAGACCAGCAGGATGGAGACAGTGGTCCAGAGACCAGTAGGGTGGAGACAGTGGTCCAGAGACCAGTAGGGTGGAGACAGTGGTCCAGAGACCAGCAAGGTGGAGACAGTGGTCCAGAGACCAGCCGGATGGAGACAGTGGTCCAGAGACCAGCAGGATGGAGACAGTGGTCCAGAGACCAGCAGGAGGATGGAGACAGTGGTCCAGAGACCAGCAGGAGGATGGAGACAGTGGTCCAGAGACCAGCAGGATGGAGACAGTGGTCCAGAGACCAGCAGGAGGATGGAGACAGTGGTCCAGAGACCAGCAGGATGGAGACAGTAGTCCAGAGAGGAGCAGGAGGATGGAGACAGTGGTCCAGAGACCAGCAGGATGGAGACAGTGGTCCAGAGACCAGCAGGGTGGAGACAGTGGTCCAGAGACCAGCAAGGTGGAGACAGTGGTCCAGAAACCAGCAGCAGGATGGAGATAGTGGTCCAGAGACCAACAGGATGGAGACAGTGGTCCAGAGACCAGCTGGATGGAGACAGTGGTCCAGAGACCAGCAGCAGGATGGAGACAGTGGTCCAGAGACTAGCAACAGGATGGAGACAGTGGTCCAGAGACCAGCAGGGTGGAGACAGTGGTCCAGAGACCAGCAGCAAGGTGGAGACAGTGGTCCAGAGACCAGCAGGGTGGAGACAGTGGTCCAGAGACCAGCAGGAGGATGGAGACAGTGGTCCAGAGACCAGCAGGAGGATGGAGACAGTGGTCCAGAGACCAGCAGGATGGAGACAGTGGTCCAGAGACCAGCAGGAGGATGGAAACAGTGGTCCAGAGACCAGCAGGAGGATGGAGACAGTGGTCCAGAGACCAGCAGGATGGAGACAGTGGTCCAGAGACCAGCAGGATGGAGACAGTGGTCCAGAGACCAGCAGGGTGGAGACAGTGGTCCAGAGACCAGCAGGAGGATGGAGACAGTGGTCCAGAGACCAGCAGGGTGGAGACAGTGGTCCAGAGACCAGCAACAGGGTGGAGACAGTGGTCCAGAGACCAGCAACAGGGTGGAGACAGTGGTCCAGAGACCAGCAACAGGGCGGAGACAGTGGTCCAGAGACCAGCAACAGGGTGGAGACAGTGGTCCAGAGACCAGCAGGATGGAGACAGTGGTCCAGAGACCAGCAGGATGGAGACAGTGGACCAGAGACCAGCAGGAGGATGGAGACAGGGGTCCAGAAACCAGCAGGGTGGAGACAGGGGTCCAGAAACCAGCAGGGTGGAGACAGTGGTCCAGAAACCAGCAGGGTGGAGACAGTGGTCCAGAGACCAGCAGGGTGGAGAAAGTGGTCCAGAGACCAGCAGGGTGGAGACAGTGGTCCAGAGACCAGCAGGGTGGAGACAGTGGTCCAGAGACCAGCAGGATGGAGACAGTGGTCCAGAGACCAGCAGGGTGGAGACAGTGGTCCAGAGACCAGCAGGATGGAGACAGTGGTCCAGAGACCAGCAGGATGGAGACATTGGTCCAGAGACAAGCAGGATGGAGACAGTGGTCCAGAGACCAGCAGGGTGGAGACAGTGGTCCAGAGACCAGCAGGATGGAGACAGTGGTCCAGAGACCAGGTGGATGGAGACATTGGTCCAGAGACCAGCAGGATGGAGACAGTGGTCCAGAGACCAGCAGCGTGGAGACAGTGGTCCAGAGACCAGCAGGGTGGAGACAGTGGTCCAGAGACCAGCAGTGTGGAGACATTGGTCCAGAGACCAGAAGCAAGGTGGAGACAGTGGTCCAGAGACCAGCAGGATGGAGACAGTGGTCCAGAGATCAGCAGGATGGAGACAGTGGTCCAGAGACCAGCAGGATGGAGACAGTGGTCCAGAGACCAGCAGCAGGATGGAGACAGTGGTCCAGAGACCAGCAGGATGGAGACAGTGGTCCAGAGACCAGCAGGATGGAGACAGTGGTCCAGAAACCAGCAGGATGGAGACAGTGGTCCAGAGACCAGCAGGATGGAAACAGTGGTCCAGAGACCAGCAGGGTGGAGACAGTGGTCCAGAGACTAGCAGGATGGAGACAGTGGTCCAGAGACCAGCAGGATGGAGACAGTGGTCCAGACACCAGCAGGAGGATGGAGACAGTGGTCCAGAGACTACCAGGATGGAGACAGTGGTCCAGAGACCAGCAGCAGAATGGAGACAGTGGTCCAGAGACCAGCAGGAGAATGGAGACAGTGGTCCAGAGACCAGCAGCAGGATGGAGACAGTGGTCCAGAGACCAGCAGCAGGATGGAGACAGTGGTCGAGAGACCAGCAGGATGGAGACAGTGGTCCAGAGACCAGCAGGATGGAGACAGTGGTCCAGAGACCAGCAGGATGGAGACAGTGGTCCAGAGACCAGCAGCGTGGAGACAGTGGTCCAGAGACCAGCAGGGTGGAGACAGTGGTCCAGAGACCAGCAGGGTGGAGACAGTGGTCCAGAGACCAGCAGGGTGGAGACAGTGGTCCAGAGACCAGCAGCAAGGTGGAGACAGTGGTCCAGAGACCAGCAGGAGGATGGAGACAGTGGTCCAGAGACCAGCAGGAGGATGGAGACAGTGGTCCAGAGACCAGCAGGATGGAGACAGTGGTCCAGAGACGAGCAGGATGGAGACAGTGGTCCAGAGACCAGCAGGATGGAGACTGTGGTCCAGAGACGAGCAGCAGGATGGAGACAGTGGTCCAGAGACCAGCAGGATGGAGACAGTGGTCCAGAGACCAGCAGGATGGAGACAGTGGTCCAGAGACCAGCCAGGTGGAGACAGTGGTCCAGAGACCAGCAGGATGGAGACAGTGTTCCAGAGACCAGCAGGATGGAGACAGTGGTCCAGAGACCAGCAGGATGGAGACAGTGTTCCAGAGACCAGCAAGGTGGAGACAGTGGTCCAGAGACCAGCAGGGTGGAGACAGTGGTCCAGAGACCAGCAGGATGGAGACAGTGGTCCAGAGACCAGCAGGAGGATTGAGACAGTGGTCCAGAGACCAGCAGGATGGAGACAGTGGTCCAGAGACCAGCAGGATGGAGACAGTGGTCCAGAGACCAGCAGGATGGAGACAGTGGTCCAGAAACCAGCAGGGTGGAGACAGTGGTCCAGAGACCAGCAGCAGGATGGAGACAGTGGTCCAGAGACCAGCAGCAGGGTGGAGACAGTGGTCCAGAGACCAGCAGGATGGAGACAGTGGTCCAGAGACCAGCAGCGTGGAGACAGTGGTCCAGAGACCAGCAGGGTGGAGATAGTGGTCCAGAGACCAGCAGGAGGATGGAGACAGTAGTCCAGAGACCAGCAACAGAATGGAGACAGTGGTCCAGAGACCAGCAGCAGAATGGAGACAGTGGTCCAGAGACCAGCAACAGGATGGAGACAGTGGTCCAGAGACCAGCAGGATGGAGACAGTGGTCCAGAGACCAGCAGGATGGAGACAGTGGTCCAGAGACCAGCAGGAGGATGGAGACATTGGTCCAGAGACCAGCAGGATGGAGACAGTGGTCGAGAGACCAGCAGGATGGAGACAGTGGTCCAGAGACCAGCAGGATGGAGACAGTGGTCCAGAGACCAGCAGCAGGATGGAGACAGTGGTCCAGAGACCAGCAGGATGGAGACAGTGGTCCAGAGACCAGCAGGATGGAGACAGTGGTCCAGAGACCAGCAGGGTGGAGACAGTGGTCCAGAGACCAGCAGGATGGAGACAGTGGTCCAGAAACCAGCAGGATGGAGACAGTGGTCCAGAGACCAGCAGGATGGAGACAGTGGTCCAGAGACCAGCAGGATGGAGACAGTGGTCCAGAGACCAGCACGGTGGAGGCAGTGGTCCAGAGACCAGCAGCGTGGAGACAGTGGTCCAGAGACCAGCAGGATGGAGACAGTGGTCCAGAGACCAGCAGGGTGGAGACAGTGGTCCAGAGACTAGCAGGATGGAGACAGTGGTCCAGAAACCAGCAGGATGGAGACAGTGGTCCAGAGACCAGCAGGATGGAGAAAGTGGTCCAGAGACCAGCACGGTGGAGACAGTGGTCCAGAGACCAGCAGCGTAGAGACAGTGGTCCAGAGACCAGCAGGATGGAGACAGTGGTCCAGAGACCAGCAGGGTGGAGACAGTGGTCCAGAGACTAGCAGGATGGAGACAGTGGTCCAGAAACCAGCAGGATGGAGACAGTGGTCCAGAAACCAGCAGGATGGAGACAGTGGTCCAGAGACCAGCAGGATGGAGACAGTGGTCCAGAGACCAGCACGGTGGAGACAGTGGTCCAGAGACCAGCACGGTGGAGACAGTGGTCCAGAGACCAGCAGCAGGATGGAGACAGTGGTCCAGAGACCAGCACGGTGGAGACAGTGGTCCAGAGACCAGCAGCAGGATGGAGACAGTGGTCCAGAGACCAGCAGGATGGAGACAGTGGTCCAGAGACCAGCAGGATGGAGACAGTGGTCCAGAGACCAGCAGGGTGGAGACAGTGGTCCAGAAACCAGCAGGATGGAGAGAGTGGTCCAGAGACCAGCACGGTGGAGACAGTGGTCCAGAGACCAGCACGGTGGAGACAGTGGTCCAGAGACCAGCAGGAGGATGGAGACAGTGGTCCAGAGACCAGCAGGAGGATGGAGACAGTGGTCCAGAGACCAGCAGGAGGATGGAGACAGTGGTCCAGAGACCAGCAGGATGGAGACAGTGGTCCAGAGACCAGCAGGATGGAGACAGTGGTCCAGAGACCAGCAGGATGGAGACAGTGGTCCAGAGACCAGCAGGGTGGAGACAGTGGTCCAGAGACCAGCAGGGTGGAGACAGTGGTCCAGAGACCAGCAGGATGGAGACAGTGGTCCAGAGACCAGCAGGATGGAGACAGTGGTCTAGAGACCAGCAGGGTGGAGACAGTGGTCCAGAGACCAGCAGGAGGATGGAGACAGTGGTCCAGAGACCAGCAGGAGGATGGAGACAGTGGTCCAGAGACCAGCAGGAGGATGGAGACAGTGGTCCAGAGACCAGCAGGAGGATGGAGACAGTGGTCCAGAGACCAGCAGGGTGGAGACAGTGGTCCAGAGACCAGCAGGATGGAGACAGTGGTCCAGAGACCAGCAGGGTGGAGACAGTGGTCCAGAGACCAGCAGCAGGATGGAGACAGTGGTCCAGAAACCAGCAGGGTGGAGACAGTGGTCCAGAAGCCAGCAGGGTGGAGACAGTGGTCCAGAGACCAGCAGGGTGGAGACAGTGGTCCAGAGACCAGCAGCAGGATGGAGACAGTGGTCCAGAGACCAGCAGGATGGAGACAGTGGTCCAGAGACCAGCAGGAGGATGGAGACAGTGGTCCAGAGACCAGCAGCAGGATGGAGACAGTGGTCCAGAGACCAGCAGCAGGATGGAGACAGTGGTCCAGAGACCAGCAGGATGGAGACAGTGGTCCAGAGACCAGCAGGATGGAGACAGTGGTCCAGAGACCAGCAGGATGGAGACAGTGGTCCAGAGACCAGCAGGAGGATGGAGACAGTGGTCCAGAGACCAGCAGGAGGATGGAGACAGTGGTCCAGAGACCAGCAGGATGGAGACAGTGGTCCAGAAACCAGCAGGCTGGAGACAGTGGTCCAGAGACCAGCAGGAGGATGGAGACAGTGGTCCAGAAACCAGCAGGATGGAGACAGTGGTCCAGAAACCAGCAGGATGGAGACAGTGGTCCAGAGACCAGCAGGAGGATGGAGACAGTGGTCCAGAAACCAGCAGGGTGGAGACAGTGGTCCAGAAACCAGCAGGATGGAGACAGTGGTCCAGAAACCAGCAGGCTGGAGACAGTGGTCCAGAGACCAGCAGGAGGATGGAGACAGTGGTCCAGAAACCAGCAGGGTGGAGACAGTGGTCCAGAAACCAGCAGGATGGAGACAGTGGTCCAGAGACCAGCAGGATGGAGAAAGTGGTCCAGAGACCAGCAGCGTGGAGACAGTGGTCCAGAAACCAGCAGGGTGGAGACAATGGTCCAGAAACCAGCAGGATGGAGACAGTGGTCCAGAGACCAGCAGCAGGATGGAGACAGTGGTCCAGAGACCAGCAGCAGGATGGAGACAGTGGTCCAGAGACCAGCAGCAGGATGGAGACAGTGGTCCAGAGACCAGCAGGATGGAGACAGTGGTCCAGAAACCAGCAGGGTGGAGACAGTGGTCCAGAAACCAGCAGGGTGGAGACAGTGGTCCAGAGACCAGAAGGAGGATGGAGACAGTGGTCCAGAGACCAGCAGGAGGATGGAGACAGTGGTCCAGAAGCCAGCAGGGTGGAGACAGTGGTCCAGAGACCAGCAGGATGGAGACAGTGGTCCAGAGACCAGCAGCAGGGTGGAGATAGTGGTCCAGAAACCAGCAGGGTGGAGACAGTGGTCCAGAGACCAGCATCACGGTGGAGACAGTGGTCCAGAGACCAGCAGCAGGATGGAGACAGTGGTCCAGAGACCAGCAGGATGGAGACAGTGGTCCAGAGACCAGCAGCAGGATGGAGACAGTGGTCCAGAGACCAGCAGGGTGGAGACAGTGGTCCAGAAACCAGCAGGGTGGAGACAGTGGTCCAGAGACCAGCAGGATGGAGAAAGTGGTCCAGAGACCAGCAGGATGGAGACAGTGGTCCAGAGACCAGCAGGATGGAGACAGTGGTCCAGAAACCAGCAGGATGGAGAAAGTGGTCCAGAGACCAGCACGGTGGAGACAGTGGTCCAGAGACCAGCAGGATGGAGACAGTGGTCCAGAGACCAGCACGGTGGAGACAGTGGTCCAGAGACCAGCAGGAGGATGGAGACAGTGGTCCAGAGACCAGCAGCAGGATGGAGACAGTGGTCCAGAGACCAGCAGGGTGGAGACAGTGGTCCAGAAACCAGCAGGATGGAGACAGTGGTCCAGAGACCAGCAGGATGGAGAAAGTGGTCCAGAGACCAGCACGGTGGAGACAGTGGTCCAGAGACCAGCAGGATGGAGACAGTGGTCCAGAGACCAGCACGGTGGAGACAGTGGTCCAGAGACCAGCAGCAGGATGGAGACAGTGGTCCAGAGACCAGCAGGAGGATGGAGACAGTGGTCCAGAGACCAGCAGGAGGATGGAGACAGTGGTCCAGAGACCAGCAGGAGGATGGAGACAGTGGTCCAGAGACCAGCAGGATGGAGAAAGTGGTCCAGAGACCAGCACGGTGGAGACAGTGGTCCAGAGACCAGCAGGATGGAGACAGTGGTCCAGAGACCAGCACGGTGGAGACAGTGGTCCAGAGACCAGCAGCAGGATGGAGACAGTGGTCCAGAGACCAGCAGGATGGAGACAGTGGTCCAGAGACCAGCAGGGTGGAGACAATGGTCCAGAGACCAGCAGGATGGAGACAGTGGTCCAGAGACCAGCAGGATGGAGACAATGGTCCAGAGACCAGCAGGATGGAGACAATGGTCCAGAGACCAGCAGGATGGAGACAGTGGTCCAGAGACCAGCAGGATGGAGACAGTGGTCCAGAGACCAGCAGGATGGAGACAGTGGTCCAGAGACCAGCAGCAGGATGGAGACAGTGGTCCAGAGACCAGCAGCAGGATGGAGACAGTGGTCCAGAGACCAGCAGGATGGAGACAGTGGTCCAGAGACCAGCAGCAGGATGGAGACAGTGGTCCAGAGACCAGCAGGATGGAGACAGTGGTCCAGAGACCAGCAGGATGGAGACAGTGGTCCAGAGACCAGCAGGATGGAGACAGTGGTCCAGAGACCAGCACGGTGGAGACAGTGGTCCAGAGACCAGCAGCAGGATGGAGACAGTGGTCCAGAGACCAGCACGGTGGAGACAGTGGTCCAGAGACCAGCAGCAGGATGGAGACAGTGGTCCAGAGACCAGCAGGATGGAGACAGTGGTCCAGAGACCAGCAGGATGGAGACAGTGGTCCAGAGACCAGCAGGGTGGAGAAAGTGGTCCAGAAACCAGCAGGATGGAGAGAGTGGTCCAGAGACCAGCACGGTGGAGACAGTGGTCCAGAGACCAGCACGGTGGAGACAGTGGTCCAGAGACCAGCAGGAGGATGGAGACAGTGGTCCAGAGACCAGCAGGAGGATGGAGTCAGTGGTCCAGAGACCAGCAGGAGGATGGAGACAGTGGTCCAGAGACCAGCAGGAGGATGGAGACAGTGGTCCAGAGACCAGCAGGATGGAGACAGTGGTCCAGAGACCAGCAGGATGGAGACAGTGGTCCAGAGACCAGCAGGATGGAGACAGTGGTCCAGAGACCAGCAGGGTGGAGACAGTGGTCCAGAGACCAGCAGGGTGGAGACAGTGGTCCAGAGACCAGCAGGATGGAGACAGTGGTCCAGAGACCAGCAGGATGGAGACAGTGGTCCAGAGACCAGCAGGGTGGAGACAGTGGTCCAGAGACCTGCAGGGTAGAGACAGTGGTCCAGAGACCAGCAGGAGGATGGAGACAGTGGTCCAGAGACCAGCAGGAGGATGGAGACAGTGGTCCAGAGACCAGCAGGAGGATGGAGACAGTGGTCCAGAGACCAGCAGGAGGATGGAGACAGTGGTCCAGAGACCAGCAGGAGGATGGAGACAGTGGTCCAGAGACCAGCAGGGTGGAGACAGTGGTCCAGAGACCAGCAGGATGGAGACAGTGGTCCAGAGACCAGCACGGTGGAGACAGTGGTCCAGAGACCAGCACGGTGGAGACAGTGGTCCAGAAACCAGCAGGGTGGAGACAGTGGTCCAGAAGCCAGCAGGATGGAGACAGTGGTCCAGAGACCAGCAGGAGGATGGAGACAGTGGTCCAGAGACCAGCAGGAGGATGGAGACAGTGGTCCAGAGACCAGCAGGGTGGAGACAGTGGTCCAGAGACCAGCAGCAGGATGGAGACAGTGGTCCAGAGACCAGCAGCAGGATGGAGACAGTGGTCCAGAGACCAGCAGGAGGATGGAGACAGTGGTCCAGAGACCAGCAGCAGGATGGAGACAGTGGTCCAGAGACCAGCAGCAGGATGGAGACAGTGGTCCAGAGACCAGCAGCAGGATGGAGACAGTGGTCCAGAGACCAGCAGGATGGAGACAGTGGTCCAGAGACCAGCAGGATGGAGACAGTGGTCCAGAGACCAGCAGGATGGAAACAGTGGTCCAGAGACCAGCAGGATGGAGACAGTGGTCCAGAGACCAGCAGGAGGATGGAGACAGTGGTCCAGAGACCAGCAGGAGGATGGAGACAGTGGTCCAGAGACCAGCAGGAGGATGGAGACAGTGGTCCAGAGACCAGCAGGATGGAGACAGTGGTCCAGAAACCAGCAGGGTGGAGACAGTGGTCCAGAGACCAGCAGGAGGATGGAGACAGTGGTCCAGAGACCAGCAGGATGGAGACAGTGGTCCAGAGACCAGCAGGAGGATGGAGACAGTGGTCCAGAGACCAGCAGGATGGAGACAGTGGTCCAGAAACCAGCAGGGTGGAGACAGTGGTCCAGAGACCAGCAGGAGGATGGAGACAGTGGTCCAGAGACCAGCAGGATGGAGACAGTGGTCCAGAGACCAGCAGGAGGATGGAGACAGTGGTCCAGAAACCAGCAGCAGGATGGAGACAGTGGTCCAGAGACCAGCAGCAGGATGGAGACAGTGGTCCAGAGACCAGCAGCAGGATGGAGACAGTGGTCCAGAGACCAGCAGCAGGATGGAGACAGTGGTCCAGAGACCAGCAGCAGGATGGAGACAGTGGTCCAGAGACCAGCAGCAGGATGGAGACAGTGGTCCAGAGACCAGCAGCAGGATGGAGACAGTGGTCCAGAGACCAGCAGGATGGAGACAGTGGTCCAGAGACCAGCAGGATGGAGACAGTGGTCCAGAGACCAGCAGGGTGGAGACAGTGGTCCAGAAACCAGCAGGGTGGAGACAGTGGTCCAGAGACCAGCAGGAGGATGGAGACAGTGGTCCAGAGACCAGCAGGAGGATGGAGACAGTGGTCCAGAGACCAGCAGGAGGATGGAGACAGTGGTCCAGAGACCAGCAGGGTGGAGACAGTGGTCCAGAAACCAGGAGGATGGAGACAGTGGTCCAGAGACCAGCAGGAGGATGGAGACAGTGGTCCAGAGACCAGCAGGATGGAGACAGTGGTCCAGAGACCAGCAGGATGGAGACAGTGGTCCAGAGACCAGCAGGATGGAGACAGTGGTCCAGAGACCAGCAGCAGGGTGGAGATAGTGGTCCAGAAACCAGCAGGGTGGAGACAGTGGTCCAGAAACCAGCAGGGTGGAGACAGTGGTCCAGAGACCAGCAGCAGGATGGAGACAGTGGTCCAGAAACCAGCAGGATGGAGACAGTGGTCCAGAGACCAGCAGGATGGAGACAGTGGTCCAGAGACCAGCAGGATGGAGACAGTGGTCCAGAGACCAGCAGGGTGGAGACAGTGGTCCAGAAACCAGCAGGGTGGAGACAGTGGTCCAGAGACCAGCAGCAGGATGGAGACAGTGGTCCAGAGACCAGCAGGGTGGAGACAGTGGTCCAGAGACCAGCAGGATGGAGAAAGTGGTCCAGAGACCAGCACGGTGGAGACAGTGGTCCAGAGACCAGCAGGATGGAGACAGTGGTCCAGAGACCAGCAGCAGGATGGAGACAGTGGTCCAGAGACCAGCAGCAGGATGGAGACAGTGGTCCAGAGACCAGCAGGATGGAGACAGTGGTCCAGAGACCAGCAGGATGGAGAAAGTGGTCCAGAGACCAGCACGGTGGAGACAGTGGTCCAGAGACCAGCAGGGTGGAGACAGTGGTCCAGAGACCAGCAGCAGGATGGAGATAGTGCTCCAGAAACCAGCAGGGTGGAGACAGTGGTCCAGAAACCAGCAGGGTGGAGACAGTGGTCCAGAGACCAGCAGCAGGATGGAGACAGTGGTCCAGAAACCAGCAGGATGGAGACAGTGGTCCAGAGACCAGCAGGATGGAGAAAGTGGTCCAGAGACCAGCACGGTGGAGACAGTGGTCCAGAGACCAGCAGGATGGAGACAGTGGTCCAGAGACCAGCAGCAGGATGGAGACAGTGGTCCAGAGACCAGCAGCAGGATGGAGACAGTGGTCCAGAGACCAGCAGGATGGAGACAGTGGTCCAGAGACCAGCACGGTGGAGACAGTGGTCCAGAGACCAGCACGGTGGAGACAGTGGTCCAGAGACCAGCAGCAGGATGGAGACAGTGGTCCAGAGACCAGCAGGAGGATGGAGACAGTGGTCCAGAGACCAGCAGGAGGATGGAGACAGTGGTCCAGAGACCAGCAGGAGGATGGAGACAGTGGTCCAGAGACCAGCAGGATGGAGACAGTGGTCCAGAGACCAGCAGGATGGAGACAGTGGTCCAGAGACCAGCAGGATGGAGAAAGTGGTCCAGAGACCAGCACGGTGGAGACAGTGGTCCAGAGACCAGCACGGTGGAGACAGTGGTCCAGAGACCAGCACGGTGGAGACAGTGGTCCAGAGACCAGCAGCAGGATGGAGACAGTGGTCCAGAGACCAGCAGGAGGATGGAGACAGTGGTCCAGAGACCAGCAGGATGGAGACAGTGGTCCAGAGACCAGCAGGATGGAGACAATGGTCCAGAGACCAGCAGGATGGAGACAGTGGTCCAGAGACCAGCAGGATGGAGACAATGGTCCAGAGACCAGCAGGATGGAGACAGTGGTCCAGAGACCAGCAGGATGGAGACAATGGTCCAGAGACCAGCAGGATGGAGACAGTGGTCCAGAGACCAACAGGATGGAGACAGTGGTCCAGAGACCAGCAGGATGGAGACAGTGGTCCAGAGACCAGCAGGATGGAGACAGTGGTCCAGAGACCAGCAGGATGGAGACAGTGGTCCAGAGACGAAGAGGAAATATTTTTGGCATCAAAGAGATTTTGAGATTAAATTCTACAGCATTTTCACGTTTACTACTGTATGTACAGTTAATACATTTTTAATTTATTTAGGTATACCCCCCCTCAAACATTAACATAAAATGTTATTTATTTTTGTTAAATTAATGTTTTTTAGGAGAGCCTGTTGTCTTTGATTCCATCGGTTCAATCAGGAAATATTTACACAGTCGTAGTTTATCTGTCTTTTTTTCTAACCTGTCCTGTCCAGCATCTCAGCATACAGAACAATCTGCGTGCCGTATTTTTGCCAGACAGATTTGATCTGTCAAGGGAGACATCTCATGTAACTAGCTGCCCTTGATAATCTGAATATTTTTATTATTATGATAATTATTTTATTTTATTTATTTTTGTTTTTATTTTTTTTTTCCTTTTATCATTTTGCAATCATCGTCAGTCTTGATATGGCCGAGCTGGACCTGGCAGGTAAAGAGGAAAAAAAGAGGAAATGAAAGGAGGAAAAAGAGAGAGAGAAAAGAAAGGCGTGTCTAAGCTGCTAAAGTTACAGTATTTGCAAAACAATATACATTACTAAAAAAATACAACAAGACATCAGTAGGATAGTGACAATATTCAAAAACAGACAAAAAAAAAGAAAAAGAAAAGTAAAAAAAGTAAATGAATGAATAAAATAACAATTCCAATACCAACCGTTATTAAACATACCTACAGAGAGTCATCAGCAACATTTAGTAGGAAGCAGATGGGAAGATGAGCGCATGTGGGCGTGCACGTGTGAGTGTTCAAGCTGTGATCATGCAATCAAAGATCAGCTGAGTGCTTGTAGGGGAGCACGACCACGACCCGAGGTGTAGAGGAGGAAGCCAAGGCCCCCAGGGCCCGGCAAGCCCACCGCGCACAGAGCCCGGGCAGGCAAAGCAGAGAGAGCCTCCGTCCCCCGAGCCCAGAGCAGTGGAAGCCTCCAGGCAGGCGCCACCCGGCGCCACGAGGCAGGGGCACCGGGTAGCAAAGGGCGACGGCACGCCGGCCCGGCGGGCGCCGGGTGCTGAAGCGCGGGCCGCACAGAGAGCCTGCAGCCCACAGGCCCCAGGACCACCCGTCCCCCCCGGCAGAGCCCCGGCCAAGACCCAGCGGGCCCCGCCCACCCAGAGCAAAACCATCGCGGGCCGGCGCCACCACGATACCAGGGGCGGGATCCCCAAGGACAAGGACACGTCCGTAGACCCTCCCCCCAACAACCCCTCCCCACAACCCTCCCGCTGCTTCCTATCCCCCCTCTCCAGCACCCTCCCCATCCCCCTCCCTCCCAAGCCCTACCGTCCCAAACACAACATTTATGTGGTTCTTCAGCTGCTAAGGATAGACGAAGTCTCTTTTAAAAACTCATCTTATTATTACGTTGACTTTTATCTCCAGAGAGCAGGACCACCAGGTCTTTTCTGTCTTTTTTGTCTTTTGAACTATTTTGTCTTTCAACTGTTTTTATTTTTATGCTATTAATGTTGATTTATTTTATTTTATCTGCACTGAAAAAAGGAGCCTGACCACATCATGGATTTATTTAAGCATTTTGGGTGTATTTAACACAAGTGCTTCATGTTTTACACTTAAACTTGACTGTTTAGAGTAGAAACTACATGACATGCAGATTGGGTACATGAACTTATTCAGATCATGTTGGGATAAAGCGAGTCAATAATGTTGTGACGTTAATTATCGCGATACCACACGCGATCTCGTCGACGCACTTTGCATTGTTGTTAAAAGTTGGCAAGCAGCTCCAGCAGTTCATCACGGTACGGATCAGCTCTACGTTAGTCGGTAAGTCTGGATTTTCTTCTTAAATGTTGTAGAACTGTCAGTCAAGCGTAGAATAATGTTTTGGGAGTCCTGTTTGCTGCCATGAGCTTATTTTCTCGTGCCGTTCACAGTTTCGTTTGATATTTGATGTTTTGGCGCGGTGCCATTAACGCTCCTTTTGGCGTACTGCGGCGCTCCTTTGGTCTTCTGTTTGAATTTTAAAGATTGTTACATTGTGAGTTCGCTGCACCGTAACGTTAAGGCTATTTGACCATCAAGCAGACTTTGCTAATGTTACGTTAGCTACCTCCACTTCCCGGTCGATGTACACTTAATGAATGTTATTGAAATGCAGTTTTGCAGTGTCTAGATTTTTTTTTTTGTTTTGTTTTTTTGTAGATTGACCGACAAAATCAAGTCTGGAGTCAGCTGACGTGAACGTGGGCTCAAGTTTTTGTGGTGAGAACACGATGCTTTATTTGCCTGTGTAATTGTGGTCATTATTTTGCATTGCATATTTTCATAAATCGCCCAGCGCGTGTAGACCGGCCACCTCATTAATGCATATAATACAGAATCTCTGCTATAGTTAAACTTTTACTTGCATAAATGATCAGGCAGGTAATTAATGTAATAAGTTTAGTTGGTGTGGTCTACTTTAATGTACTTATTTTGCGTTTCTGAGCATTTTGGATAGTTTGCCCCAGTTATGTATGGGATCAGATAGCTCAAAATATTATAAAAGTGTTCAGTAGGCTCCAGTACATTCCATCACTCCAGCATAATTTGATATATTAACTGTCAGTGTAACCAACATTTATCTAACCTTTTAATATGACTTATTGTTTTTTCTGTGACAGTTTTTACTTAATTGCAACCAAGTATACAAATGCTTTTTGCAAGAATAAGCCAACCTGTGGGATGGACAAACAATATGACAATGTAACTCTAAGCTGGATGCTAGATGGTTTACCATGATGTCAGGTGTTATCTTTCATATCAGTGACGCACAAGAAAAAGTTAGCAATGCTGCACTGTGTATTTATTGTAATCCCGATGTGAGCGACTCAGTTTCCATTTCGTGTGTAACATGGCTTTACCTTGATGTGGACCCAAGGCTGAACAAGCAGTGTGTGTTCCTGCACTCTGGATGCAAAGCTTTAGAGAGAAGTATAAGAAAAGCATGTTTGTATTTTCAATAGGTGCTTGAATTGTTTTTCTAAGATCTCCAGTTCTATCTTTAATTCTTGTTTGTTTCTGCTTTTACAGTGAATGGTGTTAAGTGTTCCAGTGACAGAGTGAATGTGGCAATGCAAGACCTGCCCTTCAGTTTTTCCAAGTAGGTCCCAAATTCTGAAGCACTATCGGGTCAATCATACACACTATGGGAAAAACATTCGGATTCCATGTGTTCATGTAGGTTGTCCATGCAGTTTTAGAACATGGAATGCATTGTTAATTCATTTGAATAGATGCCATGTTATTAAAACTAATCGTCATCAGTCAGTAAAATGCACATTTAGTTGCCATCTTTGTTCTTGTGAGGATCTTGTGTCTGAAAGGGATTACTAGTTTGTGATGCCCCCATGATCTGTGATGTGCAAGAGAGATGGCCAGCTCTTTTTGATCCAATGGAGGTCATTTAAAAATGATGCAATGACTAGTTGCCTCTTAGCTATATTGTTAATATGTAAAAGTAATGCTCATGTGTTTCCAAGTATTCAGTAGTAGAGCTTATGGTGGGCAGGTGTAGTTTTGATGCTCAAAATGTCTTCTAAAATCTGTTAGGTGTGCTGTTTGTTAAAAACAACATTTACATGTCTTTTTCAGATCAATGCAGAGTTTAAACGCATCACAACCATGCCACTCCAATCAAGGTTTCTGTCGCAGCTGGACATTCTGTCTGATGGTCTGCTGAGAGTGTTTGCAAAGCGGTCAGGGAAGCAGGGCAGAAAGCTGAAAGATATAGCTGCCATGATGACATTAAGAACTTTTAAATTGTTTAACCATTACGTGTACATGCATTGCATTAACTCAGCTTGGCTGATCTTCCTTTGTCTGGGAGTTCTTATTCTACTAAATCTATCCCAGTCATTTTTATCATGCACACACTGTGCATGATAAAAATATGACAAATGGACTAATGTACCTTTTTTTAATATAATTTTTTGAAATGACATAAAATTCAGTACCTAAGGGTCAGATGCAAATTGGTAGTTTTAATGTTGTTTTGTAGATGTTTGTGTCACATACTGACTTTTTAAAGGTTTTGTCCTTGATGACTTTCTTCCATGCCACTGATAATTTGAGTTCAGATTTTTTCTAATCAAATATCTCTATTTTCTTTGTATGTCTTAAGGAGGACATTGATGCCGGAAGGGAGTCCCTCATCAAAGGACTCTGCATCTATCTAGATGAGAATCCCGATCTCTTGGTGCAGGAGTACATGGTGAGTGTTTTGTGAGTAGATTGTGGCTTTGCTGCATATAAAAGTGAATCCAGTTAACTCTGGAAATACTTGCTTGGATTGTTTAGGTCCATTGTCCTCTTTATGGGAAAGTGGTTCCAGTGCTGAGATTTAAGAAAATAGTACAGTCAGGTGAAAAAATGTTGTTTTTCTTATATTAGGGGTTACACCAGTGTGAAACCGCTTCAAATTTGTGATTATAGTGAAAGTAGGAAAATTCCTGCATCTTCCTACACTGCACTGACCCTCACCTGCAGAACCACCTTGGGGATCCACTGAATGTGGAAGCACCGCTTGACACCACACATCACCACTATAAAAAAATAAAGAGCAGCATTTGAAACGCGTACAAACTGTTCCAGGTTATTTATTTTGTTGGTTTATTGTTCACTTTAAAGCAGTTTTATAAAGCATTTTAAGTAGGGCTCCAGCAGCTATGATGCACGATCACATAATCCTCATGACCGCAACAGACCGCTCTGAAACTCTACAGGTCAAACAGCGTGCCGGGCGTAAAGCTTGGGCTGCTCTGCTTTCACAATGCATTTGTGTTCAGTGGATTCCCAGGGTTAAGACTGGTGTACAGCTATGAAACAGGTCCATGTTAATGATAAAAATCATCCAGGAACTCTTTCTTTCTGTCTTGTTCTCTTTCTGTTTCTTTCTCCCTTTCTCTCTCTCTCTCTTTCAAAAATTGACCATCAATGCATCATAGAAGGGCATTCTTTTGCTGCAGTAATCTGTTTTGCTGATTACATGGGTTTAAATAGACTATAACATTAGAATGACTGCATTCAAAACAAAACATCTTTTTTTTTTTAAAGTTTCAAACTCTTTTGTCTTTAACCAGGACATGACTGAGGCCATTGCACTGAGTGACATTGAGAAAACGACAGTGGGAATCGACATCAAAAGAGATACTTCTGATGTTGGCATCATCATCGAGAGTGTGGTGGTTCTTCAAGGTCTGGACAATGTGGCCGTTGCAACAGCCTTGCTGTTTGGACTTTTTTACTCCTTGAACATGAGGTATCCATCACAGCTTCGCTACACTTTCGAAGTGATTCAAAAAGTTGTGATGGAGCTGGATGTGACTAAACTCTCAAGGAAAGCCCAAAGCTTAAAGACAAAACTACTGCAGTAAGGTGAGCTCGCTGTTGTACATGTGAGAAAGGACATTTAAAGTTCAGACTCTCTCCTGCAATTTGGAGGTTGAATTTCCATGTGAACAATCGACATCCCACAACAAAAAGAAGAGTCATCTGTTCATACTTCTTCTTAAGCAAGTGTTTACTCCTCAACTGCCATATGGATAAAGCCAGTTTTTCCCTGTTCCTCTCCATTACATGTTCTGATTGGCAGCATTCTTCAGTTTCTATTTGTCTTTTACAGATTAAAGGATGGGGAACTGTGTACAGTCCAAGTAGTGTCATCAGGGCCATTTTAAACCAGATGTTTAATTCACATGGACTAAAGACTTTTCAAAACTCCTTCCAAGAATGTCAATCAGACATGGGTATTGAAGGGATTGTTTTTCTTGGTGTACATGCCCTTCATGTGGGTAAGATGGGAAGGTTATATTTGTTCATTTTTAAGCTACTGTATAATTAACGAAACTTACACCTTGTGTAGGTAAAGTCAGGTTCAGCCACTGTTCCAATTCCCACAGTGATATTCCATTAGATTTTAATACAGTTCTTATGCACATGGTAAATTCATGGCCAGACTGAAGGAAGTGCAACAGTTTTGAAATAATTTCTGTTAATTGTATAAGTGGCACTTATTTTTAGTGAATCAGATTTTTTTCTCCACATTTTAAATTCTCGGAGACAAAAAAAAGATTTTTATTTTATATTGTAATTTTGTATTTGGGGTCTGAAGATCTTATAGACATTTTATGTTATTTTAATTCAGTTGCCGTGAATAGTTGTGAATACCTCTAACAATGCGGTTGAACAGTAATTTCACAATAAAGTGACTTGGGATATCTGAAAATCATTGTGTTTTTCTTAATCTTGTGGCTCTTCAATAAACAGTTTGACATGCAACTCTATTTTTATTAATTGGTGTACATATTGGTAATGCTAATGATTAGGAGAAAGTTATTAGACATTGCAATAAATTCTGACGAGAATGGCAATTGTAACTAATATTTTTTTGCATTTTAAATTAGTTCAATAGTTATTGAATTGTTTAGTTACAATTGTCCATTCATCCTCCCGTGGGCTCACCATCTGCGGGAGGAGCCGTAGGGGTCGGGTGCAATGTGAGCTAGGCGGCAGCAAGGGGCGGGGACCCTGGCGGTCCGATCCCCGGCTGCAGAAACTGGCTCTAGGGACGTGGAACGTCACCTCTCTGGTGGGGAAGGAGCCTGAGCTTGTGCGCGAGGTTGAGCGGTTCCGACTAGATATAGTTGGACTCACCTCGACGCATGGCTTGGGCTCTGGAACCAGTACCCTCGAGAGGGGCTGGACCTTCTTCCACTCTGGAGTTGCTCATGGTGAGAGGTGCCGAGCAGGTGTGGGCATTCTCATCAGCCCCCAGCTTGGTGCCTGCACGTTGGGGTTTACCCCGGTGGATGAAAGGGTAGTTTCCCTCCGCCTCCGGGTGGGGGGACGGGTCCTGACTGTTGTCTGTGCTTATGCACCGAACAGCAGTTCAGAGTACCCACCCTTTCTGGGGTCCTTGGAGGGAGTGCTGGAGGGTGCTCCTTCTGGGGACTCCATTGTTCTGCTGGGGGACTTCAATGCTCACGTGGGCAATGACAGTGAGACCTGGAGGGGAGTGATTGGGAGGCATGGTCCCCCCCCTCTGAACCCAAATGGTGTTTTGTTATTGGACTTCTGTGCTCGTCATGGATTGTCTATAACGAACACCATGTTCCAGCATAAGAGTGTCCATATGTACACCTGGCATCAGGATTCCCTGGGCCGCAGTTCAATGATCGACTTTGTAGTCGTATCGTCGGACCTGCGGCCACATGTCTTGGACACTCGGGTGAAGAGGGGGGCGGAGCTTCAACTGATCACCACCTGGTGGTGAGTTGGCTCAGATGGTGGGGGAGGAAGCCGGTCAGAGCTGGCAGGCCCAAACGTGTTGTGAGGGTCTGCTGGGAACGTCTGGCTGAGTCCCCTGTCAGAGCGAGCTTCAACTCCCACCATCAGCAGAGCTTCAACCATGTCCCGAGTGAGGCGGGGGACATTGAGTCTGAATGGGCTGTGTTCAGTGCCTCTATTGCTGAGGCGGCCAGCCGGAGCTGTGGCTGTAAGGTCGTTGGTGCCTGTCGTGGCGGTAATCCCAGGACTCGTTGGTGGACACCAGCAGTGAGGGATGCCGTCAAGCTGAAGAAGGAGTCCTATCGGGCCTTCTTGGCCTGTGGGACTCTGGAGGCAGCTGATGGGTACCGACGGGCTAAGCGGCATGCGGCTTCAGCTGTTGCCAAGGCAAAAACTCAGGCATGGGAGGAGTTCGGCGAGGCCATGGAGAAAGACTTCCGGACAGCTTCGAGGAGATTCTGGTCCACCATCCGGCGGCTCAGGAGGGGGAAGCAGTGCTCCATCAATACTGTGTACAGTGGAGATGGAGAGCTGCTGACCTCAACTCGGGACGTTGTGGGTCGGTGGAAGGAATACTTCGAAGACCTCCTCAATCTTACCAACACGGCTTCCCATGAGGGAGCAGAGCTGATGGACTCAGGGGTGGACTCTCCTATCTCTGGGGCTGAAGTCGCTGAGGTGGTCAAAAAGCTCCTTGGCGGCAAGGCCCCGGGGGGTGGATGAGATCCGCCTGGAGTTCCTTAAGACTCTGGATGCTGTGGGGCTGTCCTGGCTGACGCCTCTGCAGCATTGTGTGGACATCGGGGACAGTGCCGCTGGACTGGCAGACTGGGGTGGTGGTCCCCCTTTTTAAGAAGGGGGACCGGAGGGTGTGTTCCAATTACAGGGGAATCACACTCCTCAGCCTCCCTGGTAAGGTCTATTCAGGGGTCCTGGAGAGGAGGGTCCGCCGGATAGTCGAATCCCGGATTGAGGAGAAGCAGTGTGGTTTTCGTCCTGGTCGCGGAACCGTGGACCAGCTCTATACCCTCTTTGGGGTCCTGGAGGGGGCATGGGAGTTTGCCCAACCAGTCTACATGTGTTTTGTGGACCTGGAGAAGGCATTCGACCGTGTCCCCCGGAGGCTCCTGTGGGGGGTACTCCAGGAGTATGGGGTACCGGACCCCCTTGTATGAGCTGTCTGGTCCCTGTACGACAGGTGTCAGAGCTTGGTCCGCATTGCCGGCAGTAAGTCTGATTAGCTGTTGGCTTCATCTGGTCGTGATCTCCAGCTCTCGCTTGAGCGATTCGCGGCCGAGTGTGAAGCGGCTGGGATGAGAATCAGCACCTCCAAATCTGAGACCATGGTCCTCAGCCGGAATAGGGTGGATTGTCCTCTCCGGGTCGGGAGTCAGGTCCTGCCTCAAGTGGAGGAGTTTAAATATCTCGGGGTCTTGTTCACGAGTGAGGGAAGGTTGGAGCGTGAGATGGACAGACGGATCGGTGCGGCGTCTGCAGTAATGCGGACTCTGCGCCGGTCTGTCGTGGTGAAGAAGGAGCTGAGCCAGAAGGTGACGCTCTCCATTTACCAGTCGATCTACGTTCCTACCCTCACCTATGGTCATGAGCTGTGGGTCGTGACCGAAAGAAGGAGATCTCGTATACAGGCGGCTGAAATGAGTTTCCTCCGCAGGGTGGCCGGGCTCTCCCTTAGAGATAGGGTGAGGAGCTCGGTCATCCGGGAGGAGATCAGAGTAGAGCCGCTGCTCCTCCGCATCGAGAGGAACCAGTTGAGGTGGCTCGGGCATCTGGTCAGGATGCCTCCTGGACCTCCCTGGTGAGGTGTTCCAGGCACGTCCCTCTGGGAGGAGACCCCGGGGAAGACCCAGGACACGCTGGAGGGATTATATCTCTCGGCTGGCCTGGGAACACCTCGGGATCCCCCCGCAGAGTTGGCAAATGTGGCTGGGGAGAGGGAAGTCTGGGCTTCCCTGCTTAGGCTGCTGCCCCCGCGACCCGACCCCGGATAGACGGCAGAAGATGGATGGATGGATGGATGTCCATTCATTTAATCTTGAAAATAGAGGCTTTGAACATAGTGTTTGTATTGTTCACTTCGAAAATAGTTTCCTTTAATGTTTTGCAAAAGGAAAGGTAACATTTGTTTGCAGTGATTATATAGATAAAATTTGAAAAAAATTGACATTATTTGTTACTGATTAGTATTACTGTACTGCAGTCATTACAGTTCAATTCTTTCCCTGTCACTGCAATTGAAATTACACATTTTGTTTTGAAAAGTAAATAATAAAATTGTATAATTTCCATTAGAATATAATACTTGCATGCAATATAAAAAAAAACATGTTGTATTTAATTAACCAAATAGTATTGGCATAAAATGATTTAAGAGTGTCAAAGTAAAGTGATAAAATTGTGAAGGATTAAATGGTTCAAAGAGCTTAAATTACTTGATAAACACACATTTTAATAACTTTGTATCATTACAAAATACACAGGTTTATTCAACATAAATAACTTGTGTTAAATGAACTCAATTGTTTAAGTTGCTGCCAAACCAAAACATTTATGTGCAACCAATGTCCACTATTGAATTAAGTAAATCCAACATGTTCTTTTTTTCAGTGTGTACAGCAGGTTACCTGGTGGTATGTGAAACTGCTCCAGGAATAAGGTTTTGATTGATCGATTGATTGAAAGCAAGAGGATGATAAATCATTCTGTAGATCTAAGCAATTTGTAAAATGATGGCTACGCCCTAGCCAGCCGATCAGGGCAGAAACACATGGTGGGACCAGAAAACAGCTATATTACCACTGTCATAGGAATCCAAGTCAAGCCTTGATGCAGATTTGAAATTCTTCTTTTACAACAGCAATTGCAGCCAACATGGTGTCTTTGTGGAAGCAGACAAAGAAGTAATTTTGAAAAGCAGATCAATAAAAATGGGGAAATTCACCTACATCTCTAGTATTTGTCACTAATTAAACCTTTTAAAAAATTACTGTAAATTGGCCCTGCGATGGACTGACGACCTTTCCAGGGTGTACCCCACCTCTCACCCAAAGATTGCTGGGACAGGCTCCAGCCCCCCCACCATTAAAACAATGTCATAAATCAGTGAGCTGACTGTGGCAAAATGGCCACTATTTGCTGACTTTCAACACCACTGGCTAGCAGCGCGTGGGAGTCATTTAGCCTTTATTATATAAGCACAGCACCATTCACTTGTCATACAGGAAACAGGAAGTTCCTATTGCATCACTTCCTGTAACTTACTGTGGGCTGAGGCTGTCATAGGGACCATGGAGATGCGGACCCAATCGCAGAGATGGGAGGCAGGGAAGCAGAGGTGGTGCTAACAATCTTCCTAATGAATAGAACTGAACACAAAAAGCAACTAACCAACACAATGAACCAGCAAACCTGCAACTGAGGGCTATAAATACACAGAGAACACAACAAAGCAGGGCAAATGGATGAACTAAATGAACCCAGGTGAACTAATGAACCAGGCTAAACCGGAAAAACCACAAAATAAAAGAGGAAGAGACTTGAGACAATACTCAAAAAACCCATGCAGTAACAGAGGCCGCAGTACTGTGTTGCTGTTTCCCTTTTGTGTCTCTGAAGGGGTCGCCACAGCGAATCATTAAATCAACACACACGGATTAATACAGGAACATCAGGTATGTTAAATGCTGCATTGACAGAGGCTTTTCTGTTGAGTGTTCCTCACTGGCAGTCAGACACATCAAGGGTCAGAGGAAGGATGCTACTGTGATTTCATCTGCAAGTGGGCTGCTGCATCACTCAACTGCACAGATGTCTGTTACTGTCCCTACACTGGAAACAAGCATGTACATCATGGAAAGTAATTGTTGATGGACTATGCAGGTTTCTTGGACTTACTATAGAAAGTTTAAAGGCAAAAACTTTGCCCTTAAGTGTTTATTTTTATTTTAATGGTTTAAGTATTAAAAGTTATTAATAACATTTTAACCAGTTGCAGGAAGGGCTGCTATAGAAAACCAAACAAAAGAGATGATGTCCAGTCTAAGACCACATGTAGGGATTTCATACTGGACCTGATCTTGAACTAGGTGGTGCGGTTAAATAAAAATAAAAAAAATCTTGACTGGGAATGTGAAAAGTTAGTTCTCCACGAGGGAGATCTGGAGATCACGACCAGATGAAGCCAACAGCTAATCCGACTTACTACCGGCAATGTGGACCAAGCTCTGACACCTGTCATACAGGGACCGGACAGCTCGTACAAGGGGGTCCGGTACCCCATACTCCTGGAGTACCCCCCACAGGAGCCTCCGGGGGACACGGTCGAACACCTTCTCCAGGTCCACAAAGCACATGTAGACTGGTTGGGCAAACTCCCATGCCCCCTCCAGGACCCCAAAGAGGGTATAGAGCTGATCCACTGTTCCGCGACCAGGACGAAAACCACACTGCTTCTCCTCAATCCGGGATTCGACTATCCGGCGGACCCTCCTCTCCAGGACCCCTGAATAGACCTTACCAGGGAGGCTGAGGAGTGTGATTCCCCTGTAATTGGAACACACCCTCCGGTCCCCCTTCTTAAAAAGGGGGACCACCACCCCAGTCTGCCAATCCAGCGGTACTGCCCTCGATGTCCATGCGATGCTGCAGAGGCGTGTCAGCCAGGACAGCCCCACAGCATCCAGAGCCTTAAGGAACTCCGGGCGGATCTCATCCACCCTCCGCCCTTGCCGCCAAGGAGCTTTTTGACCACCTCAGCGACTTCAGCCCCAGAGATAGGAGAGTCCACCCCTGAGTCCACCAGCTCTGCTTCCTCATCGGAAGACGTGTTGGTAGGATTGAGGAGGTCTTCGAAGTATTCCTTCCACCGACCCACAACATCCCGAGTTGAGGTCAGCAGCTCTCCATCTCCACTGTACACAGTGTTGATGGAGCACTGCTTCCCCCTCCTGAGCCGCCGGATGGTGGACCAGAATCTCCTCGAAGCCGTCCGGAAGTCTTTCTCCATGGCCTCGCCGAACTCCTCCCATGCCCGAGTTTTTGCCTCGGCAACAGCCGAAGCCGCATGCCGCTTCGCCCGCCGGTACCCATCAGCTGCCTCCAGAGTCCCACAGGCCAAGAAGGCCCGATAGGACTCCTTCTTCAGCTTGACGGCATCCCTCACTGCTGGTGTCCACCAACGAGTCCTGGGATTACCGCCACGACAGGCACCAACGACCTTACAGCCACAGCTCCGGCTGGCCGCCTCAGCAATAGAGACACGGAACACATCATTGCTTCATAGTAAAAAAATTACAATATTCTAAATTAAGATTTCAGAATTTAAACAACCTTGTTGGATTTGAAAGACCTTGAACCCTCTCCATCATCTCTGAATGTGTTTATCAAGTTCAAATCCAATCTACAACCAGTGGTAAGTAACCAGAACCTCTGAGGTGACTGTAGTACATTAAGAAGCAATGTTCAGTCAACATGCGCCAGCTGAAAAAGGAAATGAAAGTCAGCTTCCCAGCTTATATTAGACTGCAACACATTCAAAACATTTGTTAAGACCCAGTTCAAACAGGATAAGAGGCACAACAAACACCAACAACCAGTGGCATAGTTGTAAACTGAAGCAAAATTTAAAGTCCCAGGAGGTGATAAGGCACAAAAACATCAGGAGATGGAGTTAGAGGTGCTGCTCAAAAAGAGAAAGGAAAACTTGTGGGACTGACAACAGACGGAGCACCGGAGCATGTGTGAGCACCGGAATGGACTGGTGGGAAGGATCCGTGAGAGAAAAGCTCCCAGGTGAGCTGACAGCGTATCACTGTATCATACAACCGGAGTCGTGTGGCAAAGCCTTGAAAATGGAAAATGTCATGAGCACCATAATAAGCGGTTATCTTCTTCAGAGCCAAAGGTTTGAATCCCCGCCAGGTCAAGGCATTACTGGGCGAGTTAGATACACAGTTTGGTGATTTGCCACATGACGGTGAGGCGTGACGGCTTAGTCAGGCAACGGTGCTGGAAAGACGTTTCGAGCTGCGTGAGGAGATCTGTATGTTCATGGAAAGCAAAGGGAAGGATGTAACAGAACTCCAAGATGAAATTTTCTTTTATGAAGTGGTGTTTCTGTGCAGCATCACAAGCCGCCTTAAAGTAATGAACCTCCAGCTGCAGGGACATCTCTGACGTGTCCAGTACAGTGAGGGCGTTTAAAACCAAGCTGAGTCTGTGGGGGACGTGGAGACGGGAAGAAAACTGGAGCTCCTTTCCGAGCTGCCAGACCATGAAACAGCAGCTCTCTCCCATGTTCCTGAGTACACAGTTTGCTGATAAACTCAACATACTTGCGCCGACTTCCAACGTAGATTTGCTGACTTTGAAGCCCAGAAACTGACGTGGGAAGCACACCATCAAACGTACAAGTGGAGTTGATCGGGCTCCAGTGTAATGACACACTGAAGGAAAAACATGAGCGTGGGCGCTGCTGAGTCTGCATGTTTCCCAGGCACACTGCCCCAGCTGCACATCCAAGCTGTGCAATCGCTCTCTGTTTGGCAGCACATACCTGTGTGAACAGCTGCTCTCTTTGATGAAGCAAGATGAGGATTTCCTTAGCTCAGAACTTGAGATGGGACACCAGCAAGTTTCAGGCTCAGCCTCAGATGAGACAGCGTTCACTTGTTTTTTCATTCACATTTGTTGCTGCAGGACATCTGATTTTTATTGAATTTTTGTGTGTGTGCCATAGATTGTTGTATTTTATTATGTATTTTCGATGAGAGCGATGTGAAACAATACAACTGATTGGTTTGGATCATGAGGAAGCATATAATGGATTTTTAGTATATAATGCATGTAATTTCATTTCTGTGTTTATCTTGATATTAAGAAAATTTTATTTTTGAAAGAAACTTGCTTTTTTGCTGTTTGCCTGCTGGAAATTCCTGAAAAAGGCAGATGAAAACATTGCTTGCTGATTGAATATTCTACACATTGTAAGGGTTTGGTTCAACAAGCTATACGCCATCAGTTTAATATGCTGTATTAAACATTGACCCAGTCAGGCCCTCTACTGGTTGGAAATTTGGAAATTGTTTTTTTTTTGGCCCTCTATGCATGTGATTTTGAAATTTCTGACCCAAAAGGAAACTGTTCATCACATTTTACCCCACAGAGTTACACACTGCCTGAGACACTGATGATGACTTATCGAAGGTGCTTGGGGGCGCCAGAGATCCAGCAGAGTGTTAAGGGGTTAAGGCAGACCTGAGTGCACACCCAAACAAGCAGTTTTGTCTCATGAACCTGCTTAAACACCGTCAGATAGCCACATGTCATTAGGAAGTACATGTGCTGTCATTGTGCATCTCAGCTACATTACTAGATCAGTTAATGCCACTGATTTCCCAGAGAGCGCTTCCACCTGGCTTCCATCCTCTCCATCAGCCTCTGATTAGGAGCCGTGTTCATAGCAGCAGTCGGCAGCGCTGCCGCTTGTACGACTGCCTCAGTCAGGGACGGGAGGTGGAGCGCAGTCGCTGAGGAAAGCATTATCTGGTGATGGATCAACAGTGAGAGAAGGTTTGAGACATTAGTTGGTAAAAATGACATGTTTTTCGCAGTGCATTGTGGGTGAATCCATGTCTTTGTGTTGGATCAGTGTGTGTGTGCCTCACTCTGTCTTGGCAAGGTGACCTCGTGACAATTCAGAGCATCTTCTGTGCTTCAGCTGGCCTGCCGCTGTTCCCATAGCAACCCTACTTAGCTGAGAGATGAGAGGCACGGCCTCCCACGCAGATGGGAAGACACACGTGTATAGGCAGAGTAAAACATGTGCATGTGTACTCCAGTTATGTCTGGAGAAGCACTGTTTAAAATAAAGCGAGCATCAGAGACGAGGTCAGTGCGTGTAAGTAGGCCATGACGGTGAAAGTGGAACAGGAGGACGCTCCAATCTGTGAACACAGTGTTCATCTCTGTCTTCGTGGATCTCTGTGGGCAGGCCGTGCACGCCTCTCCACTCGTTATCAGAACAAACAGATGAAGGTGGAAGAACGAAGGGGGAGCACCAGAGAGGGAGGATGAAAGCCTGGGACAACAAGAGAAACTCTAACATGCAGGCAGGGAAACACCAGGGAACGCATCTGTTTCCAGAGGGAGCGCCTTCCATTTGAACGCTGTGCGACGACTCAACACGGGGGAAAGCCGGCTTTCACAAGGAAAACTGCACTTTTCCCTCTAAGGTCTGACACATGTAAGACACAGCAAAAGGCTGAAAAAGGCTTCTCTTACGCACGACGATACATCAGACGCTGAAATGGCCTTCCTGTCTGCTCGCCATCATTACCAACTCAACTGGGAAAAAAAGACATTCTGAGAAAGAGCACCATAAAATTTACTCTTCTGGACCTCTACTTTCAGCTGTGTCGATTCACCACTCCATTATCCATTTGTAAAAATATTTTTCTATGCAACATAGTTTTTTCTCTGAACTGATCAGAGTGTATGTGTCAGCATCCAGCCTATGTAATTCCACACAACATGATCCGACACAACGCGGTCCGGCCTGTGTAGTTCCACACAACATGATCCGACACAGCGGCGTCCGGCCTGTGTAGTTCCACACAACATGATCCGACACAGCGGCGTCCGGCCTGTGTAGTTCCACACAACATGATCCGACACAGCGGCGTCCGGCCTGTGTAGTTCCACACAACATGATCCGACACAACGCGGTCCGGCCTGTGTAGTTCCACACAACATGAGCCGACACAACGCGGTCCGGCCTGTGTAGTTCCACACAACATGATCCGACACAGCGGCGTCCGGCCTGTGTAGTTCCACACAACATGAGCCGACACAACGCGGTCCGGCCTGTGTAGTTCCACACAACATGATCCGACACAGCGGCGTCCGGCCTGTGTAGTTCCACACAACATGATCCGACACAGCGGCGTCCGGCCTGTGTAGTTCCACACAACATGATCCGACACAACGCGGTCCGGCCTGTGTAGTTCCACACAACATGATCCGACACAGCGGCGTCCGGCCTGTGTAGTTCCACACAACATGATCCGACACAGCGGCGTCCGGCCTGTGTAGTTCCACACAACATGATCCGACACAGCGGCGTCCGGCCTGTGTAGTTCCACACAACATGATCCGACACAGCGGCGTCCGGCCTGTGTAGTTCCACACAACATGATCCGACACAACGCGGTCCGGCCTGTGTAGTTCCACACAACATGAGCCGACACAACGCGGTCCGGCCTGTGTAGTTCCACACAACATGATCCGACACAGCGGCGTCCGGCCTGTGTAGTTCCACACAACATGAGCCGACACAACGTGGTCCGGCCTGTGTAGTTCCACACAACATGATCCGACACAGCGGCGTCCGGCCTGTGTAGTTCCACACAACATGATCCGACACAGCAGCGTCCGGACTGTGTAGTTCCACACAACATGAGCCGACACAACGCGGTCCGGCCTGTGTAGTTCCACACAACATGATCCGACACAACGCGGTCCGGCCTGTGTAGTTCCACACAACATGATCCGACACAGCGGTGTCCGGCCTGTGTAGTTCCACACAACATGATCCGACACAGCGGTGTCCGGCCTGTGTAGTTCCACACAACATGATCCGACACAACGCGGTCCGGCCTGTGTAGTTCCACACAACATGATCCGACACAGCGGTGTCCGGCCTGTGTAGTTCCACACAACATGATCCGACACAGCGGTGTCCGGCCTGTGTAGTTCCACACAACATGATCCGACACAGCGGTGTCCGGCCTGTGTAGTTCCACACAACATGATCCGACACAGCGGTGTCCGGCCTGTGTAGTTCCACACAACATGATCCGACACAACGCGGTCCGGCCTGTGTAGTTCCACACAACATGATCCGACACAACGCGGTCCGGCCTGTGTAGTTCCACACAACATGATCCGACACAACAGCGGTCCGGCCTGTGTAGTTCCACACAACATGATCCGACACAGCGGTGTCCTGCCTGTGTAGTTCCACACAACATGATCCGACACAGCGGCGTCTGGCCTGTGTAGTTCCACACAACATGATCCGACACAACGCGGTCCGGCCTGTGTAGTTCCACACAACATGATCCGACACAACGCGGTCCGGCCTGTGTAGTTCCACACAACATGATCCGACACAGCGGTGTCCGGCCTGTGTAGTTCCACACAACATGATCCGACACAACGCGGTCCGGCCTGTGTAGTTCCACACAACATGAGCCGACACAACGCGGTCCGGCCTGTGTAGTTCCACACAACATGATCCGACACAGCGGCGTCCGGCCTGTGTAGTTCCACACAACATGAGCCGACACAACGCGGTCCGGCCTGTGTAGTTCCACACAACATGATCCGACACAGCGGCGTACGGCCTGTGTAGTTCCACACAACATGATCCGACACAGCGGCGTCCGGCCTGTGTAGTTCCACACAACATGATCCGACACAGCGGCGTCCGGCCTGTGTAGTTCCACACAACATGATCCGACACAGCGGCGTCCGGCCTGTGTAGTTCCACACAACATGATCCGACACAACGCGGTCCGGCCTGTGTAGTTCCACACAACATGAGCCGACACAACGCGGTCCGGCCTGTGTAGTTCCACACAACATGATCCGACACAACAGCGGTCCGGCCTGTGTAGTTCCACACAACATGATCCGACACAGCGGTGTCCTGCCTGTGTAGTTCCACACAACATGATCCGACACAGCGGCGTCTGGCCTGTGTAGTTCCACACAACATGATCCGACACAACGCGGTCCGGCCTGTGTAGTTCCACACAACATGATCCGACACAACGCGGTCCGGCCTGTGTAGTTCCACACAACATGATCCGACACAGCGGCGTCCGGCCTGTGTAGTTCCACACAACATGATCCGACACAACGCGGTCCGGCCTGTGTAGTTCCACACAACATGAGCCGACACAACGCGGTCCGGCCTGTGTAGTTCCACACAACATGATCCGACACAGCGGCGTCCGGCCTGTGTAGTTCCACACAACATGAGCCGACACAACGCGGTCCGGCCTGTGTAGTTCCACACAACATGATCCGACACAGCGGCGTCCGGCCTGTGTAGTTCCACACAACATGATCCGACACAGCGGCGTCCGGCCTGTGTAGTTCCACACAACATGATCCGACACAGCGGCGTCCGGCCTGTGTAGTTCCACACAACATGATCCGACACAGCGGCGTCCGGCCTGTGTAGTTCCACACAACATGATCCGACACAGCGGCGTCCGGCCTGTGTAGTTCCACACAACATGATCCGACACAGCGGCGTCCGGCCTGTGTAGTTCCACACAACATGATCCGACACAGCGGTGTCCGGCCTGTGTAGTTCCACACAACATGAGCCGACACAACGCGGTCCGGCCTGTGTAGTTCCACACAACATGATCCGACACAGCGGCGTCCGGCCTGTGTAGTTCCACACAACATGAGCCGACACAACGTGGTCCGGCCTGTGTAGTTCCACACAACATGATCCGACACAGCGGCGTCCGGCCTGTGTAGTTCCACACAACATGATCCGACACAACAGCGTCCGGACTGTGTAGTTCCACACAACATGAGCCGACACAACGCGGTCCGGCCTGTGTAGTTCCACACAACATGATCCGACACAACGCGGTCCGGCCTGTGTAGTTCCACACAACATGATCCGACACAGCGGTGTCCGGCCTGTGTAGTTCCACACAACATGATCCGACACAGCGGTGTCCGGCCTGTGTAGTTCCACACAACATGATCCGACACAACGCGGTCCGGCCTGTGTAGTTCCACACAACATGATCCGACACAGCGGTGTCCGGCCTGTGTAGTTCCACACAACATGATCCGACACAGCGGTGTCCGGCCTGTGTAGTTCCACACAACATGATCCGACACAGCGGTGTCCGGCCTGTGTAGTTCCACACAACATGATCCGACACAACGCGGTCCGGCCTGTGTAGTTCCACACAACATGATCCGACACAACGCGGTCCGGCCTGTGTAGTTCCACACAACATGATCCGACACAGCGGTGTCCTGCCTGTGTAGTTCCACACAACATGATCCGACACAGCGGCGTCTGGCCTGTGTAGTTCCACACAACATGATCCGACACAACGCGGTCCGGCCTGTGTAGTTCCACACAACATGATCCGACACAACGCGGTCCGGCCTGTGTAGTTCCACACAACATGATCCGACACAGCGGCGTCCGGCCTGTGTAGTTCCACACAACATGATCCGACACAACGGCGTCCGGCCTGTGTAGTTCCACACAACATGATCCGACACAGCGGCGTCCGGCCTGTGTAGTTCCACACAACATGGATTTCATGCCGGTTCGGAGGGTGTGCTGCATGGAAGATTTTTCAGCATATTTTTTGGCTCTTTCAAGACTTGTTATGATGAGTCTCCACGGCAACGGAAGACTTGTTTACAATCGGGATCAACTGATTAACTTCTCCAAAATCAGGATTATCAGCAAAACAACACATCAAATCCTGATGGAGTTGAAAAGAAAGAGAAGAGGATGCAGAGCAGCAGTCAGACAGAGGACAAAGCGATGGAGATTTAAACCTCGCGACCGTCGTCATGGGTAATGTGAGATCGCTAGCTAACAAAACGGACGAGCTCGAGATGCTAACAAGGTCTCAGAAAGAATACAGAGAGTGCAGTATTATGTGCTTCACCGAGACATGGCTGCATGAACACATCCCTGACTGTAATGTGTCTGTACCGGGCTTTAAAACGGTCCATGCAGACCGCAGTAGACAACACAGCGGAAAGCTAAAGGGTGGTGGAATTGCAGTGCTGGTTAACCAGCGTTGGTGTCATCCTGGACATGTTACTGTCAAGGAGAAGATATGCACAAGGGACATGGAACTGTTAGCTGTGAGCTTCCGTCCATATTATTTACCCAGAGAGTTTACCTGTGTTATTCTGGTAGCGGTTTATATAATACCTGGTACCGCACCAGACACAGCCTGTGACGTCATCAGCTCCGTCGTTGCTCGGCTACAAACACAGCATCCAAACTCATTCATGGCGATCTCCGGAGACTTCAACAACGTCTCCCTCTCTGCAACTCTACCAACATTCCAGCAGTTTGTCAGCTGCTCCACCAGAGGAAATAAGATGTTGGACT
The DNA here is from genome assembly GCF_933228915.1 of Telmatherina bonti. Lineage (NCBI taxonomy): Eukaryota > Metazoa > Chordata > Actinopteri > Atheriniformes > Telmatherinidae > Telmatherina > Telmatherina bonti. The sequence continues at coordinate 1,181,454 of NC_136624.1, forward strand.
TATTTTATGCAAATATGAATAATGGATCCAGTTGTTCTGCCCTGCCTCCTTTAGGAAGATCTGACCATAATCTGGTTCTTCTCACCTCCACCTACAAGCCCATCGTTCAGCAGCAACCAGTCATCACAAAGACTATCAACATCTGGTCTGCTGAAGCTGAAGATGCTCTTAGAGGAGGCTTTGAGGCTACAGACTGGAACGTCCTCTGTGAACCTCATGGAGACGACATCAACGCCATGACTGAGTGTGTGACAGATTACATAAACTTCTGTGTGGACAGCATCGTCCCAACAAGAACAGTGAGGTGCTTCCCCAGTAACAAACCCTGGATCACCAGTGACCTGAAAAAGCTGCTGAACATCAAAAAGAAAGCCTTCAGGGATGGAGACAGGGAGTTATTGAGGGCAACACAAAAACAACTTAAAACACAAACTAAGAAGTGCAAGGAGGACTACAGGAAGAAGTTAGAAAGTCAGCTCCAGCAGAATAACCTGAGGGATGTGTGGTCTGGAATGAAGAAGATCACCGGCTTCAAGTTAAAGGGGGACCAGCCTGATGGAGGTCTGGACAGAGCTAATGAGCTGAACATATTCTTCAACAGGTTCAGTTCACCCCCTACCTCCAGCCCAACAGACCACACACCCTCCATAAGCCCACTGCTTTCCTGTCACGCCTCCAATCTGTCACCCTGCAGCTCAGTCATGGACCAGAACACAGCTTCATCTCCCTCCACATCAGGACATCCTGAGACCTCCACCTTGTTTGTCTCCTGCAATCAGGTTATGAAGCAACTTGAGAAACTGAACCAGAACAAGGCTGCAGGTCCAGATGGTGTCAGTCCCAGAGTTCTCAAGACCTGCTCAGAACAACTATGTCCGATTCTCCAGCACCTTTTCAACACCAGTCTGAGACAAAATAGAGTCCCAGTGCTGTGGAAAACCTCCTGCCTTGTTCCAGTGCCTAAAAAAACACAACCAGCTGAACCAAGTGACTACAGACCAGTTGCCCTGACATCTCACATCATGAAAGTCCTGGAGAGACTCTTACTGGCTCACCTCAACAAGCAAGTAAACACCTTTCAGGACCCATTCCAGTTTGCATATCGTAATGGACTTGGGGTTGAAGATGCCATCATACACCTGCTCCAGAGAGCACACTCTCATCTGGACCATTCAGGCAGCACTCTGAGGGTCATGTTCTTTCATTTCTCAGTGCTTTTAATACCATTCAGCCTGCTTTGTTATGTGAGAAGCTCCATAAATTCCAGGTGGATACCTCCACAACCACCTGGATCTATGACTACCTCACAAACAGACCCCAGTTTGTGAGACTGAAAGGTTGTGTGTCTGAGATGGAGGTCAGCAGCACTGGTGCACCACAAGGAACTGTACTCTGGCCATTCCTCTTCACTCTGTACACCTCAGACTTCCAGTACAACTCTGAGTCCAGTCATCTGCAGAAATACTCTGATGACTCTGCAGTTGTGGGGTGTATCAGGGATGGACAAGAAGCAGAGTACAGAGAACTGGTCAGTCAGTTTGTTAAATGGTGCGGTGACAATCATCTCATATTAAATAGCAGCAAAACAAAAGAGATGATTGTTGACTTCAGGAGGAAGAAGAATAAACAAAGCACTGTTTCCATCCTGGGAGAGGAGGTGGAGGTGGTGGAGGAATACAAGTATCTTGGAGTTCAGCTGGACAACAAACTGGACTGGAAATGCAACACTGACTACATCTACAAGAAAGGTCAGAGCAGACTGTACTTCTTAAGGAAGCTGAGATGGTTTAACGTCTGCACCAAGATGTTGCATATCTACAACAAAGTGTGTTCAGTGAGAGGCTTCTTCAGGTCCGATGTAAGACTGAAAGATTCAGAAGATCATTCCTGCCAGCAGCCATCAGCCTCCGGAACAAGAACTCCTCAAATTAATTATTATATAATACAATCTTGGATTTCCCTTTGGGGATTAATAAAGTATTTTTCATTTCATTTCATTTTATTTGTTGATAGTACTTTTGTCTTTATGCATAGCTATTGTAGCTGCTTCACTTTTTTTTGTTTTAGTTTAGCAGGCCACTTTTTCTTTCACACATTTTGTGCCTTGTTCTCCTTTATTTTGCACTGGCTGGTTTTTGAGTGTTATAGATGTTTTGTAGCTTTGCTTTCTTTAGGTAGCTTTGCTGAACCCAACACTAGTAATATCGCCAGCATTGGTTTGTTCCCATCTCCAGTTGTAACAATAAATTCTCAGCAATTTCACATTTAACATCTGTCTGCAGTTCTCACTTGTTACGCCTCACATCCTCTTGCAGAGTGGATGTGGAGCCCTGTTCAGTCCATCATCTGATGGTGGTCCAACTGGAAATGTCCATATGCTACCTAACCACTGGCCATGAAGACATCCGTTTCAAACGTTATTTGGGTCCGTCCTTAAATTTCCCTGCGTCTTTACATTGCCATGGTTAAGTCCGACTCTGCTCGGAGAAAAGAGGGGGGGGGGGCAACATTAAAGACATAAGATAAGTTGAGGGAAACAAAAGGTTTTAATATGTTGCTGGTTCACACTACAAAATACTACAATAGCCAAAGAGAACCAGGCATCTAAAGGCCAACTACAAGGGCCAACAAAACAACAGCCGTAACAACACCAAACAATCTCAAGGTTTCTCAAGGGGCAGTCATTTGAAGCTGATTTAAATAAGGAACCTCCAGCCAGCCAGCCAAGGAAGGAGCCAATCAAAAACAGGGGATGGAACAGTCGTGTGTGTCCTGCAGAGGCAGCCAATCGCAGAGGTGTGATGGCACAGCTGCTTGTCGGAGTCTGCCTGAAATACACAAGCTGAGGCCTGGGGCCGTAACACCTCCACTAGTGGGCAGTGCTGAGTTCAGAGCTCTGTGGTTCTGCACCACAAAAAGTTGTTTACAACCGTCCAAAATCAACAGAAGATGAAGAAAAATAAAACCATTTGTTGTTTTGCTGTTCTCCTCAACTTCTGAGTCTTCAGGTGCGTTTTATTGTGTGTGTTGTATTGTTGCTGTCCCTCTTCTTCTGTGATTTGTTCCTTTCGCTGGTTGCATGTCAGCCATACAACTCAACGCAGGAGATGGACAAAACTGTTCGTCTGTCTGCATATCTGTTTCCTGTGTGGACCTTCAACCTGCCAAGACATGTTGATCCACCTAAACCCGATATAAGTATGTTCAGTTCTGCAGGTTTTGTTTGTTGCCCTGCTTCAGTCCACCTGATCCACACTAAATGGACCCCACAAGCTCTCTTTGGTGACTCAGGAGTAGCTGAAGAGATCCACAGCTCAGGTGGGAAAATGTGTCCATACAGCATGTACTTCAGGAGTCTGTCCAGTAAAAACCAAACACAAAAAACCCTGTTGGCAATGTAGAGAACACAGCTAACAGGAGTTGTTAGCTGTTCTAACAGCTAACAACTCCTGTTAGCTGCAAAAACACAGCCAACATGAGCAATGCCACCAAAGTTGTTCTCGGTTTTGGAAAACTAACACATTGCATGCCCTGAATGCACCATCCCCACTGAAGAACAATCTGTTGCAGAAAGGTTTTTCTTCACTAGACAGAGGGAAGCTGGGAGGATGGAAGGAGCTACTGCAAATACAGAGCTGTCCTGGAAGAAAACCTGGTGGAGGCTACAGAAGGCCTTGCTATCTGCGTGGATTATTTTTTTAATTTCCAGTTAAATGTTAAATGTTACAAAAGGCAGATTTGATGAAGCTTAAGAAAAGAGAATTATTAGATTGTCGGAGGTCATTCCAACCTGCCCAAGGAGCCTTTGAAACATTTTCCAGTGCAATTTTGTTGACTAAACCAGTAGAACGTAGTAAACATGGTTGGCGCCAGTCCTTACCTTGACAATTTCTCGGCTAAAGACTTGCTGCAGCCTCCAGCTTGGGCCGCTCTAAGCTTTCCCTCACATCTCCAGATGGGCAGTGTTAGGTATCTCAACCACTTCATGCAAATCTGACTGTGTGATCCCATCTAGAGCATTGGCTGGCTGCTTTAACTCCCTCCTGAGACTGACTGCACTGCTCTGGTCCTGTGGTTGGCTGGCCGTACCTATTCCTATCAAGTGTCGTTCAGACCTCCCAGCATGGGGGAGGCAGGTCTTTCCATGTGGGAAAGATGGTTATAGTTCCTGTTATAGTTGCTGCGACGTGTTTATTCTTTGCAGGGGCGGAGGTTTCTCTCCTCGTATCAGTGTATTTTCTCCCCATATGAAAATACAAAAAAAATACGTGACGACGTTGGGAAAAATACGGTAGTTTCCCAACCAAAACGGGATACTTAAGAGCTATGCCGTACCATTCCCTGACCAGGAGCGGCTGACTCTTCATCCTTTCCAGCTGGGTCCAGCTCATCCGTCCTTTTTAAGGCTGGCAGACAATCAGGGCAGCGGAGTGTTGATTGGTCAGTTTGCCTCACTTGGTTGTCAGCCTGAAATGTGGTTTTGCAGTGAAGTAGAGATTTGTATCTTTGTGTGTATGGCAGGTTTCGTGATCTGCTTTGGTTAGCAGTGGTTTTTGCTTTGAATAGTTTATCACTCTTTTGTTGTTTGGTGATATTGTATTCGTGACTTGTTACAAGGGAAGCCAATTACAATGTTCTGGACGTCCATTCCTGCCTGTTGGTCCTGGGAATACTAACTGCAAATAAACACTTTTACCAGTTGGAGGTGGAACCTCCATCTTAGTGTCCATCTGTTGCATCAAATCCCAATAAAATACAAAGTTTGTGTTTTTAATACAACAAAATTTTAATCTTTTGGGGAATTTTGATCAGAGTTGTAAACCAGAAAAGGTGCTTGAACATCTAAATATGTTGAGTAATGTTTACATATTCATGTCACATGTCTGGTGTACATCATTTAAATAAAACGCTGAGGGGATCTAAAAAAGAACAGCTTTACGCTTGTGCATGTCACATTTTGATTCCATCCTCCAGGAATCCAGACGACTTTAGTTTCTGACCTTCAGCTTCCCAGATGTTGAACGGATTGCAGCCCAGCGCCTTATTCTCGGCGAGAAACCCTGTCCCTGGTGTGAGAGTTAGCCATTGAGTTTTCTTATCTCCCAAGGGAAACACGATCTACCCTGATGTCTGGATATCTACGGAGTTTCATTGTTGACACTAAATCCCAAGTGTCTTAAACTGATGTAAAAACACAGAAACTGAAATCTGAGGACACAGGACTGAAATCTGAGTTCAGTAACAATCACAGGTTCAGTATTTCACAGCCTCACATGCAAATACAAAATGATCAAGGTTTGAGTTTGTGGTTTTAATTATATGATCAAAAATGTACATCGGCTCACCTGAGGGTGTGAACCATCTGTAGTACCCTGAGATGCCACAAGATGTCTCTGCTCCATCAGTAACATCAAAAGGACATCAGTGGACTTGATAATGAGGCTCTGTCCTCCCTGCTCCCACTGCAACTCGGGATTCAGTGAATGGACTGAAGTCTAAATGAGCTCCAGCTGCTCTCTGTATGATTTCTTCTCCTTCCTCACTACATGTGCAATATGGTGCAGAAATCAGTGCCACTAGAGTTGTGTCACCTTTTCTCCAAAGCTTCACTATTAGGGAGTAATTCCATATGTTCTTTCTCTAGTTTAATTTCATTTTCAAAAACTTGCCTTTTCTTTTTTTAAACGATATTACATTAAATAACTGCTTCATGTCATGATAAATACTGTTGAGAATAATCACCTGTTTGTGTCAGCTCATTATCCTCTTTTGGTGGCTGTGACGTTAAAAAGACAAATAATTAGCAAAATATCACCAAAAAACAGTTGTGAGAGTTGTTAGCTGGTAAGACCTGTAGGGCTCGGGTGCAGTGTGAGCTGGGCTTCCCTGCTGAGGCTGCTGCCCCCGCAGAAATTGGATGGATGGATGGATGTTAGCCGTTCGTAAGTTCACCATTAGTAGGAGCATTTAGCAGCTTATACCAGATAAACAAAAACAGCTAAAATGTTCAGCTTTTTTTTTTTTTTTTTTTTTTGCTGAATCAGTTAGTTTTCTTTCTGGAAAAATGTCAAAATTAATGTATTTAAAAAATTTAGCCTATTTATCAGTGATCATGAGTCAGTATAAGAACATTATACTCAGAGTGAGTATCAGCTTAGTTTCCATCTTCAGTCCTGTCCATGGCAAGACAAGAGATTAAAGATATTTGGTACAAAAGAAAGGACAAATACAAGAAAAACACCAATGAAAAGGTTGGTTTAGACACGGATACATAAAATGCTTTACAAACATGGCATAAAGTGCAACTCATACAGAGTAAAATATTGTGTGCAGATGCAGATGGATGTTAATGTTATTTAATAATGATCCCGTTGGAGTATTTGAGGTCACATAGCATAAGATAGCAGTTAAAGGTCTAGATGAACTTTTGGGAAGGGACAGATAAAACCAGAGTAGGGTGTGCTTTCAGTGCTGCGTTTCTTTGTGTGTGTAAGCAGGAAGGAGGAGGGAATTGGAGAGTAATAAGAGAGGAGGACAGAGAGCTGGTCGGGGCTTTTTGCCCGGGTCTGTGTCGTCTCCTCATCTGAGTAGTAAATATGTAAAATAAATAGTCTTTTCTATGTACGAGTGTCTCTTTCGGTCTGTGCTTCGGTACCTGCGTGAACATGGCGGGAATCGAGTATCTCCAGGTCTGTATTAAGTGCGGTAAATCTTCCACTCTTCAAAAACCCCTTCTGATTAGAGGAATAATATATTCTTCCACATTAACAAAATACATCACTATACAAAACAAATTCAAAAGAGGCATTCATGTGTCACAATTAAAGCATTATGATAAATTTTAAGTCAGTGCTGACATCTTTCATTTTATAAGATTCTTTTTTAAATTAGTCTTTGGAGAAAATTCTGTAATTTCTTGAGGCTGTTTAGGACCTGTTTCTGTTGCCAAGTCAGTGAAATCTGATTATAAAATAAGCTATTCTAATCATACACTTACCTTAAACCTCAGTTTCTCGAGCTGAAGTTGTGCCCTTAATGCAGTTTTACATTGTTTTTGCCTTAGCTTTTACAAAGGTCACTTGTTGGGACAAAATACGTCACTCATTATTTAAGCATTTAGTCCTGGGTTATTTCTTGATGTTATAACCTGGCACACATAGAAATAAATAAAATTGAGTCAGTAAGTAGCACCATAGATTGATACTTAGTACTGAGTAAGGTTTTTAGTCTGCCTCTAAATCCCCATGGGCCTCATAATTAAAGCTGTCGCATGCACAAAACCCAGTGTACACCAAATAAAGTCAACTTTTAGGCTTTATAAAGACACAACTTGGGGGTAAAATGTCCCTACAGGCACACCAACTCTGACCTGCCGTACGCACAACATCGGGAGAAATGAGAACCAGCGACACCAACGGCAGAAAAACCAAAGAAATGATGTGAAAGTTGACATTTGTGCAAAATCAAACGAAAACTTTCACACAAAATGTTTTAAATTAACACTATTTGCAAAAATTAAGAAAATGCATATTTGATATTGATCCTCCAACCTGAAAAAAATCTGGATTTCTAACAGAAATGTTTTTAATAGGAACATCGTCCATTAAAATATGTTCTGAAATGAAGACGTTCTACATGTTATGAAGCCAGTTGAGTACAGTAGCTACCACACTAATAACGTTCTAAATGAATTATTACAATTACAATGACATGGTCACCACTGTGATCAGGGTGCCAGCCCCGCACACACTTTTATAAATGAGACCCCTGGACAGTGAAAGTTTAGAGAAATTCCAAACATGCTGTATTTAGCTGGTGAAAACAGTCATGAAACTGCTCATTGTGGTGTGTGTGTGGTTCAGGTCTTTTTCAAAGCAGAAATGAATAAACCCAGTTTTCTTGGCATTCCCTTGAAGGCAAATATAAAACATCCCAAACAGCTGTGTAGCTAAACAATTGCGCTGTGGGTTCATAAAAACCAATATTTCCATTGTTAGCCTCTCTATGTTTCATATTTATGATCTTTATCTTGCTGCTGGGAGATTTACTGATGGAAACATGCTGCTTTAGCATGCCTCTGCTCCGCCCCCACATCCCTTAATGTGTAGACCAGAAAGTCACTGTAGGTCCAGACATACAATAAGATTTGCTTCATAAAAAATTCTGCTAAAGATTTCAGTGTTTCCGTTGCATCAGTTGTGTTCCTTTGAAATACACTGAAATCCAGACTTCCTCCTGGAACTGGCTCCACACAGTGGTTCCTTTTGTATTTAGTTCCAGTCATTAGTGTCTCTTATTAGTTCCTACTGTAACTGGTTCCACTTCATTCATTCATTCATTCATTTTCTGAACCGCTTATTCCAATTCAGGGTCACGGGGAAGCTGGAGCCTATCCCAGCTGGCTTTGGGCGACAGGCAGGGTACACCCTGGACAGCTCGCCAGTCCATCGCAGGGCCACACAGAGAGATGAACAACCACACTCACGCTCACACTCACTCCTAGGGGCAATTTAGAGTGACCAATTAACCTATCATGCATGTGTTTGGACGGTGGGAGGAAGCCGGAGTAATTAATGTAAAACCTGACTGCTGCTTGAGCTAGAGATTTTATAGCAATTTTTTTAAAAACCTGAATAAAAAAGTTAAATAGAAAAGTTTCTTTTTGCTGGAATTAGCAGTAAGGAAGTCATTTGAAATAACTGGTGTGGAAAAACATGGACTGGCTGACCCAGGTAGTGATGGTTCCTGACTGGGAGACGAGCAGATTCCTTTTCTCTTTCTCCAGACACCAACGTTTCTTTTGTCAACTTTTTTTCTTCATTTCAAAGTTTCAAAGAGACTGCAGAGCCGAGTAAGATGTTTTATTTTAGTATGAAGACTACTTTCCATCCATGACTTTTTAGACATTGTTCTGCCTAGAAACATTTTCCATTGATTTAAAAACTGAAAAGGGAAAAGCCTCACAGGAGCATGAAAACAGATCTTTCCTCATAAACACACAGCAGCATAAACAAACACTGATGCACTGGAGGTTTAGTTGAGCTAAAGGTGGCTGACAGTCACATATGAGCTCTTCTCTTTTCTCTCATATCCATCACATTCATCCCACCATGTTCCTCTTTCACATATTCGTGTTATAAGAAATAAAAATCCACATTCTCCTTAACTCAGCAATGTTCTTCGTAATTCTCACATGCCCTGTTGATGGAGTGGCGACCTGCCGGATAGACTCCAGTCTCTCTCCCAGTGATCGATGGGATAGACTCCAGTCTTTCTCCCAGTGATCAATGGGATAGACTCCAGTCTCTCTCCCAGTGATCGCTGGGATAGACTCCAGTCTCTCTCCCAGTGATCGCTGGGATAGACTCCAGTCTCTCTCCCAGTGATTAATGGGATAGACTCCAGTCTCTCTCCCAGTGATAGATGGGATAGACTCCAGTCTCTCTCCCAGTGATCGATGGGATAGACTCCAGTCTCTCTCCCAGTGATCGATGGGATAGACTCCAGTCTCTCTCCCAGTGATCGATGGGATAGACTCCAGTCTCTCTCCCAGTGATCGCCTGGATAGACTCCAGTCTCTCTCCCAGTGATCGATGGGATAGACTCCAGTCTCTCTCCCAGTGATCGATGGGATAGACTCCAGTCTCTCTCCCAGTGATCGATGGGATAGACTCCAGTCTCTCTCCCAGTGATCGCTGGGATAGACTCCAGTCTCGCTCCCAGTGATCGATGGGATAGACTCCAGTCTCTCTCCCAGTGATCGATGGGATAGACTCCAGTCTCTCTCCCAGTGATCGATGGGATAGACTCCAGTCTCTCTCCCAGTGATCGATGGGATAGACCCCAGTCTCTCTCCCAGTGATCGCTGGGATAGACTCCAGTCTCTCTCCCAGTGATCGCTGGGATAGACTCCAGTCTCTCTCCCAGTGATCGATGGGATAGACTCCAGTCTCTCTCCCAGTGATCGATGGGATAGACCCCAGTCTCTCTCCCAGTGATCGCTGGGATAGACTCCAGTCTCTCTCCCAGTGATAGATGGGATAGACTCCAGTCTCTCTCCCAGTGATCGATGGGATAGACTCCAGTCTCTCTCCCAGTGATCGATGGGATAGACTCCAGTCTCTCTCCCAGTGATTGATGGGATAGACTCCAGTCTCTCTCCCAGTGATCGATGGGATAGACTCCAGTCTCTCTCCCAGTGATCGCCGGGATAGACTCTAGTCTCTCTCCCAGTGATTGATGGGATAGACTCTAGTCTCTCTCCCAGTGATTGATGGGATAGACTCCAGTCTCTCTGCCAGTGATCGCCGGGATAGACTCCAGTCTCTCTCCCAGTGATTGATGGGATAGACTCTAGTCTCTCTCCCAGTGATTGATGGGATAGACTCTAGTCTCTCTCCCAGTGATTGATGGGATAGACTCCAGTCTCTCTCCCAGTGATCGCTGGGATAGACTCCAGTCTCTCTCCCAGTGATCGCTGGGATAGACTCCAGTCTCTCTCCCAGTGATCGCTGGGATAGACTCCAGTCTCTCTCCCAGTGATCGCTGGGATAGACTCCAGTCTCTCTCCCAGTGATCGATGGTATAGACTCCAGTCTCTCTCCCAGTGATTGATGGGATAGACTCCAGTCTCTCTCCCAGTGATCGATGGGATAGACTCCAGTCTCTCTCCCAGTGATCGATGGGATAGACTCCAGTCTCTCTCCCAGTGATCGATGGGATAGACTCCAGTCTCTCTCCCAGTGATCGCTGGGATAGACTCCAGTCTCTCTCCCAGTGATCGATGGGATAGACTCCAGTCTCTCTCCCAGTGATCGATGGGATAGACTCCAGTCTCTCTGCCAGTGATCGATGGGATAGACTCCAGTCTCTCTCCCAGTGATCGATGGGATAGACTCCAGTCTCTCTCCCAGTGATCGATGGGATAGACTCCAGTCTCTCTCCCAGTGATCGATGGGATAGACTCCAGTCTCTCTCCCAGTGATCGCTGGGATAGACTCCAGTCTCTCTCCCAGTGATCGCTGGGATAGACTCCAGTCTCTCTCCCAGTGATCGATGGGATAGACTCCAGTCTCTCTCCCAGTGATCGCTGGGATAGACTCCAGTCTCTCTCCCAGTGATCGATGGGATAGACTCCAGTCTCTCTCCCAGTGATCGATGGGATAGACTCCAGTCTCTCTCCCAGTGATCGATGGGATAGACTCCAGTCTCTCTCCCAGTGATCGCCGGGATAGACTCCAGTCTCTCTCCCAGTGATCGCTGGGATAGACTCCAGTCTCTCTCCCAGTGATCGCCGGGATAGACTCCAGTCTCTCTCCCAGTGATCGATGGGATAGACTCCAGTCTCTCTCCCAGTGATCGATGGGATAGACTCCAGTCTCTCTCCCAGTGATCGATGGGATAGACTCCAGTCTCTCTCCCAGTGATCGATGGGATAGACTCCAGTCTCTCTCCCAGTGATCGCCGGGATAGACTCCAGTCTCTCTCCCAGTGATCGATGGGATAGACTCCAGTCTCTCTCCCAGTGATCGATGGGATAGACTCCAGTCTCTCTCCCAGTGATCGATGGGATAGACTCCAGTCTCTCTCCCAGTGATCGATGGGATAGACTCCAGTCTCTCTCCCAGTGATCGCCGGGATAGACTCCAGTCTCTCTCCCAGTGATCGATGGGATAGACTCCAGTCTCTCTCCCAGTGATCGATGGGATAGACTCCAGTCTCTCTCCCAGTGATCGATGGGATAGACTCCAGTCTCTCTCCCAGTGATCGATGGGATAGACTCCAGTCTCTCCCAGTGATCGATGGGATAGACTCCAGTCTCTCTCCCAGTGATCGATGGGATAGACTCCAGTCTCTCTCCCAGTGATCGCTGGGATAGGCTCCAGTCTCTCTCCCAGTGATCGATGGGATAGACTCCAGTCTCTCTCCCAGTGATCGCTGGGATAGACTCCAGTCTCTCTCCCAGTGATCGCTGGGATAGACTCCAGTCTCTCTCCCAGTGATCGATGGGATAGACTCCAGTCTCTCTCCCAGTGATCGATGGGATAGACTCCAGTCTCTCTCCCCGTGATTGATGGGATAGACTCCAGTCTCTCTCCCAGTGATCGATGGGATAGACTCCAGTCTCTCTCCCAGTGATCGCCGGGATAGACTCCAGTCTCACTCCCAGTGATCGATGGGATAGACTCCAGTCTCACTCCCAGTGATCGATGGGATAGACCCCAGTCTCTCTCCCAGTGATCGATGGGATAGACTCCAGTCTCTCTCCCAGTGATCGCCGGGATAGACTCCAGTCTCTCTCCCAGTGATCGCCGCGATAGACTCCAGTCTCTCTCCCAGTGATCGATGGGATAGACTCCAGTCTCTCTCCCAGTGATCGATGGGATAGACTCCAGTCTCTCTCCCAGTGATCGCCGGGATAGACTCCAGTCTCTCTCCCAGTGATTGATGGGATAGACTCCAGTCTCTCTCCCAGTGATTAATGGGATAGACTCCAGTCTCTCTCCCAGTGATCGATGGAATAGACTCCAGTCTCTCTCCCAGTGATCGCCGGGATAGACTCCAGTCTCTCTCCCAGTGATCGATGGGATAGACCCCAGTCTCTCTCCCAGTGATCGATGGGATAGACTCCAGTCTCTCTCCCAGTGATCGCCGGGATAGACTCCAGTCTCTCTCCCAGTGATCGATGGGATAGACTCCAGTCTCTCTCCCAGTGATCGATGGGATAGACTCCAGTCTCTCTCCCAGTGATCGATGGGATAGACTCCAGTCTCCCTCCCAGTGATCGATGGGATAGACTCCAGTCTCTCTCCCAGTGATCGATGGGATAGACTCCAGTCTCTCCCAGTGATCGATGGGATAGACTCCAGTCTCTCTCCCAGTGATCGATGGGATAGACTCCAGTCTCTCTCCCAGTGATCGCCGGGATAGACTCCAGTCTCTCCCAGTGATCGATGGGATAGACTCCAGTCTCTCTCCCAGTGATCGATGGGATAGACTCCAGTCTCTCTCCCAGTGATCGCCGGGATAGACTCCAGTCTCTCTCCCAGTGATCGATGGGATAGACTCCAGTCTCTCTCCCAGTGATCGATGGGATAGACTCCAGTCTCTCTCCCAGTGATTGATGGGATAGACTCCAGTCTCTCTCCCAGTGATCGCCGGGATAGACCCCAGTCTCTCTCCCAGTGATCGATGGGATAGACTCCAGTCTCTCTCCCAGTGATCGATGGGATAGACTCCAGTCTCTCTCCCAGTGATCGCTGGGATAGACTCCAGTCTCTCTCCCAGTGATCGATGGGATAGACTCCAGTCTCTCTCCCAGTGATCGATGGGATAGACTCCAGTCTCTCTCCCAGTGATCGCTGGGATAAGCTCCAGTCTCTCACCCAGTGATCGCTGGGATAGACTCCAGTCTCTCTCCCAGTGAATGATGGGATAGACTCCAGTCTCTCTCCCAGTGATCGATGGGATAGACTCCAGTCTCTCTCCCAGTGATCGATGGGATAGACTCCAGTCTCTCCCAGTGATCGATGGGATAGACTCCAGTCTCTCTCCCAGTGATCGATGGGATAGACTCCAGTCTCTCTCCCAGTGATAGATGGGATAGACTCCAGTCTCTCTCCCAGTGATCGATGGGATAGACTCCAGTCTTTCTCCCAGTGATCGATGGGATAGACTCCAGTCTCTCCCAGTGATCGATGGGATAGACTCCAGTCTCTCTCCCAGTGAATGATGGGATAGACTCCAGTCTCTCTCCCAGTGATCGATGGGATAGACTCCAGTCTTTCTCCCAGTGATCGATGGGATAGACTCCAGTCTCTCTCCCAGTGATTAATGGGATAGACTCCAGTCTCTCTCCCAGTGATCGATGGGATAGACTCCAGTCTCTCTCCCAGTGAATGATGGGATAGACTCCAGTCTCTCTCCCAGTGATTGATGGGATAGACTCCAATCTCTCTCCCAGTGATCGCCGGGATAGACTCCAGTCCCACTCCCAGTGATCGATGGGATAGACCCCAGTCTCTCTCCCAGTGATCGCCGGGATAGACTCCAGTCTCTCTCCCAGTGATCGCCGGGATAGACTCCAGTCTCTCTCCCAGTGATCGCCGGGATAGACTCCAGTCTCTCTCCCAGTGATCGATGGGATAGACTCCAGTCTCTCTCCCAGTGATCGATGGGATAGACTCCAGTCTCTCTCCCAGTGATCGATGGGATAGACCCCAGTCTCTCTCCCAGTGATCGCCGGGATAGACTCCAGTCTCTCTCCCAGTGATCGCCGGGATAGACTCCAGTCTCTCTCCCAGTGATCGATGGGATAGACTCCAGTCTCTCTCCCAGTGATCGATGGGATAGACTCCAGTCTCCCTCCCAGTGAACGATGGGATAGACTCCAGTCTCTCTCCCAGTGATCGATGGGATAGACTCCAGTCTCTCCCAGTGATCGATGGGATAGACTCCAGTCTCTCTCCCAGTGATCGATGGGATAGACTCCAGTCTCTCTCCCTGTGATCGCCGGGATAGACTCCAGTCTCTCTCCCAGTGATCGATGGGATAGACTCCAGTCTCTCTCCCAGTGATCGATGGGATAGAGTCCAGTCTCTCTCCCAGTGATCGATGGGATAGACTCCAGTCTCTCTCCCAGTGATCGATGGGATAGACTCCAGTCTCTCTCCCAGTGATCGCCGGGATAGACTCCAGTCTCTCTCCCAGTGATCGATGGGATAGACTCCAGTCTCTCTCCCAGTGATCGATGGGATAGACTCCAGTCTCTCTCCCAGTGATCGATGGGATAGACTCCAGTCTCTCTCCCAGTGATCGATGGGATAGACTCCAGTCTCTCCCAGTGATCGATGGGATAGACTCCAGTCTCTCTCCCAGTGATCGATGGGATAGACTCCAGTCTCTCTCCCAGTGATCGCTGGGATAGGCTCCAGTCTCTCTCCCAGTGATCGCTGGGATAGACTCCAGTCTCTCTCCCAGTGATCGATGGGATAGTCTCCAGTCTCTCTCCCAGTGATCGCCAGGATAGACTCCAGTCTCTCTCCCAGTGATCGATGGGATAGACTCCAGTCTCTCTCCCAGTGAATGATGGGATAGACTCCAGTCTCTCTCCCAGTGATCGATGGGATAGACTCCAGTCTCTCTCCCAGTGATCGCTGGGATAGACTCCAGTCTCTCTCCCAGTGATCGCTGGGATAGACTCCAGTCTCTCTCCCAGTGATCAATGGGATAGACTCCAGTCTCTCTCCCAGTGATCGCCGGGATAGACTCCAGTCTCTCTCCCAGTGATTGATGGGATAGACTCTAGTCTCTCTCCCAGTGATTGATGGGATAGACTCCAGTCTCTCTCCCAGTGATCGCTGGGATAGACTCTAGTCTCTCTCCCAGTGATCGATGGGATAGACTCCAGTCTCTCTCCCAGTGATAGATGGGATAGACTCCAGTCTCTCTCCCAGTGATCGATGGGATAGACTCCAGTCTCTCTCCCAGTGATCGATGGGATAGACTCCAGTCTCTCTCCCAGTGATCGATCGGATAGACTCCAGTCTCTCTCCCAGTGATCGCTGGGATAGACTCCAGTCTCTCTCCCAGTGATCGATGGGATAGACTCCAGTCTCTCTCCCAGTGATCGATGGGATAGACTCCAGTCTCTCTCCCAGTGATCGATGGGATAGACTCCAGTCTCTCTCCCAGTGATCGATGGGATAGACTCCAGTCTCTCTCCCAGTGATCGATGGGATAGACTCCAGTCTCTCTCCCAGTGATCGATGGGATAGACTCCAGTCTCTCTCCCAGTGATCGCTGGGATAGACTCCAGTCTCTCTCCCAGTGATCGATGGGATAGACTCCAGTCTCTCTCCCAGTGATCGATGGGATAGACTCCAGTCTATCTCCCTGTGATCGATGGGATAGACTCCAGTCTCTCTCCCAGTGATCGCCGGGATAGACTCCAGTCTCTCTCCCAGTGATCGCCGGGATAGACTCCAGTCTCTCTCCCAGTGATCGCCGGGATAGACTCCAGTCTCTCTCCCAGTGATCGACGGGATAGACTCCAGTCTCTCTCCCAGTGATCGACGGGATAGACTCCAGTCTCTCTCCCAGTGATCGACGGGATAGACTCCAGTCTCTCCCAGTGATCGCTGGGATAGACTCCAGTCTCTCTCCCAGTGATCGCTGGGATAGACTCCAGTCTCTCTCCCAGTGATCGCCGGGATAGACTCCAGTCTCTCTCCCAGTGATCGATGGGATAGACTCCAGTCTCTCTCCCAGTGATCGATGGGATAGACTCCAGTCTCTCTCCCAGTGATCGCCGGGATAGACTCCAGTCTCTCTCCCAGTGATCGATGGGATAGACTCCAGTCTCTCTCCCAGTGATCGCCGGGATAGACTCCAGTCTCTCTCCCAGTGATCGCTGGGATAGACTCCAGTCTCTCTCCCAGTGATCGCTGGGATAGACTCCAGTCTCTCTCCCAGTGATCGATGGGATAGACTCCAGTCTCTCTCCCAGTGATTAATGGGATAGACTCCAGTCTCTCTCCCAGTGATCGATGGGATAGACTCCAGTCTCTCTCCCAGTGATCGCCGGGATAGACTCCAGTCTCTCTCCCAGTGATCGATGGGATAGACCCCAGTCTCTCTCCCAGTGATCGATGGGATAGACTCCAGTCTCTCTCCCAGTGATTGATGGGATAGACTCCAGTCTCCCTCCCAGTGATCGATGGGATAGACTCCAGTCTCTCCCAGTGATCGATGGGATAGACTCCAGTCTCTCTCCCAGTGATCGATGGGATAGACTCCAGTCTCTCTCCCAGTGATTGATGGGATAGACTCCAGTCTCTCTCCCAGTGATCGCCGGGATAGACTCCAGTCTCTCTCCCAGTGATCGATGGGATAGACTCCAGTCTCTCTCCCAGTGATCGATGGGATAGACTCCAGTCTCTCTCCCAGTGATCGCTGGGATAGGCTCCAGTCTCTCTCCCAGTGATCGCTGGGATAGACTCCAGTCTCTCTCCCAGTGATCGATGGGATAGACTCCAGTCTCTCTCCCAGTGATCGATGGGATAGACTCCAGTCTCTCTCCCAGTGATCGCCGGGATAGACTCCAGTCTCTCTCCCAGTGATCGATGGGATAGACCCCAGTCTCTCTCCCAGTGATCGATGGGATAGACTCCAGTCTCTCTCCCAGTGATCGCCGGGATAGACTCCAGTCTCTCTCCCAGTGATCGATGGGATAGACTCCAGTCTCTCTCCCAGTGATCGATGGGATAGACTCCAGTCTCTCTCCCAGTGATCGATGGGATAGACTCCAGTCTCCCTCCCAGTGATCGATGGGATAGACTCCAGTCTCTCTCCCAGTGATCGATGGGATAGACTCCAGTCTCTCCCAGTGATCGATGGGATAGACTCCAGTCTCTCTCCCAGTGATCGATGGGATAGACTCCAGTCTCTCTCCCAGTGATCGCCGGGATAGACTCCAGTCTCTCCCAGTGATCGATGGGATAGACTCCAGTCTCTCTCCCAGTGATCGATGGGATAGACTCCAGTCTGTCTCCCAGTGATCGCCGGGATAGACTCCAGTCTCTCTCCCAGTGATCGATGGGATTGACTCCAGTCTCTCTCCCAGTGATCGATGGGATAGACTCCAGTCTCTCTCCCAGTGATTGATGGGATAGACTCCAGTCTCTCTCCCAGTGATCGCCGGGATAGACTCCAGTCTCTCTCCCAGTGATCGATGGGATAGACTCCAGTCTCTCTCCCAGTGATCGATGGGATAGACTCCAGTCTCTCTCCCAGTGATCGCTGGGATAGACTCCAGTCTCTCTCCCAGTGATCGATGGGATAGACTCCAGTCTCTCTCCCAGTGATCGATGGGATAGACTCCAGTCTCTCTCCCAGTGATCGCTGGGATAGGCTCCAGTCTCTCTCCCAGTGATCGCTGGGATAGACTCCAGTCTCTCTCCCAGTGAATGATGGGATAGACTCCAGTCTCTCCCAGTGATCGATGGGATAGACTCCAGTCTCTCTCCCAGTGATCGCTGGGATAGGCTCCAGTCTCTCACCCAGTGATCGCCGGGATAGACTCCAGTCTCTCTCCCAGTGAATGATGGGATAGACTCCAGTCTCTCTCCCAGTGATTGATGGGATAGACTCCAGTCTCTCTCCCAGTGATAGATGGGATAGACTCCAGTCTCTCTCCCAGTGATCGATGGGATAGACTCCAGTCTTTCTCCCAGTGATCGATGGGATAGACTCCACTCTCTCTCCCAGTGAATGATGGGATAGACTCCAGTCTTTCTCCCAGTGATCGATGGGATAGACTCCAGTCTCTCTCCCAGTCATCGATGGGATAGACTCCAGTCTTTCTCCCAGTGATCGATGGGATAGACTCCAGTCTCTCTCCCAGTGATTAATGGGATAGACTCCAGTCTCTCCCAGTGATCGATGGGATAGACTCCAGTCTCTCTCCCAGTGAATGATGGGATAGACTCCAGTCTCTCCCAGTGATCGATGGGATAGACTCCAGTCTCTCTCCCAGTGATCGATGGGATAGACTCCAGTCTCTCTTCCAGTGATCGATGGGATAGACTCCAGTCTCTCTCCCAGTGATCGATGGGATAGACTCCAGTCTCTCTCCCAGTGATCGATGGGATAGACTCGTCTCTCTCCCAGTGATCGATGGGATAGACTCCAGTCTCTCTTCCAGTGATCGATGGGATAGACTCCAGTCTCTCTTCCAGTGATCGATGGGATAGACTCCAGTCTCTCTCCCAGTGATTAATGGGATAGACTCCAGTCTCTCCCAGTGATCGATGGGATAGACTCCAGTCTCTCTCCCAGTGAATGATGGGATAGACTCCAGTCTCTCTCCCAGTGATTGATGGGATAGACTCCAATCTCTCTCCCAGTGATCGCCGGGATAGACTCCAGTCTCACTCCCAGTGATCGATGGGATAGACTCCAGTCTCTCTCCCAGTGATCGCTGGGATAGACCCCAGTCTCTCTCCCAGTGATCGCCGGGATAGACTCCAGTCTCTCTCCCAGTGATCGCCGGGATAGACTCCAGTCTCTCTCCCAGTGATCGATGGGATAGACTCCAGTCTCTCTCCCAGTGATCGATGGGATAGACTCCAGTCTCCCTCCCAGTGATCGATGGGATAGACTCCAGTCTCTCTCCCAGTGATCGATGGGATAGACTCCAGTCTCTCCCAGTGATCGATGGGATAGACTCCAGTCTCTCTCCCAGTGATCGATGGGATAGACTCCAGTCTCTCTCCCAGTGATCGCCGGGATAGACTCCAGTCTCTCTCCCAGTGATCGATGGGATAGACTCCAGTCTCTCTCCCAGTGATCGCCGGGATAGACTCCAGTCTCTCTCCCAGTGATCGATGGGATAGACTCCAGTCTCTCTCCCAGTGATTGATGGGATAGACTCCAGTCTCTCTCCCAGTGATCGCCGGGATAGACTCCAGTCTCTCTCCCAGTGATCGATGGGATAGACTCCAGTCTCTCTCCCAGTGATCGATGGGATAGACTCCAGTCTCTCTCCCAGTGATCGCTGGGATAGACTCCAGTCTCTCTCCCAGTGATCGATGGGATAGACTCCAGTCTCTCTCCCAGTGATCGATGGGATAGACTCCAGTCTCTCTCCCAGTGATCGCTGGGATAGACTCCAGTCTCTCTCCCAGTGATCGATGGGATAGACTCCAGTCTCTCTCCCAGTGATCGATGGGATAGACTCCAGTCTCTCTCCCAGTGATCGATGGGATAGACTCCAGTCTCTCTCCCAGTGATCGCTGGGATAGGCTCCAGTCTCTCTCCCAGTGATCGCTGGGATAGACTCCAGTCTCTCTCCCAGTGAATGATGGGATAGACTCCAGTCTCTCCCAGTGATCGATGGGATAGACTCCAGTCTCTCTCCCAGTGATCGCTGGGATAGGCTCCAGTCTCTCACCCAGTGATCGCTGGGATAGACTCCAGTCTCTCTCCCAGTGAATGATGGGATAGACTCCAGTCTCTCTCCCAGTGATCGATGGGATAGACTCCAGTCTCTCTCCCAGTGATAGATGGGATAGACTCCAGTCTCTCTCCCAGTGATCGTTGGGATAGACTCCAGTCTTTCTCCCAGTGATCGATGGGATAGACTCCAGTCTTTCTCCCAGTGAATGATGGGATAGACTCCAGTCTCTCCCAGTGATCGATGGGATAGACTCCAGTCTCTCTCCCAGTGATCGATGGGATAGACTCCAGTCTCTCTCCCAGTGAATGATGGGATAGACTCCAGTCTCTCTCCCAGTGATCGATG
The DNA here is from genome assembly GCF_933228915.1 of Telmatherina bonti. Taxonomy (NCBI): domain Eukaryota; kingdom Metazoa; phylum Chordata; class Actinopteri; order Atheriniformes; family Telmatherinidae; genus Telmatherina; species Telmatherina bonti. The sequence goes on from NC_136624.1 coordinate 1,201,756, forward strand.
GGATAGACTCCAGTCTTTCTCCCAGTGATCGATGGGATAGACTCCAGTCTCTCTCCCAGTGATTAATGGGATAGACTCCAGTCTCTCCCAGTGATCGATGGGATAGACTCCAGTCTCTCTCCCAGTGAATGATGGGATAGACTCCAGTCTCTCCCAGTGATCGATGGGATAGACTCCAGTCTCTCTCCCAGTGATCGATGGGATAGACTCCAGTCTCTCTTCCAGTGATCGATGGGATAGACTCCAGTCTCTCTCCCAGTGATCGATGGGATAGACTCCAGTCTCTCTCCCAGTGATCGATGGGATAGACTCCAGTCTCTCTCCCAGTGATCGATGGGATAGACTCCAGTCTCTCTTCCAGTGATCGATGGGATAGACTCCAGTCTCTCTTCCAGTGATCGATGGGATAGACTCCAGTCTCTCTCCCAGTGATTAATAGGATAGACTCCAGTCTCTCCCAGTGATCGATGGGATAGACTCCAGTCTCTCTCCCAGTGAATGATGGGATAGACTCCAGTCTCTCTCCCAGTGATTGATGGGATAGACTCCAATCTCTCTCCCAGTGATCGCCGGGATAGACTCCAGTCTCACTCCCAGTGATCGATGGGATAGACTCCAGTCTCTCTCCCAGTGATCGATGGGATAGACCCCAGTCTCTCTCCCAGTGATCGCCGGGATAGACTCCAGTCTCTCTCCCAGTGATCGCCGGGATAGACTCCAGTCTCTCTCCCAGTGATCGATGGGATAGACTCCAGTCTCTCTCCCAGTGAATGATGGGATAGACTCCAGTCTCTCTCCCAGTGATTGATGGGATAGACTCCAATCTCTCTCCCAGTGATCGCCGGGATAGACTCCAGTCTCACTCCCAGTGATCGATGGGATAGACTCCAGTCTCTCTCCCAGTGATCGATGGGATAGACCCCAGTCTCTCTCCCAGTGATCGCCGTGATAGACTCCAGTCTCTCTCCCAGTGATCGCCGGTATAGACTCCAGTCTCTCTCCCAGTGATCGATGGGATAGACTCCAGTCTCTCTCCCAGTGATCGATGGGATAGACTCCAGTCTCCCTCCCAGTGATCGCCGGGATAGACTCCAGTCTCTCTCCCAGTGATCGATGGGATAGACTCCAGTCTCTCCCAGTGATCGATGGGATAGACTCCAGTCTCTCTCCCAGTGATCGATGGGATAGACTCCAGTCTCTCTCCCAGTGATCGCCGGGATAGACTCCAGTCTCTCTCCCAGTGATCGATGGGATAGACTCAGGTCTCTCTCCCAGTGATCGATGGGATAGACTCCAGTCTCTCTCCCAGTGATCGCCGGGATAGACTCCAGTCTCTCTCCCAGTGATCGCCGGGATAGACTCCAGTCTCTCTCCCAGTGATCGATGGGATAGACTCCAGTCTCTCTCCCAGTGATCGATGGGATAGACTCCAGTCTCCCTCCCAGTGATCGCCGGGATAGACTCCAGTCTCTCTCCCAGTGATCGATGGGATAGACTCCAGTCTCTCCCAGTGATCGATGGGATAGACTCCAGTCTCTCTCCCAGTGATCGATGGGATAGACTCCAGTCTCTCTCCCAGTGATCGCCGGGATAGACTCCAGTCTCTCTCCCAGTGATCGATGGGATAGACTCCAGTCTCTCTCCCAGTGATCGATGGGATAGACTCCAGTCTCTCTCCCAGTGATCGATGGGATAGACTCCAGTCTCTCTTCCAGTGATCGATGGGATAGACTCCAGTCTCTCTCCCAGTGATCGATGGGATAGACTCCAGTCTCTCTCCCAGTGATCGATGGGATAGACTCCAGTCTCTCTCCCAGTGATCGCTGGGAAAGACTCCAGTCTCTCTCCCAGTGATCAATGGGATAGACTCCAGTCTCTCTCCCAGTGATCGCCGGGATAGACTACAGTCTCTCTCCCAGTGATTGATGGGATAGACTCTAGTCTCTCTCCCAGTGATTGATGGGATAGACTCCAGTCTCTCTCCCAGTGATCGCTGGGATAGACTCTAGTCTCTCTCCCAGTGATCGATGGGATAGACTCCAGTCTCTCTCCCAGTGATCGATGGGTTAGACTCCAGTCTCTCTCCCAGTGATCGATGGGATAGACTCCAGTCTCTCTCCCAGTGATCGATGGGATAGACTCCAGTCTCTCTCCCAGTGATCGAAGGGATAGACTCCAGTCTCTCTCCCAGTGATCGATGGGATAGACTCCAGTCTCTCTCCCAGTGATTGATAGGATAGACTCCAGTCTCTCTCCCAGTGAACGATGGGATAGACTCCAGTCTCTCTCCCAGTGATCGATGGGATAGACTCCAGTCTCTCTCCCAGTGATCGATGGGATAGACTCCAGTCTCTCTCCCAGTGATCGATGGGATAGACTCCAGTCTCTCTCCCAGTGATCGCTGGGATAGACTCCAGTCTCTCTCCCAGTGATCGATGGGATAGACTCCAGTCTCTCTCCCAGTGATCGATGGGATAGACTCCAGTCTCTCTCCCTGTGATCGATGGGATAGACTCCAGTCTCTCTCCCAGTGATCGCTGGGATAGACTCCAGTCTCTCTCCCAGTGATCGCCGGGATAGACTCCAGTCTCTCTCCCAGTGATCGCCGGGATAGACTCCAGTCTCTCTCCCAGTGATCGCCGGGATAGACTCCAGTCTCTCTCCCAGTGATCGCCGGGATAGACTCCAGTCTCTCTCCCAGTGATTAACGGGATAGACTCCAGTCTCTCTCCCAGTGATCGACGGGATAGACTCCAGTCTCTCTCCCAGTGATCGACGGGATAGACTCCAGTCTCTCCCAGTGATCGCTGGGATAGACTCCAGTCTCTCTCCCAGTGATCGCTGGGATAGACTCCAGTCTCTCTCCCAGTGATCGCCGGGATAGACTCCAGTCTCTCTCCCAGTGATCGATGGGATAGACTCCAGTCTCTCTCCCAGTGATCGATGGGATAGACTCCAGTCTCTCTCCCAGTGATCGCCGGGATAGACTCCAGTCTCTCTCCCAGTGATCGATGGGATAGACTCCAGTCTCTCTCCCAGTGATCGCCGGGATAGACTCCAGTCTCTCTCCTAGTGATCGCTGGGATAGACTCCAGTCTCTCTCCCAGTGATCGATGGGATAGACTCCAGTCTCTCTCCCAGTGATTGATGGGATAGACTCCAGTCTCTCTCCCAGTGATTAATGGGATAGACTCCAGTCTCTCTCCCAGTGATCGATGGGATAGACTCCAGTCTCTCTCCCAGTGATCGCCGGGATAGACTCCAGTCTCTCTCCCAGTGATCGATGGGATAGACCCCAGTCTCTCTCCCAGTGATCGATGGGATAGACTCCAGTCTCTCTCCCAGTGATCGATGGGTTAGACTCCAGTCTCCCTCCCAGTGATCGATGGGATAGACTCCAGTCTCTCCCAGTGATCGATGGGATAGACTCTAGTCTCTCTCCCAGTGATCGATGGGATAGACTCCAGTCTCTCTCCCAGTGATTGATGGGATAGACTCCAGTCTCTCTCCCAGTGATCGCCGGGATAGACTCCAGTCTCTCTCCCAGTGATCGATGGGATAGACTCCAGTCTCTCTCCCAGTGATCGATGGGATAGACTCCCGTCTCTCTCCCAGTGATCGCTGGGATAGGCTCCAGTCTCTCTCCCAGTGATCGCTGGGATAGACTCCAGTCTCTCTCCCAGTGATCGATGGGATAGACTCCAGTCTCTCTCCTAGTGATCGCCGGGATGGACTCCAGTCTCTCTCCCAGTGATCGATGGGATAGACTCCAGTCTCTCTCCCAGTGATCGCTGGGATAGACTCCAGTCTCTCTCCCAGTGATCGCCGGGATAGACTCCAGTCTCTCTCCCAGTGATCGCCGGGATGGACTCCAGTCTCTCTCCCAGTGATCGATGGGATAGACTCCAGTCTCTCTCCCAGTGATCGCTGGGATAGACTCCAGTCTCTCTCCCAGTGATCGCCGGGATAGACTCCAGTCTCTCTCCCAGTGATTGATGGGATAGACTCTAGTCTCTCTCCCAGTGATTGATGGGATAGACTCCAGTCTCTCTCCCAGTGATCGATGGGATAGACTCCAGTCTCTCTCCCAGTGATCGCCGGGATAGACTCCAGTCTCTCTCCCAGTGATTGATGGGATAGACTCTAGTCTCTCTCCCAGTGATTGATGGGATAGACTCCAGTCTCTCTCCCAGTGATCGATGGGATAGACTCCAGTCTCTCTCCCAGTGATCGATGGGATAGACTCCAGTCTCTCTCCCAGTGATCGATGGGATAGACTCCAGTCTCTCTCCCAGTGATCGATGGGATAGACTCCAGTCTCTCTCCCAGTGATCGATGGGATAGACTCCAGTCTCCCTCCCAGTGATCGATGGGATAGACTCCAGTCTCTCTCCCAGTGATCGATGCGATAGACTCCAGTCTCTCTCCCAGTGATCGCTGGGATAGACTCCAGTCTCTCTCCCAGTGATCGCTGGGATAGACTCAAGTCTCTCTCCCAGTGATCGATGGGATAGACTCCAGTCTCTCTCCCAGTGATCGATGGGATAGACTCCAGTCTCTCTCCCTGTGATCGATGGGATAGACTCCAGTCTCTCTCCCAGTGATCGATGGGATAGACTCCAGTCTCTCTCCCAGTGATCGATGGGATATACTCCAGTCTCTCTCCCTGTGATCGATGGGATAGACTCCAGTCTCTCTCCCAGTGATCGCCGGGAAAGACTCCAGTCTCTCTCCCAGTGATCGCCGGGATAGACTCCAGTCTCTCTCCCAGTGATCGCCGGGATAGACTCCAGTCTCTCTCCCAGTGATCGCTGGGATAGACTCCAGTCTCTCTCCCAGTGATCGATGGTATAGACTCCAGTCTCTCTCCCAGTGATCGCTGGGATAGACTACAGTCTCTCTCCCAGTGATCGCCGGGATAGACTCCAGTCTCTCTCCCAGTGATAGATGGGATAGACTCCAGTCTCTCTCCCCAGTGATCGCCGGGATAGACTCCAGTCTCTCTCCCAGTGATCGCCGCGATAGACTCCAGTCTCTCTCCCAGTGATCGATGGGATTGACTCCAGTCTCTCTCCCAGTGATCGATGGGATAGACTCCAGTCTCTCTCCCAGTGATCGCCGGGATAGACTCCAGTCTCTCTCCCAGTGATTGATGGGATAGACTCCAGTCTCTCTCCCAGTGATTAATGGGATAGACTCCAGTCTCTCTCCCAGTGATCGATGGAATAGACTCCAGTCTCTCTCCCAGTGATCGCCGGGATAGACTCCAGTCTCTCTCCCAGTGATCGATGGGATAGACTCCAGTCTCTCTCCCAGTGATCGCCGGGATAGAGGTCCAGTCTCTCTCCCAGTGATTATTGGGATAGACTCCAGTCTCTCTCCCAGTGATCGATGGGATAGACTCCAGTCTCTCTCCCAGTGATCGCCGGGATAGACTCCAGTCTCTCTCCCAGTGATCGATGGGATAGACCCCAGTCTCTCTCCCAGTGATCGATGGGATAGACTCCAGTCTCTCTCCCAGTGATCGCCGGGATAGACTCCAGTCTCTCTCCCAGTGATCGATGGGATAGACTCCAGTCTCTCTCCCAGTGATCGATGGGATAGACTCCAGTCTCTCCCCCAGTGATCGATGGGATAGACTCCAGTCTCCCTCCCAGTGATCGATGGGATAGACTCCCAGTCTCTCTCCCAGTGATCGATGGGATAGACTCCAGTCTCTCCCAGTGATCGATGGGATAGACTCCAGTCTCTCTCCCAGTGATCGATGGGATAGACTCCAGTCTCTCTCCCAGTGATCGCCGGGATAGACTCCAGTCTCTCCCAGTGATCGCTGGGATAGACTCCAGTCTCTCTCCCAGTGATCGATGGTATAGACTCCAGTCTCTCTCCCAGTGATCGCTGGGATAGACTCCAGTCTCTCTCCCAGTGATCGCCGGGATAGACTCCAGTCTCTCTCCCAGTGATCGATGGGATAGACTCCAGTCTCTCTCCCAGTGATCGCCGGGATAGACTCCAGTCTCTCTCCCAGTGATCGCCGCGATAGACTCCAGTCTCTCTCCCAGTGATCGATGGGATAGACTCCAGTCTCTCTCCCAGTGATCGATGGGATAGACCTCCAGTCTCTCTCCCAGTGATCGCCGGGATAGACTCCAGTCTCTCTCCCAGTGATTGATGGGATAGACTCCAGTCTCTCTCCCAGTGATTAATGGGATAGACTCCAGTCTCTCTCCCAGTGATCGATGGAATAGACTCCAGTCTCTCTCCCAGTGATCGCCGGGATAGACTCCAGTCTCTCTCCCAGTGATCGATGGGATAGACTCCAGTCTCTCTCCCCAGTGATCGCCCGGGATAGGCTCCAGTCTCTCTCCCAGTGATCGATGGGATAGACTCCAGTCTCTCTCCCAGTGATCGCTGGGATAGACTCCAGTCTCTCTCCCAGTGATCGATGGGATAGACTCCAGTCTCTCTCCCCAGTGATCGATGGGATAGACTCCAGTCTCTCTCCCAGTGATCGCTGGGATAGGCTCCAGTCTCTCTCCCAGTGATCGCTGGGATAGACTCCAGTCTCTCTCCCAGTGAATGATGGGATAGACTCCAGTCTCTCCCAGTGATCGATGGGATAGACTCCAGTCTCTCTCCCAGTGATCGCTGGGATAGGCTCCAGTCTCTCACCCAGTGATCGCTGGGATAGACTCCAGTCCTCTCTCCCAGTGAATGATGGGATAGACTCCAGTCTCTCTCCCAGTGATCGATGGGATAGACTCCAGTCTCTCTCCCAGTGATCGATGGGATAGACTCCAGTCTCTCTCCCAGTGATCGATGGGATAGACTCCAGTCTCTCCCAGTGATCGATGGGATAGACTCCAGTCTCTCTCCCAGTGAATGATGGGATAGACTCCAGTCTCTCTCCCAGTGATCGATGGGATAGACTCCAGTCTTTCTCCCAGTGATCGATGGGATAGACTCCAGTCTCTCTCCCAGAGATTAATGGGATAGACTCCAGTCTCTCCCAGTGATCGATGGGATAGACTCCAGTCTCTCTCCCAGTGAATGATGGGATAGACTCCAGTCTCTCCCAGTGATCGATGGGATAGACTCCAGTCTCTCTCCCAGTGATCGATGGGATAGACTCCAGTCTCTCTTCCAGTGATCGATGGGATAGACTCCAGTCTCTCTCCCAGTGATCGATGGGATAGACTCCAGTCTCTCTCCCAGTGATCGATGGGATAGACTCCAGTCTCTCTCCCAGTGATCGATGGGATAGACTCCAGTCTCTCTTCCAGTGATCGATGGGATAGACTCCAGTCTCTCTTCCAGTGATCGATGGGATAGACTCCAGTCTCTCTCCCAGTGAATGATGGGATAGACTCCAGTCTCTCTCCCAGTGATCGATGGGATAGACTCCAGTCTCTCTCCCAGTGATCGATGGGATAGACTCCAGTCTCTCTCCCAGTGATCGCTGGGATAGACTCCAGTCTCTCTCCCAGTCATCGCCGGGATAGACTCCAGTCTCTCTCCCAGTCATCGCCGGGATAGACTCCAGTCTCTCTCCCAGTGATCGCCGGGATAGACTCCAGTCTCTCTCCCAGTGATCGATGGGATAGACTCCAGTCTCTCTCCCAGTGATCGATGGGATAGACTCCAGTCTCTCCCAGTGATCGCTGGGATAGACTCCAGTCTCTCTCCCAGTGATCGCTGGGATAGACTCCAGTCTCTCTCCCAGTGATCGATGGGATAGACTCCAGTCTCTCTCCCAGTGATCGCCGGGATAGACTCCAGTCTCTCTCCCAGTGATCGCCGGGATAGACTCCAGTCTTTCTCCCAGTGATCGATGGGATAGACTACAGTCTCTCTCCCAGTGATCGCCGGGATAGACTCCAGTCTCTCTCCCAGTGATCGCCGGGATAGACTCCAGTCTCTCTCCCAGTGATTAATGGGATAGACTCCAGTCTCTCTCCCAGTGATCGATGGGATAGACTCCAGTCTCTCTCCCAGTGATCGCCGGGATAGACTCCAGTCTCTCTCCCAGTGATCGCCGGGATAGACTCCAGTCTCTCTCCCAGTGATCGATGGGATAGACTCCAGTCTCTCTCCCAGTGATCGATGGGATAGACCCCAGTCTCTCTCCCAGTGATCGCCGGGATAGACTCCAGTCTCTCTCCCAGTGATCGCCGGGATAGACTCCAGTCTCTCTCCCAGTGATCGATGGGATAGACTCCAGTCTCTCTCCCAGTGATCGATGGGATAGACTCCAGTCTCCCTCCCAGTGATCGATGGGATAGACTCCAGTCTCCCTCCCAGTGATCGATGGGATAGACTCCAGTCTCTCTCCCAGTGATCGATGGGATAGACTCCAGTCTCTCCCAGTGATCGATGGGATAGACTCCAGTCTCTCTCCCAGTGATCGATGGGATAGACTCCAGTCTCTCTCCCAGTGATCGCCGGGATAGACTCCAGTCTCTCTCCCAGTGATCGCTGGGATAGACTCCAGTCTCTCTCCCAGTGATCGATGGGATAGACTCCAGTCTCTCTCCCAGTGATTGATGGGATAGACTCCAGTCTCTCTCCCAGTGATAGCCGGGATAGACTCCAGTCTCTCTCCCAGTGATCGCCGGGATAGACTCCAGTCTCTCTCCCAGTGATCGCCGGGATAGACTCCAGTCTCTCCCAGTGATCGATGGGATACACTCCAGTCTCTCTCCCAGTGATTGATGGGATAGACTCCAGTCTCTCTCCCAGTGATCGCCGGGATAGACTCCAGTCTCTCTCCCAGTCGGGATAGACTCCAGTCTCTCTCCCAGTGATCGATGGGATAGACTCCAGTCTCTCTCCCAGTGATCGATGGGATAGACTCCAGTCTCCCTCCCAGTGATCGATGGGATAGACTCCAGTCTCCCTCCCAGTGATCGATGGGATAGACTCCAGTCTCTCTCCCAGTGATCGATGGGATAGACTCCAGTCTCTCCCAGTGATCGATGGGATAGACTCCAGTCTCTCTCCCAGTGATCGATGGGATAGACTCCAGTCTCTCTCCCAGTGATCGCCGGGATAGACTCCAGTCTCTCTCCCAGTGATCGCTGGGATAGACTCCAGTCTCTCTCCCAGTGATCGATGGGATAGACTCCAGTCTCTCTCCCAGTGATTGATGGGATAGACTCCAGTCTCTCTCCCAGTGATAGCCGGGATAGACTCCAGTCTCTCTCCCAGTGATCGCCGGGATAGACTCCAGTCTCTCCCAGTGATCGATGGGATACACTCCAGTCTCCCTCCCAGTGATTGATGGGATAGACTCCAGTCTCTCTCCCAGTGATCGCCGGGATAGACTCCAGTCTCTCTCCCAGTGATCGCCGGGATAGACTCCAGTCTCTCCCAGTGATCGCTGGGATAGACTCCAGTCTCTCTCCCAGTGATTGATGGGATAGACTCCAGTGTCTCGCCCAGTGATCGCCGGGATAGACTCCAGTCTCTCTCCCAGTGATCGATGGGATAGACTCCAGTCTCTCTCCCAGTGATAGCTGGGATAGGCTCCAGTCTCTCTCCCAGTGATCGCTGGGATAGACTCCAGTCTCTCTCCCAGTGATCGATGGGATAGACTCCAGTCTCTCTCCCAGTGATCGATGGGATAGACTCCAGTCTCTCTCCCAGTGATCGATGGGATAGACTCCAGTCTCTCTCCCAGTGATCGCTGGGATAGACTCCAGTCTCTCTCCCAGTGATCGATGGGATAGACTCCAGTCTCTCTCCCAGTGATCGATGCGATAGACCCCAGTCTCTCTCCCAGTGATAGCCGGGATAGACTCCAGTCTCTCTCCCAGTGATCGATGGGATAGACTCCAGTCTCTCTCCCAGTGATCGATGGGATAGACTCCAGTCTCTCTCCCAGTGATCGATGCGATAGACCCCAGTCTCTCTCCCAGTGATAGCCGGGATAGACTCCAGTCTCTCTCCCAGTGATCGCCGGGATAGACTCCAGTCTCTCTCCCAGTGATTGATGGGATAGACTCCAGTCTCTCTCCCAGTGATCGATGGGATAGACTCCAGTCTCTCTCCCAGTGATCGCTGGGATAGACTCCAGTCTCTCTCCCAGTGATCGCCGGGATAGACTCCAGTCTCTCTCCCAGTGATCGATGGGATAGACTCCAGTCTTTCTCCCAGTGATCGCTGGGATAGGCTCCAGTCTCTCTCCCAGTGATCGCTGGGATAGACTCCAGTCTCTCTCCCAGTGAATGATGGGATAGACTCCAGTCTCTCTCCCAGTGATCGCCGGGATAGACTCCAGTCTCTCTCCCAGTGATCGATGGGATAGACTCCAGTCTCTCTCCCAGTGATCGCTGGGATAGACTCCAGTCTCTCTCCCAGTGATTGCCGGGATAGACTCCAGTCTCTCTCCCAGTGATCGATGGGATAGACTCCAGTCTCTCTCCCAGTGATCGATGGGATAGACTCCAGTCTCTCTCCCAGTGATCGCTGGGATAGGCTCCAGTCTCTCTCCCAGTGATCGCTGGGATAGACTCCAGTCTCTCTCCCAGTGAATGATGGGATAGACTCCAGTCTCTCTCCCAGTGATCGATGGGATAGACTCCAGTCTTTCTCCCAGTGATCGATAGGATAGACTCCAGTCTCTCTCCCAGTGAATGATGGGATAGACTCCAGTCTCTCCCAGTGATAGATGGGATAGACTCCAGTCTCTCTCCCAGTGATTGATGGGATAGACTCCAGTCTCTCTCCCAGTGATCGATGGGAGAGACTCCAGTCTCTCCCAGTGATCGATGGGATAGACTCCAGTCTCTCTCCCAGTGATCGATGGGATAGACTCCAGTCTCTCTCCCAGTGAATGATGGGATAGACTCCAGTCTCTCCCAGTGATCGATGGGATAGACTCCAGTCTCTCTCCCAGTGAATGATGGGATAGACTCCAGTCTCTCTCCCAGTGATCGATGGGATAGACTCCAGTCTTTCTCCCAGTGATCGATGGGATAGACTCCAGTCTCTCTCCCAGTGAATGATGGGATAGACTCCAGTCTCTCCCAGTGATCGCTGGGATAGACTCCAGTCTCTCTTCCAGTGATCGATGGGATAGACTCCAGTCTCTCTCCCAGTGATTAATGGGATAGACTCCAGTCTCTCCCAGTGATCGATGGGATAGACTCCAGTCTCTCTCCCAGTGAATGATGGGATAGACTCCAGTCTCTCTCCCAGTGATTGATGGGATAGACTCCAATCTCTCTCCCAGTGATCGCCGGGATAGACTCCAGTCTCACTCCCAGTGATCGATGGGATAGACTCCAGTCTCTCTCCCAGTGATCGATGGGATAGACCCCAGTCTCTCTCCCAGTGATCGCCGGGATAGACTCCAGTCTCTCTCCCAGTGATCGCCGGGATAGACTCCAGTCTCTCTCCCAGTGATCGATGGGATAGACTCCAGTCTCTCTCCCAGTGATCGATGGGATAGACTCCAGTCTCCCTCCCAGTGATCGCCGGGATAGACTCCAGTCTCTCTCCCAGTGATCGATGGGATAGACTCCAGTCTCTCCCAGTGATCGATGGGATAGACTCCAGTCTCTCTCCCAGTGATCGATGGGATAGACTCCAGTCTCTCTCCCAGTGATCGCCGGGATAGACTCCAGTCTCTCTCCCAGTGATCGATGGGATAGACTCCAGTCTCTCTCCCAGTGATCGATGGGATAGACTCCAGTCTCTCTCCCAGTGATCGCTGGGATAGACTCCAGTCTCTCTCCCAGTGATCGATGGGATAGACTCCAGTCTCTCTCCCAGTGATCGATGGGATAGACTCCAGTCTCTCTCCCAGTGATCGCTGGGATAGGCTCCAGTCTCTCTCCCAGTGATCGCTGGGATAGACTCCAGTCTCTCTCCCAGTGATCGATGGGATAGACTCCAGTCTCTCTCCCAGTGATCGATGGGATAGACTCCAGTCTCTCTCCCAGTGATCGATGGGATAGACTCCAGTCTCTCTCCCAGTGATCGATGGGATAGACTCCAGTCTCTCCCAGTGATCGATGGGATAGACTCCAGTCTCTCTCCCAGTGATCGATGGGATAGACTCCAGTCTCTCTCCCAGTGATCGCTGGGATAGGCTCCAGTCTCTCTCCCAGTGATCGCTGGGATAGACTCCAGTCTCTCTCCCAGTGATCGATGGGATAGACTCCAGTCTCTCTCCCAGTGATCGATGGGTTAGACTCCAGTCTCTCTCCCAGTGATCGATGGGATAGACTCCAGTCTCTCTCCCAGTGATCGATGGGATAGACTCCAGTCTCTCTCCCAGTGATCGAAGGGATAGACTCCAGTCTCTCTCCCAGTGATCGATGGGATAGACTCCAGTCTCTCTCCCAGTGATCGATGGGATAGACTCCAGTCTCTCTCCCAGTGATCGATGGGATAGACTCCAGTCTCTCTCCCAGTGATCGATGGGATAGACTCCAGTCTCTCTCCCAGTGATCGATGGGATAGACTCCAGTCTCTCTCCCAGTGATCGATGGGATAGACTCCAGTCTCTCTCCCAGTGATCGCTGGGATAGACTCCAGTCTCTCTCCCAGTGATCGATGGGATAGACTCCAGTCTCTCTCCCAGTGATCGATGGGATAGACTCCAGTCTCTCTCCCTGTGATCGATGGGATAGACTCCAGTCTCTCTCCCAGTGATCGCTGGGATAGACTCCAGTCTCTCTCCCAGTGATCGCCGGGATAGACTCCAGTCTCTCTCCCAGTGATCGCCGGGATAGACTCCAGTCTCTCTCCCAGTGATCGCCGGGATAGACTCCAGTCTCTCTCCCAGTGATCGCCGGGATAGACTCCAGTCTCTCTCCCAGTGATTAACGGGATAGACTCCAGTCTCTCTCCCAGTGATCGACGGGATAGACTCCAGTCTCTCTCCCAGTGATCGACGGGATAGACTCCAGTCTCTCCCAGTGATCGCTGGGATAGACTCCAGTCTCTCTCCCAGTGATCGCTGGGATAGACTCCAGTCTCTCTCCCAGTGATCGCCGGGATAGACTCCAGTCTCTCTCCCAGTGATCGATGGGATAGACTCCAGTCTCTCTCCCAGTGATCGATGGGATAGACTCCAGTCTCTCTCCCAGTGATCGCCGGGATAGACTCCAGTCTCTCTCCCAGTGATCGATGGGATAGACTCCAGTCTCTCTCCCAGTGATCGCCGGGATAGACTCCAGTCTCTCTCCTAGTGATCGCTGGGATAGACTCCAGTCTCTCTCCCAGTGATCGATGGGATAGACTCCAGTCTCTCTCCCAGTGATTGATGGGATAGACTCCAGTCTCTCTCCCAGTGATTAATGGGATAGACTCCAGTCTCTCTCCCAGTGATCGATGGGATAGACTCCAGTCTCTCTCCCAGTGATCGCCGGGATAGACTCCAGTCTCTCTCCCAGTGATCGATGGGATAGACCCCAGTCTCTCTCCCAGTGATCGATGGGATAGACTCCAGTCTCTCTCCCAGTGATCGCTGGGATAGACTCCAGTCTCTCTCCCAGTGATCGATGGGATAGACTCCAGTCTCTCCCAGTGATCGATGGGATAGACTCCAGTCTCTCTCCCAGTGATCGATGGGATAGACTCCAGTCTCTCTCCCAGTGATTGATGGGATAGACTCCAGTCTCTCTCCCAGTGATCGCCGGGATAGACTCCAGTCTCTCTCCCAGTGATCGATGGGATAGACTCCAGTCTCTCTCCCAGTGATCGATGGGATAGACTCCAGTCTCTCTCCCAGTGATCGCTGGGATAGGCTCCAGTCTCTCTCCCAGTGATCGCTGGGATAGACTCCAGTCTCTCTCCCAGTGATCGATGGGATAGACTCCAGTCTCTCTCCTAGTGATCGCCGGGATGGACTCCAGTCTCTCTCCCAGTGATCGATGGGATAGACTCCAGTCTCTCTCCCAGTGATCGCTGGGATAGACTCCAGTCTCTCTCCCAGTGATCGCCGGGATAGACTCCAGTCTCTCTCCCAGTGATCGCCGGGATGGACTCCAGTCTCTCTCCCAGTGATCGATGGGATAGACTCCAGTCTCTCTCCCAGTGATCGCTGGGATAGACTCCAGTCTCTCTCCCAGTGATCGCCGGGATAGACTCCAGTCTCTCTCCCAGTGATTGATGGGATAGACTCTAGTCTCTCTCCCAGTGATTGATGGGATAGACTCCAGTCTCTCTCCCAGTGATCGATGGGATAGACTCCAGTCTCTCTCCCAGTGATCGCCGGGATAGACTCCAGTCTCTCTCCCAGTGATTGATGGGATAGACTCTAGTCTCTCTCCCAGTGATTGATGGGATAGACTCCAGTCTCTCTCCCAGTGATCGATGGGATAGACTCCAGTCTCTCTCCCAGTGATCGATGGGATAGACTCCAGTCTCTCTCCCAGTGATCGATGGGATAGACTCCAGTCTCTCTCCCAGTGATCGATGGGATAGACTCCAGTCTCTCTCCCAGTGATCGATGGGATAGACTCCAGTCTCTGTCCCAGTGATCGATGGGATAGACTCCAGTCTCTCTCCCAGTGATCGATGGGATAGACTCCAGTCTCTCTCCCAGTGATCGCTGGGATAGACTCCAGTCTCTCTCCCAGTGATCGCTGGGATAGACTCAAGTCTCTCTCCCAGTGATCGATGGGATAGACTCCAGTCTCTCTCCCAGTGATCGATGGGATAGACTCCAGTCTCTCTCCCTGTGATCGATGGGATAGACTCCAGTCTCTCTCCCAGTGATCGATGGGATAGACTCCAGTCTCTCTCCCAGTGATCGATGGGATATACTCCAGTCTCTCTCCCTGTGATCGATGGGATAGACTCCAGTCTCTCTCCCAGTGATCGCCGGGAAAGACTCCAGTCTCTCTCCCAGTGATCGCCGGGATAGACTCCAGTCTCTCTCCCAGTGATCGCCGGGATAGACTCCAGTCTCTCTCCCAGTGATCGCCGGGATAGACTCCAGTCTCTCTCCCAGTGATCGATGGTATAGACTCCAGTCTCTCTCCCAGTGATCGCTGGGATAGACTACAGTCTCTCTCCCAGTGATCGCCGGGATAGACTCCAGTCTCTCTCCCAGTGATCGATGGGATAGACTCCAGTCTCTCTCCCAGTGATCGCCGGGATAGACTCCAGTCTCTCTCCCAGTGATCGCCGCGATAGACTCCAGTCTCTCTCCCAGTGATCGATGGGATAGACTCCAGTCTCTCTCCCAGTGATCGATGGGATAGACTCCAGTCTCTCTCCCAGTGATCGCCGGGATAGACTCCAGTCTCTCTCCCAGTGATTGATGGGATAGACTCCAGTCTCTCTCCCAGTGATTAATGGGATAGACTCCAGTCTCTCTCCCAGTGATCGATGGAATAGACTCCAGTCTCTCTCCCAGTGATCGCCGGGATAGACTCCAGTCTCTCTCCCAGTGATCGATGGGATAGACTCCAGTCTCTCTCCCAGTGATCGCCGGGATAGAGTCCAGTCTCTCTCCCAGTGATTGATGGGATAGACTCCAGTCTCTCTCCCAGTGATTATTGGGATAGACTCCAGTCTCTCTCCCAGTGATCGATGGGATAGACTCCAGTCTCTCTCCCAGTGATCGCCGGGATAGACTCCAGTCTCTCTCCCAGTGATCGATGGGATAGACCCCAGTCTCTCTCCCAGTGATCGATGGGATAGACTCCAGTCTCTCTCCCAGTGATCGCCGGGATAGACTCCAGTCTCTCTCCCAGTGATCGATGGGATAGACTCCAGTCTCTCTCCCAGTGATCGCCGGGATAGACTCCAGTCTCTCTCCCAGTGATCGCCGGGATAGACTCCAGTCTCTCTCCCAGTGATCGATGGGATAGACTCCAGTCTCTCTCCCAGTGATCGCCGGGATAGACTCCAGTCTCTCTCCCAGTGATCGATGGGATAGACTCCAGTCTCTCTCCTAGTGATCGCTGGGATAGACTCCAGTCTCTCTCCCAGTGATCGATGGGATAGACTCCAGTCTCTCTCCCAGTGATTGATGGGATAGACTCCAGTCTCTCTCCCAGTGATTAATGGGATAGACTCCAGTCTCTCTCCCAGTGATCGATGGGATAGACTCCAGTCTCTCTCCCAGTGATCGCCGGGATAGACTCCAGTCTCTCTCCCAGTGATCGATGGGATAGACCCCAGTCTCTCTCCCAGTGATCGATGGGATAGACTCCAGTCTCTCTCCCAGTGATCGATGGGATAGACTCCAGTCTCCCTCCCAGTGATCGATGGATAGACTCCAGTCTCTCCCAGTGATCGATGGGATAGACTCCAGTCTCTCTCCCAGTGATCGATGGGATAGACTCCAGGCTCTCTCCCAGTGATTGATGGGATAGACTCCAGTCTCTCTCCCAGTGATCGCCGGGATAGACTCCAGTCTCTCTCCCAGTGATCGATGGGATAGACTCCAGTCTCTCTCCCAGTGATCGATGGGATAGACTCCAGTCTCTCTCCCAGTGATCGCTGGGATAGGCTCCAGTCTCTCTCCCAGTGATCGCTGGGATAGACTCCAGTCTCTCTCCCAGTGATCGATGGGATAGACTCCAGTCTCTCTCCTAGTGATCGCCGGGATGGACTCCAGTCTCTCTCCCAGTGATCGATGGGATAGACTCCAGTCTCTCTCCCAGTGATCGCTGGGATAGACTCCAGTCTCTCTCCCAGTGATCGCCGGGATAGACTCCAGTCTCTCTCCCAGTGATCGCCGGGATGGACTCCAGTCTTTCTCCCAGTGATCGATGGGATAGACTCCAGTCTCTCTCCCAGTGATCGCAGGGATAGACTCCAGTCTCTCTCCCAGTGATCGCCGGGATAGACTCCAGTCTCTCTCCCAGTGATTGATGGGATAGACTCTAGTCTCTCTCCCAGTGATTGATGGGATAGACTCCAGTCTCTCTCCCAGTGATCGATGGGATAGACTCCAGTCTCTCTCCCAGTGATCGCCGGGATAGACTCCAGTCTCTCTCCCAGTGATTGATGGGATAGACTCTAGTCTCTCTCCCAGTGATTGATGGGATAGACTCCAGTCTCTCTCCCAGTGATCGATGGGATAGACTCCAGTCTCTCTCCCAGTGATCGATGGGATAGACTCCAGTCTCTCTCCCAGTGATCGATGGGATAGACTCCAGTCTCTCTCCCAGTGATCGATGGGATAGACTCCAGTCTCCCTCCCAGTGATCGATGGGATAGACTCCAGTCTCTCTCCCAGTGATCGATGCGATAGACTCCAGTCTCTCTCCCAGTGATCGCTGGGATAGACTCCAGTCTCTCTCCCAGTGATCGCTGGGATAGACTCAAGTCTCTCTCCCAGTGATCGATGGGATAGACTCCAGTCTCTCTCCCAGTGATCGATGGGATAGACTCCAGTCTCTCTCCCTGTGATCTATGGGATAGACTCCAGTCTCTCTCCCAGTGATCGATGGGATAGACTCCAGTCTCTCTCCCAGTGATCGATGGGATATACTCCAGTCTCTCTCCCTGTGATCGATGGTATAGACTCCAGTCTCTCTCCCAGTGATCGCCGGGATAGACTCCAGTCTCTCTCCCAGTGATCGCCGGGATAGACTCCAGTCTCTCTCCCAGTGATCGCCGGGATAGACTCCAGTCTCTCTCCCAGTGATCGCTGGGATAGACTCCAGTCTCTCTCCCAGTGATCGATGGTATAGACTCCAGTCTCTCTCCCAGTGATCGCTGGGATAGACTACAGTCTCTCTCCCAGTGATCGCCGGGATAGACTCCAGTCTCTCTCCCAGTGATCGATGGGATAGACTCCAGTCTCTCTCCCAGTGATCGCCGGGATAGACTCCAGTCTCTCTCCCAGTGATCGCCGCGATAGACTCCAGTCTCTCTCCCAGTGATCGATGGGATAGACTCCAGTCTCTCTCCCAGTGATCGATGGGATAGACTCCAGTCTCTCTCCCAGTGATCGCCGGGATAGACTCCAGTCTCTCTCCCAGTGATTGATGGGATAGACTCCAGTCTCTCTCCCAGTGATTAATGGGATAGACTCCAGTCTCTCTCCCAGTGATCGATGGAATAGACTCCAGTCTCTCTCCCAGTGATCGCCGGGATAGACTCCAGTCTCACTCCCAGTGATCGATGGGATAGACTCCAGTCTCTCTCCCAGTGATCGCCGGGATAGAGTCCAGTCTCTCTCCCAGTGATTGATGGGATAGACTCCAGTCTCTCTCCCAGTGATTATTGGGATAGACTCCAGTCTCTCTCCCAGTGATCGATGGGATAGACTCCAGTCTCTCTCCCAGTGATCGCCGGGATAGACTCCAGTCTCTCTCCCAGTGATCGATGGGATAGACCCCAGTCTCTCTCCCAGTGATCGATGGGATAGACTCCAGTCTCTCTCCCAGTGATCGCCGGGATAGACTCCAGTCTCTCTCCCAGTGATCGATGGGATAGACTCCAGTCTCTCTCCCAGTGATCGATGGGATAGACTCCAGTCTCTCTCCCAGTGATCGATGGGATAGACTCCAGTCTCCCTCCCAGTGATCGATGGGATAGACTCCAGTCTCTCTCCCAGTGATCGATGGGATAGACTCCAGTCTCTCCCAGTGATCGATGGGATAGACTCCAGTCTCTCTCCCAGTGATCGATGGGATAGACTCCAGTCTCTCTCCCAGTGATCGCCGGGATAGACTCCAGTCTCTCCCAGTGATCGCTGGGATAGACTCCAGTCTCTCTCCCAGTGATCGATGGTATAGACTCCAGTCTCTCTCCCAGTGATCGCTGGGATAGACTACAGTCTCTCTCCCAGTGATCGCCGGGATAGACTCCAGTCTCTCTCCCAGTGATCGATGGGATAGACTCCAGTCTCTCTCCCAGTGATCGCCGGGATAGACTGCAGTCTCTCTCCCAGTGATCGCCGCGATAGACTCCAGTCTCTCTACCCAGTGATCGATGGGATAGACTCCAGTCTCTCTCCCAGTGATCGATGGGATAGACTCCAGTCTCTCTCCCAGTGATCGCCGGGATAGACTCCAGTCTCTCTCCCAGTGATTGATGGGATAGACTCCAGTCTCTCTCCCAGTGATTAATGGGATAGACTCCAGTCTCTCTCCCAGTGATCGATGGAATAGATTCCAGTCTCTCTCCCAGTGATCGCCGGGATAGACTCCAGTCTCTCTCCCAGTGATCGATGGGATAGACTCCAGTCTCTCTCCCAGTGATCGCCGGGATAGGCTCCAGTCTCTCTCCCAGTGATCGATGGGATAGACTCCAGTCTCTCTCCCAGTGATCGCTGGGATAGACTCCAGTCTCTCTCCCAGTGATCGATGGGATAGACTCCAGTCTCTCTCCCAGTGATCGATGGGATAGACTCCAGTCTCTCTCCCAGTGATCGCTGGGATAGGCTCCAGTCTCTCTCCCAGTGATCGCTGGGATAGACTCCAGTCTCTCTCCCAGTGAATGATGGGATAGACTCCAGTCTCTCCCAGTGATCGATGGGATAGACTCCAGTCTCTCTCCCAGTGATCGCTGGGATAGGCTCCAGTCTCTCACCCAGTGATCGCTGGGATAGACTCCAGTCTCTCTCCCAGTGAATGATGGGATAGACTCCAGTCTCTCTCCCAGTGATCGATGGGATAGACTCCAGTCTCTCTCCCAGTGATCGATGGGATAGACTCCAGTCTTTCTCCCAGTGATCGATGGGATAGACTCCAGTCTC
This sequence comes from Telmatherina bonti, assembly GCF_933228915.1. Taxonomy (NCBI): domain Eukaryota; kingdom Metazoa; phylum Chordata; class Actinopteri; order Atheriniformes; family Telmatherinidae; genus Telmatherina; species Telmatherina bonti. The sequence goes on from NC_136624.1 coordinate 1,221,431, forward strand.
TCCCAGTGATCGATGGGATAGACTCCAGTCTCTCTCCCAGTGAATGATGGGATAGACTCCAGTCTCTCTCCCAGTGATCGACGGGATAGACTCCAGTCTTTCTCCCAGTGATCGATGGGATAGACTCCAGTCTCTCTCCCAGTGATTAATGGGATAGACTCCAGTCTCTCCCAGTGATCGATGGGATAGACTCCAGTCACTCTCCCAGTGAATGATGGGATAGACTCCAGTCTCTCCCAGTGATCGATGGGATAGACTCCAGTCTCTCTCCCAGTGATCGATGGGATAGACTCCAGTCTCTCTTCCAGTGATCGATGGGATAGACTCCAGTCTCTCTCCCAGTGATCGATGGGATAGACTCCAGTCTCTCTCCCAGTGATCGATGGGATAGACTCCAGTCTCTCTCCCAGTGATCGATGGGATAGACTCCAGTCTCTCTTCCAGTGATCGATGGGATAGACTCCAGTCTCTCTTCCAGTGATCGATGGGATAGACTCCAGTCTCTCTCCCAGTGAATGATGGGATAGACTCCAGTCTCTCTCCCAGTGATCGATGGGATAGACTCCAGTCTCTCTCCCAGTGATCGATGGGATAGACTCCAGTCTCTCTCCCAGTGATCGCTGGGATAGACTCCAGTCTCTCTCCCAGTCATCGCCGGGATAGACTCCAGTCTCTCTCCCAGTCATCGCCGGGATAGACTCCAGTCTCTCTCCCAGTGATCGCCGGGATAGACTCCAGTCTCTCTCCCAGTGATCGATGGGATAGACTCCAGTCTCTCTCCCAGTGATCGATGGGATAGACTCCAGTCTCTCCCAGTGATCGCTGGGATAGACTCCAGTCTCTCTCCCAGTGATCGCTGGGATAGACTCCAGTCTCTCTCCCAGTGATCGATGGGATAGACTCCAGTCTCTCTCCCAGTGATCGCCGGGATAGACTCCAGTCTCTCTCCCAGTGATCGCCGGGATTGACTCCAGTCTCTCTCCCAGTGATCGATGGGATAGACTCCAGTCTCTCTCCCAGTGATCGCCGGGATAGACTCCAGTCTCTCTCCCAGTGATCGATGGGATAGACTCCAGTCTCTCTCCCAGTGATTAATGGGATAGACTCCAGTCTCTCTCCCAGTGATCGATGGGATAGACTCCAGTCTCTCTCCCAGTGATCGCCGGGATAGACTCCAGTCTCTCTCCCAGTGATCGCCGGGATAGACTCCAGTCTCTCTCCCAGTGATCGATGGGATAGACTCCAGTCTCTCTCCCAGTGATCGATGGGATAGACCCCAGTCTCTCTCCCAGTGATCGCCGGGATAGACTCCAGTCTCTCTCCCAGTGATCGCCGGGATAGACTCCAGTCTCTCTCCCAGTGATCGATGGGATAGACTCCAGTCTCTCTCCCAGTGATCGATGGGATAGACTCCAGTCTCCCTCCCAGTGATCGATGGGATAGACTCCAGTCTCCCTCCCAGTGATCGATGGGATAGACTCCAGTCTCTCTCCCAGTGATCGATGGGATAGACTCCAGTCTCTCCCAGTGATCGATGGGATAGACTCCAGTCTCTCTCCCAGTGATCGATGGGATAGACTCCAGTCTCTCTCCCAGTGATCGCCGGGATAGACTCCAGTCTCTCTCCCAGTGATCGCTGGGATAGACTCCAGTCTCTCTCCCAGTGATCGATGGGATAGACTCCAGTCTCTCTCCCAGTGATTGATGGGATAGACTCCAGTCTCTCTCCCAGTGATAGCCGGGATAGACTCCAGTCTCTCTCCCAGTGATCGCCGGGATAGACTCCAGTCTCTCCCAGTGATCGATGGGATACACTCCAGTCTCTCTCCCAGTGATTGATGGGATAGACTCCAGTCTCTCTCCCAGTGATCGCCGGGATAGACTCCAGTCTCTCTCCCAGTGATCACCGGGATAGACTCCAGTCTCTCTCCCAGTGATCGATGGGATAGACTCCAGTCTCTCTCCCAGTGATCGATGGGATAGACTCCAGTCTCTCTCCCAGTGATCGATGGGATAGACTCCAGTCTCTCTCCCAGTGATCGCTGGGATAGACTCCAGTCTCTCTCCCAGTGATCGCCGGGATAGACTCCAGTCTCTCTCCCAGTGATCGATGGGATAGACTCCAGTCTCTCTCCCAGTGATCGCTGGGATAGGCTCCAGTCTCTCTCCCAGTGATCGCTGGGATAGACTCCAGTCTCTCTCCCAGTGATCGATGGGATAGACTCCAGTCTCTCTCCCAGTGATCGATGGGATAGACTCCAGTCTCTCTCCCAGTGAATGATGGGATAGACTCCAGTCTCTCTCCCAGTGATCGCCGGGATAGACTCCAGTCTCTCTCCCAGTGATCGATGGGATAGACTCCAGTCTTTCTCCCAGTGATCGATGGGATAAACTCCAGTCTCTCTCCCAGTGATTAATGGGATAGACTCCAGTCTCTCCCAGTGATCGATGGGAAAGACTCCAGTCTCTCTCCCAGTGAATGATGGGATAGACTCCAGTCTCTCCCAGTGATCGATGGGATAGACTCCAGTCTCTCTCCCAGTGATCGATGGGATAGACTCCAGTCTCTCTCCCAGTGATAACCGGGATAGACTCCAGTCTCTCTTCCAGTGATCGATGGGATAGACTCCAGTCTCTCTCCCAGTGATCGATGGGATAGACTCCAGTCTCTTTCCCAGTGAATGATGGGATAGACTCCAGTCTCTCTCCCAGTGATCGATGGGATAGACTCCAGTCTCTTTCCCAGTGATCGATGGGATAGACTCCAGTCTCTCTCCCAGTGATCGATGGGATAGACTCCAGTCTCTCTCCCAGTGATCGATGGGATAGACTCCAGTCTCTCTCCCAGTGATCGCCGGGATAGACTCCAGTCTCTCTCCCAGTGATCGATGGGATAGACTCCAGTCTCTCTCCCAGTGATCGCCGGGATAGACTCCAGTCTTTCTCCCAGTGATCGCCGGGATAAACTCCAGTCTCTCTCCCAGTGATCAATGGGATAGACTCCAGTCTCTCTCCCAGTGATCGATGCGATAGACCCCAGTCTCTCTCCCAGTGATAGCCGGGATAGACTCCAGTCTCTCTCCCAGTGATCGATGGGATAGACTCCAGTCTCTCTCCCAGTGATCGATGGGATAGACTCCAGTCTCTCTCCCAGTGATCGATGCGATAGACCCCAGTCTCTCTCCCAGTGATAGCCGGGATAGACTCCAGTCTGTCTCCCAGTGATCGCCGGGATAGACTCCAGTCTCTCTCCCAGTGATTGATGGGATAGACTCCAGTCTCTCTCCCAGTGATCGATGGGATAGACTCCAGTCTCTCTCCCAGTGATCGCTGGGATAGACTCCAGTCTCTCTCCCAGTGATCGCCGGGATAGACTCCAGTCTCTCTCCCAGTGATCGATGGGATAGACTCCAGTCTTTCTCCCAGTGATCGCTGGGATAGGCTCCAGTCTCTCTCCCAGTGATCGCTGGGAGAGACTCCAGTCTCTCTCCCAGTGAATGATGGGATAGACTCCAGTCTCTCTCCCAGTGATCGCCGGGATAGACTCCAGTCTCTCTCCCAGTGATCGATGGGATAGACTCCAGTCTCTCTCCCAGTGATCGCTGGGATAGACTCCAGTCTCTCTCCCAGTGATTGCCGGGATAGACTCCAGTCTCTCTCCCAGTGATCGATGGGATAGACTCCAGTCTCTCTCCCAGTGATCGATGGGATTGACTCCAGTCTCTCTCCCAGTGATCGCTGGGATAGGCTCCAGTCTCTCTCCCAGTGATCGCTGGGATAGACTCCAGTCTCTCTCCCAGTGAATGATGGGATAGACTCCAGTCTCTCTCCCAGTGATCGATGGGATAGACTCCAGTCTTTCTCCCAGTGATCGATGGGATAGACTCCAGTCTCTCTCCCAGTGAATGATGGGATAGACTCCAGTCTCTCCCAGTGATAGATGGGATAGACTCCAGTCTCTCTCCCAGTGATTGATGGGATAGACTCCAGTCTCTCTCCCAGTGATCGATGGGATAGACTCCAGTCTCTCCCAGTGATCGATGGGATAGACTCCAGTCTCTCTCCCAGTGATCGATGGGATAGACTCCAGTCTCTCTCCCAGTGAATGATGGGATAGACTCCAGTCTCTCCCAGTGATCGATGGGATAGACTCCAGTCTCTCTCCCAGTGAATGATGGGATAGACTCCAGTCTCTCTCCCAGTGAATGATGGGATAGACTCCAGTCTCTCTCCCAGTGAATGATGGGATAGACTCCAGTCTCTCCCAGTGATCGCTGGGATAGACTCCAGTCTCTCTCCCAGTGAATGATGGGATAGACTCCAGTCTCTCTCCCAGTGATCGATGGGATAGACTCCAGTCTCTCTCCCAGTGATCGATGGGATAGACTCCAGTCTCTCTCCCAGTGATTAATGGGATAGACTCCAGTCTCTCTCCCAGTGATCGATGGGATAGACTCCAGTCTCTCTCCCAGTGATCGCCGGGATAGACTCCAGTCTCTCTCCCAGTGATCGCCGGGATAGACTCCAGTCTCTCTCCCAGTGATCGATGGGATAGACTCCAGTCTCTCTCCCAGTGATCGATGGGATAGACCCCAGTCTCTCTCCCAGTGATCGCCGGGATAGACTCCAGTCTCTCTCCCAGTGATCGCCGGGATAGACTCCAGTCTCTCTCCCAGTGATCGATGGGATAGACTCCAGTCTCTCTCCCAGTGATCGATGGGATAGACTCCAGTCTCCCTCCCAGTGATCTATGGGATAGACTCCAGTCTATCTCCCAGTGATCGATGGGATAGACTCCAGTCTCTCCCAGTGATCGATGGGATAGACTCCAGTCTCTCTCCCAGTGATCGATGGGATAGACTCCAGTCTCTCTCCCAGTGATCGCCGGGATACACTCCAGTCTCTCTCCCAGTGATCGATGGGATAGACTCCAGTCTCTCTCCCAGTGATCGATGGGATAGACTCCAGTCTCTCTCCCAGTGATTGATGGGATAGACTCCAGTCTCTCTCCCAGTGATCGCCGGGATAGACTCCAGTCTCTCTCCCAGTGATCGATGGGATAGACTCCAGTCTCTCTCCCAGTGATCGATGGGATAGACTCCAGTCTCTCTCCCAGTGATAGCTGGGATAGGCTCCAGTCTCTCTCCCCATGATCGATGGGATAGACTCCAGTCTCTCTCCCAGTGATCGATGGGATAGACTCCAGTCTCTCTCCCAGTGATCGATGGGATAGACTCCAGTCTCTCTCCCAGTGATCGATGGGATAGACTCCAGTCTCTCTCCCAGTGATCGCTGGGATAGACTCCAGTCTCTCTCCCAGTGATCGCCGGGATAGACTCCAGTCTCTCTCCCAGTGATCGATGGGATAGACTCCAGTCTCTCTCCCAGTGATCGATGGGATAGACTCCAGTCTCTCTCCCAGTGATCGCTGGGATAGGCTCCAGTCTCTCTCCCAGTGATCGCTGGGATAGACTCCAGTCTCTCTCCCAGTGAATGATGGGATAGACTCCAGTCTCTCTCCCAGTGATCGATGGGATAGACTCCAGTCTTTCTCCCAGTGATCGATGGGATAGACTCCAGTCTCTCTCCCAGTGAATGATGGGATAGACTCCAGTCTCTCCCAGTGATCGATGGGATCGACTCCAGTCTCTCTCCCAGTGATCGATGGGATAGACTCCAGTCTCTCTCCCAGTGATAGATGGGATAGACTCCAGTCTCTCTCCCAGTGATCGATGGGATAGACTCCAGTCTTTCTCCCAGTGATCGATGGGATAGACTCCAGTCTCTCCCATTGATCGCCGGGATAGACTCCAGTCTCTCTCCCAGTGAATGATGGGATAGACTCCAGTCTCTCTCCCAGTGATCGATGGGATAGACTCCAGTCTTTCTCCCAGTGATCGATGGGATAGGCTCCAGTCTCTCTCCCAGTGATTAATGGGATATACTCCAGTCTCTCCCAGTGATCGATGGGATAGACTCCAGTCTCTCTCCCAGTGAATGATGGGATAGACTCCAGTCTCTCCCAGTGATCGATGGGATAGACTCCAGTCTCTCTCCCAGTGATCGATGGGATAGACTCCAGTCTCTCTCCCAGTGATCGCCGGGATAGACTCCAGTCTCTCTCCCAGTGAATGATGGGATAGACTCCAGTCTCTCCCAGTGATCGATGGGATAGACTCCAGTCTCTCTCCCAGTGATCGATGGGATAGGCTCCAGTCTCTCTCCCAGTGATTAATGGGATATACTCCAGTCTCTCCCAGTGATCGATGGGATAGACTCCAGTCTCTCTCCCAGTGAATGATGGGATAGACTCCAGTCTCTCCCAGTGATCGATGGGATAGACTCCAGTCTCTCTCCCAGTGATCGATGGGATAGACTCCAGTCTCTCTCCCAGTGATCGCCGGGATAGACTCCAGTCTCTCTTCCAGTGATCGATGGGATAGACTCCAGTCTCTCTCCCAGTGATCGATGGATAGACTCCAGTCTCTCTCCCAGTGAATGATGGGATAGACTCCAGTCTCTCTCCCAGTGATCGATGGGATATACTCCAGTCTCTCTCCCAGTGATCGCCGGGATAGACTCCAGTCTCTCTCCCAGTCATCGCCGGGATAGACTCCAGTCTCTCTCCCAGTGATCGATGGGATAGACTCCAGTCTCTCTCCCAGTGATCGATGGGATAGACTCCAGTCTCTCTCCCAGTGATCGCTGGGATAGACTCCAGTCTCTCTCCCAGTGATCGCCGGGATAGACTCCAGTCTCTCTCCCAGTGATCGATGGGATAGACTCCAGTCTCTCTCCCAGTGATCGCTGGGATAGACTCCAGTCTCTCTCCCAGTGATCGCCGGGATAGACTCCAGTCTCTCTCCCAGTGATCGATGGGATAGACTCCAGTCTCTCTCCCAGTGATCGATGGGATAGACTCCAGTCTCTCTCCCAGTGATCGCCGGGATAGACTCCAGTCTCTCTCCCAGTGATCGCTGGGATAGACTCCAGTCTCTCTCCCAGTGAATGATGGGATAGACTCCAGTCTCTCTCCCAGTGATCGATGGGATAGACTCCAGTCTCTCTCCCAGTGATCGATGGGATAGACTCCAGTCTCTCCCAGTGATCGCTGGGATAGACTCCAGTCTCTCTCCCAGTGATCGCCGGGATAGACTCCAGTCTCTCTCCCAGTGATCGATGGGATAGACTCCAGTCTCTCTCCCAGTGATCGCTGGGATAGACTCCAGTCTCTCTCCCAGTGATCGCCGGGATAGACTCCAGTCTCTCTCCCAGTGATCGATGGGATAGACTCCAGTCTCTCTCCCAGTGATCGATGGGATAGACTCCAGTCTCTCTCCCAGTGATCGCCGGGATAGACTCCAGTCTCTCTCCCAGTGATCGATGGGATAGACTCCAGTCTCTCTCCCAGTGATCGATGGGATAGACTCCAGTCTCTCCCCCAGTGATCGCCGGGATAGACTCCAGTCTCTCTCCCAGTCATCGCCGGGATAGACTCCAGTCTCTCTCCCAGTGATCGCCGGGATAGACTCCAGTCTCTCTCCCAGTGATCGATGGGATAGACTCCAGTCTCTCCCAGTGATCGCTGGGATAGACTCCAGTCTCTCTCCCAGTGATCGCCGGGATAGACTCCAGTCTCTCTCCCAGTGATCGATGGGACAGACTCCAGTCTCTCTCCCAGTGATCGCTGGGATAGACTCCAGTCTCTCTCCCAGTGATCGCCGGGATAGACTCCAGTCTCTCTATCCAGTGATCGATGGGATAGACTCCAGTCTCTCTCCCAGTGAACGCCGGGATAGACTCCAGTCTCTCTCCCAGTGATCGATGGGATAGACTCCAGTCTCTCTCCCAGTGATCGATGGGATAGACTCCAGTCTCTCCCAGTGATCGCTGGGATAGACTCCAGTCTCTCTCCCAGTGATTTCCGGGATAGACTCCAGTCTCTCTCCCAGTGATCGATGGGATAGACTCCAGTCTCTCTCCCAGTGATCGCTGGGATAGACTCCAGTCTCTCTCCCAGTGATCGCCGGGATAGACTCCAGTCTCTCTCCCAGTGATCGATGGGATAGACTCCAGTCTCTCTCCCAGTGATCGATGGGATAGACTCCAGTCTCTGTCCCAGTGATCGATGGGATAGACTCCAGTCTCTCTCCCAGTGATCGCCGGGATAGACTCCAGTCTCTATCCCAGTGATCGCTGGTATAGACTCCAGTCTCTCTCCCAGTGATCGATGGGATAGACTCCAGTCTCTCTCCCAGTGATCGATGGGATAGACTCCAGTCTCTCTCCCAGTGATCGATGGGATAGACTCCAGTCTTTCTCCCAGTGATCGATGGGATAGACTCCAGTCTCTCTCCCAGTGAATGATGGGATAGACTCCAGTCTCTCCCAGTGATCGATGGGATAGACTCCAGTCTCTCTCCCAGTGATCGATGGGATAGACTCCAGTCTCTCTCCCAGTGATAGATGGGATAGACTCCAGTCTCTCTCCCAGTGATCGATGGGATAGACTCCAGTCTTTCTCCCAGTGATCGATGGGATAGACTCCAGTCTCTCCCATTGATCGCCGGGATAGACTCCAGTCTCTCCCAGTGAATGATGGGATAGACTCCAGTCTCTCTCCCAGTGATCGATGGGATAGACTCCAGTCTTTCTCCCAGTGATCGATGGGATAGACTCCAGTCTCTCTCCCAGTGATTAATGGGATAGACTCCAGTCTCTCCCAGTGATCGATGGGATAGACTCCAGTCTCTCTCCCAGTGAATGATGGGATAGACTCCAGTCTCTCTCCCAGTGATCGCCGGGATAGACTCCAGTCTCTCTTCCAGTGATCGATGGGATAGACTCCAGTCTCTCTCCCAGTGATCGATGGATAGACTCCAGTCTCTCTCCCAGTGAATGATGGGATAGACTCCAGTCTCTCTCCCAGTGATCGATGGGATATACTCCAGTCTCTCTCCCAGTGATCGCCGGGATAGACTCCAGTCTCTCTCCCAGTCATCGCCGGGATAGACTCCAGTCTCTCTCCCAGTGATCGCCGGGATAGACTCCAGTCTCTCTCCCAGTGATCGCCGGGATAGACTCCAGTCTCTCTCCCAGTGATCGATGGGATAGACTCCAGTCTCTCTCCCAGTGATCGATGGGATAGACTCCAGTCTCTCTCCCAGTGATCGCTGGGATAGACTCCAGTCTCTCTCCCAGTGATCGCCGGGATAGACTCCAGTCTCTCTCCCAGTGATCGATGGGATAGACTCCAGTCTCTCTCCCAGTGATCGCTGGGATAGACTCCAGTCTCTCTCCCAGTGATCGCCGGGATAGACTCCAGTCTCTCTCCCAGTGATCGATGGGATAGACTCCAGTCTCTCTCCCAGTGATCGATGGGATAGACTCCAGTCTCTCTCCCAGTGATCGCCGGGATAGACTCCAGTCTCTCTCCCAGTGATCGCTGGGATAGACTCCAGTCTCTCTCCCAGTGAATGATGGGATAGACTCCAGTCTCTCTCCCAGTGATCGATGGGATAGACTCCAGTCTCTCTCCCAGTGATCGATGGGATAGACTCCAGTCTCTCCCAGTGATCGCTGGGATAGACTCCAGTCTCTCTCCCAGTGATCGCCGGGATAGACTCCAGTCTCTCTCCCAGTGATCGATGGGATAGACTCCAGTCTCTCTCCCAGTGATCGCTGGGATAGACTCCAGTCTCTCTCCCAGTGATCGCCGGGATAGACTCCAGTCTCTCTCCCAGTGATCGATGGGATAGACTCCAGTCTCTCTCCCAGTGATCGATGGGATAGACTCCAGTCTCTCTCCCAGTGATCGCCGGGATAGACTCCAGTCTCTCTCCCAGTGATCGATGGGATAGACTCCAGTCTCTCTCCCAGTGATCGATGGGATAGACTCCAGTCTCTCTCCCAGTGATCGCCGGGATAGACTCCAGTCTCTCTCCCAGTCATCGCCGGGATAGACTCCAGTCTCTCTCCCAGTGATCGCCGGGATAGACTCCAGTCTCTCTCCCAGTGATCGATGGGATAGACTCCAGTCTCTCCCAGTGATCGCTGGGATAGACTCCAGTCTCTCTCCCAGTGATCCCCGGGATAGACTCCAGTCTCTCTCCCAGTGATCGATGGGACAGACTCCAGTCTCTCTCCCAGTGATCGCTGGGATAGACTCCAGTCTCTCTCCCAGTGATCGCCGGGATAGACTCCAGTCTCTCTATCCAGTGATCGATGGGATAGACTCCAGTCTCTCTCCCAGTGAACGCCGGGATAGACTCCAGTCTCTCTCCCAGTGATCGATGGGATAGACTCCAGTCTCTCTCCCAGTGATCGATGGGATAGACTCCAGTCTCTCCCAGTGATCGCTGGGATAGACTCCAGTCTCTCTCCCAGTGATTTCCGGGATAGACTCCAGTCTCTCTCCCAGTGATCGATGGGATAGACTCCAGTCTCTCTCCCAGTGATCGCTGGGATAGACTCCAGTCTCTCTCCCAGTGATCGCCGGGATAGACTCCAGTCTCTCTCCCAGTGATCGATGGGATAGACTCCAGTCTCTCTCCCAGTGATCGATGGGATAGACTCCAGTCTCTGTCCCAGTGATCGATGGGATAGACTCCAGTCTCTCTCCCAGTGATCGCCGGGATAGACTCCAGTCTCTATCCCAGTGATCGCTGGTATAGACTCCAGTCTCTCTCCCAGTGATCGATGGGATAGACTCCAGTCTCTCTCCCAGTGATCGATGGGATAGACTCCAGTCTTTCTCCCAGTGATCGATGGGATAGACTCCAGTCTCTCTCCCAGTGAATGATGGGATAGACTCCAGTCTCTCCCAGTGATCGATGGGATAGACTCCAGTCTCTCTCCCAGTGATCGATGGGATAGACTCCAGTCTCTCTCCCAGTGATAGATGGGATAGACTCCAGTCTCTCTCCCAGTGATCGATGGGATAGACTCCAGTCTTTCTCCCAGTGATCGATGGGATAGACTCCAGTCTCTCCCATTGATCGCCGGGATAGACTCCAGTCTCTCCCAGTGAATGATGGGATAGACTCCAGTCTCTCTCCCAGTGATCGATGGGATAGACTCCAGTCTTTCTCCCAGTGATCGATGGGATAGACTCCAGTCTCTCTCCCAGTGATTAATGGGATAGACTCCAGTCTCTCCCAGTGATCGATGGGATAGACTCCAGTCTCTCTCCCAGTGAATGATGGGATAGACTCCAGTCTCTCCCAGTGATCGATGGGATAGACTCCAGTCTCTCCCAGTGATCGATGGGATAGACTCCAGTCTCTCTCCCAGTGATCGATGGGATAGACTCCAGTCTCTCTCCCAGTGATCGCCGGGATAGACTCCAGTCTCTCTTCCAGTGATCGATGGGATAGACTCCAGTCTCTCTCCCAGTGATCGATGGATAGACTCCAGTCTCTCTCCCAGTGAATGATGGGATAGACTCCAGTCTCTCTCCCAGTGATCGATGGGATATACTCCAGTCTCTCTCCCAGTGATCGCCGGGATAGACTCCAGTCTCTGTCCCAGTCATCGCCGGGATAGACTCCAGTCTCTCTCCCAGTGATCGCCGGGATAGACTCCAGTCTCTCTCCCAGTGATCGCCGGGATAGACTCCAGTCTCTCTCCCAGTGATCGATGGGATAGACTCCAGTCTCTCCCAGTGATCGCTGGGATAGACTCCAGTCTCTCTCCCAGTGATCGCCGGGATAGACTCCAGTCTCTCTCCCAGTGATCGATGGGATAGACTCCAGTCTCTCTCCCAGTGATCGCTGGGATAGATTCCAGTCTCTCTCCCAGTGATCGCCGGGATAGATTCCAGTCTCTCTCCCAGTGATCGATGGGATAGACTCCAGTCTCTCTCCCAGTGATCGATGGGATAGACTCCAGTCTCTCTCCCAGTGATCGCCGGGATAGACTCCAGTCTCTCTCCCAGTGATCGCTGGGATAGACTCCAGTCTCTCTCCCAGTGAATGATGGGATAGACTCCAGTCTCTCTCCCAGTGATCGATGGGATAGACTCCAGTCTCTCTCCCAGTGATCGATGGGATAGACTCCAGTCTCTCCCAGTGATCGCTGGGATAGACTCCAGTCTCTCTCCCAGTGATCGCCGGGATAGACTCCAGTCTCTCTCCCAGGGATCGATGGGATAGACTCCAGTCTCTCTCCCAGTGATCGCTGGGATAGACTCCAGTCTCTCTCCCAGTGATCGCCAGGATAGACTCCAGTCTCTCTCCCAGTGATCGATGGGATAGACTCCAGTCTCTCTCCCAGTGATCGATGGGATAGACTCCAGTCTCTCTCCCAGTGATCGCCGGGATAGACTCCAGTCTCTCTCCCAGTCATCGCCGGGATAGACTCCAGTCTCTCTCCCAGTGATCGCCGGGATAGACTCCAGTCTCTCCCAGTGATCGATGGGATAGACTCCAGTCTCTCCCAGTGATCGCTGGGATAGACTCCAGTCTCTCTCCCAGTGATCGCCGGGATAGACTCCAGTCTCTCTCCCAGTGATTGATGGGACAGACTCCAGTCTCTCTCCCAGTGATCGCTGGGATCGACTCCAGTCTCTCTCCCAGTGATCGCCGGGATAGACTCCAGTCTCTCTCCCAGTGATCGATGGGATAGACTCCAGTCTCTCTCCCAGTGAACGCCGGGATAGACTCCAGTCTCTCTCCCAGTGATCGATGGGATAGACTCCAGTCTCTCTCCCAGTGATCGATGGGATAGACTCCAGTCTCTCCCAGTGATCGCTGGGATAGACTCCAGTCTCTCTCCCAGTGATCGCCGGGATAGACTCCAGTCTCTCTCCCAGTGATCGATGGGATAGACTCCAGTCTCTCTCCCAGTGATCGCTGGGATAGACTCCAGTCTCTCTCCCAGTGATCGCCGGGATAGACTCCAGTCTCTCTCCCAGTGATCGATGGGATAGACTCCAGTCTCTCTCCCAGTGATCGATGGGATAGACTCCAGTCTCTGTCCCAGTGATCGATGGGATAGACTCCAGTCTCTCTCCCAGTGATCGCCGGGATAGACTCCAGTCTCTATCCCAGTGATCGCTGGTATAGACTCCAGTCTCTCTCCCAGTGATCGATGGGATAGACTCCAGTCTCTCTCCCAGTGATCGATGGGATAGACTCCAGTCTCTCTCCCAGTGATTAATGGGATAGACTCCAGTCTCTCTCCCAGTGATCGATGGGATAGACTCCAGTCTCTCTCCCAGTGATCGCCGGGATAGACTCCAGTCTCTCTCCCAGTGATCGCCGGGATAGACTCCAGTCTCTCTCCCAGTGATCGATGGGATAGACTCCAGTCTCTCTCCCAGTGATCGATGCGATAGACCCCAGTCTCTCTCCCAGTGATAGCCGGGATAGACTCCAGTCTCTCTCCCAGTGATCGCCGGCATAGACTCCAGTCTCTCTCCCAGTGATTGATGGGATAGACTCCAGTCTCTCTCCCAGTGATCGATGGGATAGACTCCAGTCTCTCTCCCAGTGATCGCTGGGATAGACTCCAGTCTCTCTCCCAGTGATCGCCGGGATAGACTCCAGTCTCTCTCCCAGTGATCAATGGGATAGACTCCAGTCTCCCTCCCAGTGATCGATGGGATAGACTCCAGTCTCTCTCCCAGTGATCGATGGGATAGACTCCAGTCTCCCTCCCAGTGATCGATGGGATAGACTCCAGTCTCTCTCCCAGTGATCGATGGGATAGACTCCAGTCTCTCTCCCAGTGATCGCCGGGATAGACTCCAGTCTCCCTCCCAGTGATCGATGGGATAGACTCCAGTCTCTCTCCCAGTGAATGATGGGATAGACTCCAGTCTCTCTCCCAGTGATCGATGGGATAGACTCCAGTCTCTCTCCCAGTGATCGATGGGATAGACTCCAGTCTCTCTCCCAGTGATCGATGGGATAGACTCCAGTCTCTCTCCCAGTGATCGATGGGATAGACTCCAGTCTCTCTCCCAGTGATCGATGGGATAGACTCCAGTCTCTCTCCCAGTGATCGCCGGGATAGACTCCAGTCTCTCTCCCAGTGATCGCCGGGATATACTCCAGTCTCTCTCCCAGTGATCGCCGGGATAGACTCCAGTCTCTCTCCCAGTCATCGCCGGGATAGACTCCAGTCTCTCTCCCAGTGATCGCCGGGATAGACTCCAGTCTCTCTCCCAGTGATCGATGGGATAGACTCCAGTCTCTCCCAGTGATCGCTGGGATAGACTCCAGTCTCTCTCCCAGTGTTCGCCGGGATAGACTCCAGTCTCTCTCCCAGTGATCGATGGGATAGACTCCAGTCTCTCTCCCAGTGATCGCTGGGATAGACTCCAGTCTCTCTCCCAGTGATCGCCGGGATAGACTCCAGTCTCTCTCCCAGTGATCGATGGGATAGACTCCAGTCTCTCTCCCAGTGATCGATGGGATAGACTCCAGTCTCTCTCCCAGTGATCGATGGGATAGACTCCAGTCTCTCTCCCAGTGATCGATGGGATAGACTCCAGTCTCTCTCCCAGTGATCGCCGGGATAGACTCCAGTCTCTCTCCCAGTGATCGCCGGGATAGACTCCAGTCTCTCTCCCAGTGATCGATGGGATAGACTCCAGTCTCTCTCCCAGTGATCGATGGGATAGACTCCAGTCTCTCTCCCAGTGATTAATGGGATAGACTCCAGTCTCTCTCCCAGTGATCGATGGGATAGACTCCAGTCTCTCTCCCAGTGATCGCCGGGATAGACTCCAGTCTCTCTCCCAGTGATCGCCGGGATAGACTCCAGTCTCTCTCCCAGTGATCGATGGGATAGACTCCAGTCTCTCTCCCAGTGATAGATGCGATAGACCCCAGTCTCTCTCCCAGTGATCGCCGGGATAGACTCCAGTCTCTCTCCCAGTGATCGCCGGGATAGACTCCAGTCTCTCTCCCAGTGATCGATGGGATAGACTCCAGTCTCTCTCCCAGTGATCGATGGGATAGACTCCAGTCTCTCTCCCAGTGATCGCTGGGATAGACTCCAGTCTCTCTCCCAGTGATCGCCGGGATAGACTCCAGTCTCTCTCCCAGTGATCGATGGGATAGACTCCAGTCTCCCTCCCAGTGATCGATGGGATAGACTCCAGTCTCTCTCCCAGTGATCGATGGGATAGACTCCAGTCTCTCTCCCAGTGATCGCCGGGATAGACTCCAGTCTCCCTCCCAGTGATCGATGGGATAGACTCCAGTCTCTCTCCCAGTGATCGCCGGGATAGACTCCAGTCTCTCTCCCAGTGATCGATGGGATAGACTCCAGTCTCTCTCCCAGTGATCGCCGGGATAGACTCCAGTCTCTCTCCCAGTGATCGATGGGATAGACTCCAGTCTCTCTCCCAGTGATCGATGGGATAGACTCCAGTCTCTCTCCCAGTGATCGCCGGGATAGACTCCAGTCTCTCTCCCAGTGATCGATGGGATAGACTCCAGTCTCTCTCCCAGTGATCGATGGGATAGACTCCAGTCTCTCTCCCAGTGATCGCTGGGATAGGCTCCAGTCTCTCTCCCAGTGATCGCTGGGATAGACTCCAGTCTCTCTCCCAGTGAATGATGGGATAGACTCCAGTCTCTCTCCCAGTGATCGATGGGATAGACTCCAGTCTCTCTCCCAGTGATCGATGGGATAGACTCCAGTCTCTCTCCCAGTGATCGCTGGGATAGGCTCCAGTCTCTCTCCCAGTGATCGCTGGGATAGACTCCAGTCTCTCTCCCAGTGAATGATGGGATAGACTCCAGTCTCTCTCCCAGTGATCGCCGGGATAGACTCCAGTCTCTCTCCCAGTGATCGATGGGATAGACTCCAGTCTCTCTCCCAGTGATTGCCGGGATAGACTCCAGTCTCTCTCCCAGTGATCGATGGGATAGACTCCAGTCTCTCTCCCAGTGATCGATGGGATAGACTCCAGTCTCTCTCCCAGTGAATGATGGGATAGACTCCAGTCTCTCTCCCAGTGATAGATGGGATAGACTCCAGTCTCTCTCCCAGTGATCGATGGGATAGACTCCAGTCTTTCTCCCAGTGATCGATGGGATAGACTCCAGTCTCTCCCAGTGATCGATGGGATAGACTCCAGTCTCTCTCCCAGTGAATGATGGGATAGACTCCAGTCTCTCTCCCAGTGATTAATGGGATAGACTCCAGTCTCTCCCAGTGATTGATGGGATAGACTCCAGTCTCTCTCCCAGTGAATGATGGGATAGACTCCAGTCTCTCCCAGTGATCGATGGGATAGACTCCAGTCTCTCTCCCAGTGATCGATGGGATAGACTCCAGTCTCTCTCCCAGTGATCGCCGGTATAGACTCCAGTCTCTCTTCCAGTGATCGATGGGATAGACTCCAGTCTCTCTCCCAGTGATCGATGGGATAGACTCCAGTCTTTCTCCCAGTGATTAATGGGATAGACTCCAGTCTCTCCCAGTGATCGATGGGATAGACTCCAGTCTCTCTCCCAGTGAATGATGGGATAGACTCCAGTCTCTCTCCCAATGATCGATGGGATAGACTCCAGTCTTTCTCCCAATGATCGATGGGCTAGACTCCAGTCTCTCTCCCAGTTATTAATGGGATAGACTCCAGTCTGTCCCAGTGATCGATGGGATAGACTCCAGTCTCTCTCCCAGTGAATGATGGGATAGACTGCATTCTCTCCCAGTGATCAATGGGATAGACTCCAGTCTCTCTCCCAGTGATTGATGGGATAGGCTCCAGTCTCTCTCCCAGTGATCGATGGGATAGACTCCAGTCTCTCTCCCAGTGATTGATAGGATAGGCTCCAGTCTCTCTCCCAATGATCGATGGGATAGACTCCAGTCTCCCTCCCAGTGATCGATGGGATAGACTCCAGTCTCCCTCCCAGTGATCGATGGGATAGACTCCAGTCTCTCTCCCAGTGATCGATGGGATAGACTCCAGTCTCCCTCCCAGTGATCGCCCGGATAGACTCCAGTCTCCCTCCCAGTGATCGATGGGATAGACTCCAGTCTCTCTCCCAGTGATCGCTGGGATAGACTCCAGTCTCTCTCCCAGTGATCGATGGGATAGACTCCAGTCTCTCTCCCAGTGATCGCCGGGATAGACTCCAGTCTCTCTCCCAGTGATCGATGGGATAGACTCCAGTCTCTCTCCCAGTGATCGATGGGATAGACTCCAGTCTCTCTCCCAGTGATGCCTGGGATAGACTCCAGTCTCTCTCCCAGTGATCGATGGGATAGACTCCAGTCTCTCTCCCAGTGATCGCCGGGATAGACTCCAGTCTCTCTCCCAGTGATCGATGGGATAGACTCCAGTCTCTCTCCCAGTGATCGATGGGATAGACTCCAGTCTCTCTCCCAGTGATCGCTGGGTTAGGCTCCAGTCTCTCTCCCAGTGATCGCTGGGATAGACTCCAGTCTCTCTCCCAGTGAATGATGGGAGAGACTCCAGTCTCTCTCCCAGTGATCGCCGGGATAGACTCCAGTCTCTCTCCCAGTGATCGATGGGATAGACTCCAGACTCTCTCCCAGTGATTGCCGGGATAGACTCCAGTCTCTCTCCCAGTGATCGATGGGATAGACTCCAGTCTCTCTCCCAGTGAATGATGGGATAGACTCCAGTCTCTCTCCCAGTGATCGATGGGATAGACTCCAGTCTCTCTCCCAGTGATTGATGGGATAGACTCCAGTCTCTCTCCCAGTGATCGATGGGATAGACTCCAGTCTCTCTCCCAGTGAATGATGGGATAGACTCCAGTCTCTCTCCCAGTGATCGATGGGATAGACTCCAGTCTCTCTCCCAGTGATCGCCGGGATAGACTCCAGTCTCTCTCCCTGCGATCGATGGGATAGACTCCAGTCTCTCTCCCAGTGATCGCCGGGATAGACTCCAGTCTCTCTCCCAGTGATCGATGGGATAGACCCCAGTCTCTCTCCCAGTGATCGCTGGGATAGACTCCAGTCTCTCTCCCAGTGATCGCTGGGATAGACTCCAGTCTCTCTCCCAGTGATCGCTGGGATAGACTCCAGTCTCTCTCCCAGTGATCGATGGGATAGACTCCAGTCTCTCTCCCAGTGATCGCCGGGATAGACTCCAGTCTCTCTCCCAGTGATCGCCGGGATAGACTCCAGTCTCTCTCCCAGTGATCGATGGGATAGACCCCAGTCTCTCTCCCAGTGATTGATGGGATAGACTCCAGTCTCTCTCCCAGTGATCGATGGGATAGACTCCAGTCTCTCTCCCAGTGATCGCCTGGATAGACTCCAGTCTCTCTCCCAGTGATCGATGGGATAGACTCCAGTCTCTCTACCAGTAATCGCTGGGATAGACTCCAGTCTCTCTGACAGTGATCGATGGGATAGACTCCAGTCTCTCTCCCAGTGATCGCCGGGATAGACTCCAGTCTCTCTCCCAGTAATCGCCGGGATAGACTCCAGTCTCTCTCCCAGTGATCGATGGGATAGACTCCAGTCTCTCTCCCAGTGATCGATGGGATAGACTCCAGTCTTTCTCCCAGTGATTAATGGGATAGACTCCAGTCTCTCCCAGTGATCGATGGGATAGACTCCAGTCTCTCTCCCAGTGAATGATGGGATAGACTCCAGTCTCTCTCCCAGTGATCGATGGGATAGACTCATGTCTTTCTCCCAGTGATCGATGGGCTAGACTCCAGTCTCTCTCCCAGTTATTAATGGGATAGACTCCAGTCTGTCCCAGTGATCGATGGGATAGACTCCAGTCTCTCTCCCAGTGAATGATGGGATAGACTCCATTCTCTCCCAGTGATCGATGGGATAGACTCCAGTCTCTCTCCCAGTGATTGATGGGATAGGCTCCAGTCTCTCTCCCAGTGATCGATGGGATAGACTCCAGTCTCTCTCCCAGTGATTGATGGGATAGGCTCCAGTCTCTCTCCCAATGATCGATGGGATAGACTCCAGTCTCTCTCCCAGTGATCGATGGGATAGACTCCAGTCTCTCTCCCAGTGATCGCCGGGATAGACTCCAGTCTCTCTTCCAGTGATCGATGGGATAGACTCCAGTCTCTCTCCCAGTGATTGCTGGGATAGACTCCAGTCTCTCTCCCAGTGATCGATGGGATAGGCTCCAGTCTCTCTCCCAATGATCGATGGGATAGACTCCAGTCTCTCTCCCAGTAATTGCTGGGATAGACTCCAGTCTCTCTCCCAGTGATCGATGGGATAGACTCCAGTCTCTCTCCCAGTGATCGCCGGGATAGACTCCAGTCTCTCTGCCAGTGATCGATGGGATAGACTCCAGTCTCTCTCCCAGTGATCGCCGGGATAGACTCCAGTCTCTCTCCCAGTGATCGCCGGGATAGACTCCAGTCTCTCTCCCAGTGATCGATGGGATAGACTCCAGTCTCTCTTCCAGTGATCGCCGGGATAGATTCCAGTCTCTCTCCCAGTGATCGATGGGATAGACTCCAGTCTCTCTCCCAGTGATCGATGGGATAGACTCCAGTCTCTCTCCCAGTGATCGCCGGGATAGACTCCAGTCTCTCTCCCAGTGATCGCTGGGATAGACTCCAGTCTCTCTCCCAGTGATCGCCGGGATAGACTCCAGTCTCTCTCCCAGTGATCGATGGGATAGACTCCAGTCTCTCTCCCAGTGATCGCCGGGATAGACTCCAGTCTCTCTCCCAGTGATCGATGGGATAGACCCCAGTCTCTCTCCCAGTGATCGCCGGGATAGACTCCAGTCTCTCTCCCAGTGATCGATGGGATAGACTCCAGTCTCTCTCCCAGTGATCGCTGGGATAGACTCCAGTCTCTCTCCCAGTGATCGATGGGATAGACTCCAGTCTCTCTCCCAGTGATCGATGGGATAGACTCCAGTCTCTCTCCCAGTGATCGCCTGGATAGACTTCAGTCTCTCTCCCAGTAATCGCTGGCATAGACTCCAGTCTCTCTCCCAGTGATCGATGGGATAGACTCCAGTCTCTCTCCCTGCGATCGATGGGATAGACTCCAGTCTCTCTCCCAGTGATCGCCTGGATAGACTCCAGTCTCTCTCCCAGTAATCGCTGGCATAGACTCCAGTCTCTCTCCCAGTGATCGATGGGATAGACTCCAGTCTCTCTCCCTGCGATCGATGGGATAGACTCCAGTCTCTCTCCCAGTGATCGCCGGGATAGACTCCAGTCTCTCTCCCAGTGATCGATGGGATAGACCCCAGTCTCTCTCCCAGTGATCGCTGGGATAGACTCCAGTCTCTCTCCCAGTGATCGCTGGGATAGACTCCAGTCTCTCTCCCAGTGATCGCTGGGATAGACTCCAGTCTCTCTCCCAGTGATCGATGGGATAGACTCCAGTCTCTCTCCCAGTGATCGCCGGGATAGACTCCAGTCTCTCTCCCAGTGATCGCCGGGATAGACTCCAGTCTCTCTCCCAGTGATCGATGGGATAGACCCCAGTCTCTCTCCCAGTGATTGATGGGATAGACTCCAGTCTCTCTCCCAGTGATCGATGGGATAGACTCCAGTCTCTCTCCCAGTGATCGCCTGGATAGACTCCAGTCTCTCTCCCAGTGATCGATGGGATAGACTCCAGTCTCTCTCCCAGTAATCGCTGGGATAGACTCCAGTCTCTCTGACAGTGATCGATGGGATAGACTCCAGTCTCTCTCCCAGTGATCGCCGGGATAGACTCCAGTCTCTCTCCCAGTAATCGCTGGGATAGACTCCAGTCTCTCTCCCAGTGATCGATGGGATAGACTCCAGTCTCTCTCCCAGTAATCGCTGGGATAGACTCCAGTCTCTCTCCCAGTGATCGATGGGATAGACTCCAGTCTCTCCCAGTGATCGATGGGATAGACTCCAGTCTCTCTCCCAGTGAATGATGGGATAGACTCCAGTCTCTCTCCCAGTGATCGATGGGATAGACTCCAGTCTTTCTCCCAGTGATCGATGGGCTAGACTCCAGTCTCTCTCCCAGTTATTAATGGGATAGACTCCAGTCTGTCCCAGTGATCGATGGGATAGACTCCAGTCTCTCTCCCAGTGAATGATGGGATAGACTCCATTCTCTCCCAGTGATCGATGGGATAGACTCCAGTCTCTCTCCCAGTGATTGATGGGATAGGCTCCAGTCTCTCTCCCAGTGATCGATGGGATAGACTCCAGTCTCTCTCCCAGTGATCGATGGGATAGACTCCAGTCTCTCTCCCAGTGATTGATGGGATAGGCTCCAGTCTCTCTCCCAATGATCAATGGGATAGACTCCAGTCTCTCTCCCAGTGATCGATGGGATAGACTCCAGTCTCTCTCCCAGTGATCGCCGGGATAGACTCCAGTCTCTCTTCCAGTGATCGATGGGATAGACTCGTCTCTCTCCCAGTGATTGCTGGGATAGACTCCAGTCTCTCTCCCAGTGATCGATGGGATAGGCTCCAGTCTCTCTCCCAATGATCGATGGGATAGACTCCAGTCTCTCTCCCAGTGATTGCTGGGATAGACTCCAGTCTCTCTCCCAGTGATCGATGGGAAAGACTCCAGTCTGTCTCCCAGTGATCGCCGGGATAGACTCCAGTCTCTCTGCCAGTGATCGATGGGATAGACTCCAGTCTCTCTCCCAGTGATCGCCGGGATAGACTCCAGTCTCTCTCCCAGTGATCGCCGGGATAGACTCCAGTCTCTCTCCCAGTGATCGATGGGATAGACTCCAGTCTCTCTTCCAGTGATCGCCGGGATAGATTCCAGTCTCTCTCCCAGTGATCGATGGGATAGACTCCAGTCTCTCTCCCAGTGATCGCTGGGATAGACTCCAGTCTCTCTCCCAGTGATCGCTGGGATAGACTCCAGTCTCTCTCCCAGTGATCGCCGGGATAGACTCCAGTCTCTCTCCCAGTGATCGATGGGATTGACTCCAGTCTCTCTCCCAGTGATCGCCGGGATAGACTCCAGTCTCTCTCCCAGTGATCGATGGGATAGACTCCAGTCTCTCTCCCAGTGATCGCCGGGATAGACTCCAGTCTCTCTCCCAGTGATCGATGGGATAGACTCCAGTCTCTCTCCCAGTGATCGCTGGGATAGACTCCAGTCACTCTCCCAGTGATCGATGGGATAGACTCCAGTCTCTCTCCCTGCGATCGATGGGATAGACTCCAGTCTCTCTCCCAGTGATCGCCTGGATAGACTCCAGTCTCTCTCCCAGTAATCGCTGGCATAGACTCCAGTCTCTCTCCCAGTGATCGATGGGATAGACTCCAGTCTCTCTCCCTGCGATCGATGGGATAGACTCCAGTCTCTCTCCCAGTGATCGCCGGGATAGACTCCAGTCTCTCTCCCAGTGATCGATGGGATAGACCCCAGTCTCTCTCCCAGTGATCGCTGGGATAGACTCCAGTCTCTCTCCCAGTGATCGCTGGGATAGACTCCAGTCTCTCTCCCAGTGATCGCTGGGATAGACTCCAGTCTCTCTCCCAGTGATCGATGGGATAGACTCCAGTCTCTCTCCCAGTGATCGCCAGGATAGACTCCAGTCTCTCTCCCAGTGATCGCCGGGATAGACTCCAGTCTCTCTCCCAGTGATCGATGGGATAGACCCCAGTCTCTCTCCCAGTGATTGATGGGATAGACTCCAGTCTCTCTCCCAGTGATCGATGGGATAGACTCCAGTCTCTCTCCCAGTGATCGCCTGGATAGACTCCAGTCTCTCTCCCAGTGATCGATGGGATAGACTCCAGTCTCTCTCCCAGTAATCGCTGGGATAGACTCCAGTCTCTCTGACAGTGATCGATGGGATAGACTCCAGTCTCTCTCCCAGTGATCGCCGGGATAGACTCCAGTCTCTCTCCCAGTAATCGCTGGGATAGACTCCAGTCTCTCTCCCAGTAATCGCTGGGATAGACTCCAGTCTCTCTCCCAGTGATCGATGGGATAGACTCCAGTCTCTCCCAGTGATCGATGGGATAGACTCCAGTCTCTCTCCCAGTGAATGATGGGATAGACTCCAGTCTCTCTCCCAGTGATCGATGGGATAGACTCCAGTCTTTCTCCCAGTGATCGATGGGCTAGACTCCAGTCTCTCTCCCAGTTATTAATGGGATAGACTCCAGTCTGTCCCAGTGATCGATGGGATAGACTCCAGTCTCTCTCCCAGTGAATGATGGGATAGACTCCATTCTCTCCCAGTGATCGATGGGATAGACTCCAGTCTCTCTCCCAGTGATTGATGGGATAGGCTCCAGTCTCTCTCCCAGTGATCGATGGGATAGACTCCAGTCTCTCTCCCAGTGATCGATGGGATAGACTCCAGTCTCTCTCCCAGTGATTGATGGGATAGGCTCCAGTCTCTCTCCCAATGATCAATGGGATAGACTCCAGTCTCTCTCCCAGTGATCGATGGGATAGACTCCAGTCTCTCTCCCAGTGATCGCCGGGATAGACTCCAGTCTCTCTTCCAGTGATCGATGGGATAGACTCGTCTCTCTCCCAGTGATTGCTGGGATAGACTCCAGTCTCTCTCCCAGTGATCGATGGGATAGGCTCCAGTCTCTCTCCCAATGATCGATGGGATAGACTCCAGTCTCTCTCCCAGTGATTGCTGGGATAGACTCCAGTCTCTCTCCCAGTGATCGATGGGATAGACTCCAGTCTCTCTCCCAGTGATCGCCGGGATAGACTCCAGTCTCTCTGCCAGTGATCGATGGGATAGACTCCAGTCTCTCTCCCAGTGATCGCCGGGATAGACTCCAGTCTCTCTCCCAGTGATCGCCGGGATAGACTCCAGTCTCTCTCCCAGTGATCGATGGGATAGACTCCAG
This sequence comes from Telmatherina bonti, assembly GCF_933228915.1. Classification (NCBI taxonomy): domain Eukaryota; kingdom Metazoa; phylum Chordata; class Actinopteri; order Atheriniformes; family Telmatherinidae; genus Telmatherina; species Telmatherina bonti. The sequence goes on from NC_136624.1 coordinate 1,245,210, forward strand.
TCTCTCTTCCAGTGATCGCCGGGATAGATTCCAGTCTCTCTCCCAGTGATCGATGGGATAGACTCCAGTCTCTCTCCCAGTGATCGCTGGGATAGACTCCAGTCTCTCTCCCAGTGATCGCTGGGATAGACTCCAGTCTCTCTCCCAGTGATCGCCGGGATAGACTCCAGTCTCTCTCCCAGTGATCGATGGGATTGACTCCAGTCTCTCTCCCAGTGATCGCCGGGATAGACTCCAGTCTCTCTCCCAGTGATCGATGGGATAGACTCCAGTCTCTCTCCCAGTGATCGCCGGGATAGACTCCAGTCTCTCTCCCAGTGATTGATGGGATAGACTCCAGTCTCTCTCCCAGTGATCGATGGGATAGACTCCAGTCTCTCTCCCAGTAATCGCTGGGATAGACTCCAGTCTCTCTGACAGTGATCGATGGGATAGACTCCAGTCTCTCTCCCAGTGATCGCCGGGATAGACTCCAGTCTCTCTCCCAGTAATCGCTGGGATAGACTCCAGTCTCTCTCCCAGTGATCGATGGGATAGACTCCAGTCTCTCTCCCAGTAATCGCTGGGATAGACTCCAGTCTCTCTCCCAGTGATCGATGGGATAGACTCCAGTCTCTCCCAGTGATCGATGGGATAGACTCCAGTCTCTCTCCCAGTGAATGATGGGATAGACTCCAGTCTCTCTCCCAGTGATCGATGGGATAGACTCCAGTCTTTCTCCCAGTGATCGATGGGCTAGACTCCAGTCTCTCTCCCAGTGATCGATGGGATAGACTCCAGTCTCTCTCCCAGTGAATGATGGGATAGACTCCATTCTCTCCCAGTGATCGATGGGATAGACTCCAGTCTCTCTCCCAGTGATTGATGGGATAGGCTCCAGTCTCTCTCCCAGTGATCGATGGGATAGACTCCAGTCTCTCTCCCAGTGATCGATGGGATAGACTCCAGTCTCTCTCCCAGTGATTGATGGGATAGGCTCCAGTCTCTCTCCCAGTGATCGATGGGATAGACTCCAGTCTCTCTCCCAGTGATCGATGGGATAGACTCCAGTCTCTCTCCCAGTGATTGATGGGATAGGCTCCAGTCTCTCTCCCAATGATCAATGGGATAGACTCCAGTCTCTCTCCCAGTGATCGATGGGATAGACTCCAGTCTCTCTCCCAGTGATCGCCGGGATAGACTCCAGTCTCTCTTCCAGTGATCGCCGGGATAGATTCCAGTCTCTCTCCCAGTGATCGATGGGATAGACTCCAGTCTCTCTCCCAGTGATCGCTGGGATAGACTCCAGTCTCTCTCCCAGTGATCGCTGGGATAGACTCCAGTCTCTCTCCCAGTGATCGCCGGGATAGACTCCAGTCTCTCTCCCAGTGATCGATGGGATTGACTCCAGTCTCTCTCCCAGTGATCGCCGGGATAGACTCCAGTCTCTCTCCCAGTGATCGATGGGATAGACTCCAGTCTCTCTCCCAGTGATCGCCGGGATAGACTCCAGTCTCTCTCCCAGTGATTGATGGGATAGACTCCAGTCTCTCTCCCAGTGATCGATGGGATAGACTCCAGTCTCTCTCCCAGTAATCGCTGGGATAGACTCCAGTCTCTCTGACAGTGATCGATGGGATAGACTCCAGTCTCTCTCCCAGTGATCGCCGGGATAGACTCCAGTCTCTCTCCCAGTAATCGCTGGGATAGACTCCAGTCTCTCTCCCAGTGATCGATGGGATAGACTCCAGTCTCTCTCCCAGTAATCGCTGGGATAGACTCCAGTCTCTCTCCCAGTGATCGATGGGATAGACTCCAGTCTCTCCCAGTGATCGATGGGATAGACTCCAGTCTCTCTCCCAGTGAATGATGGGATAGACTCCAGTCTCTCTCCCAGTGATCGATGGGATAGACTCCAGTCTTTCTCCCAGTGATCGATGGGCTAGACTCCAGTCTCTCTCCCAGTTATTAATGGGATAGACTCCAGTCTGTCCCAGTGATCGATGGGATAGACTCCAGTCTCTCTCCCAGTGAATGATGGGATAGACTCCATTCTCTCCCAGTGATCGATGGGATAGACTCCAGTCTCTCCCAGTGATTGATGTGATAGGCTCCAGTCTCTCTCCCAGTGATCGATGGGATAGACTCCAGTCTCTCTCCCAGTGATCGATGGGATAGACTCCAGTCTCTCTCCCAGTGATTGATGGGATAGGCTCCAGTCTCTCTCCCAATGATCAATGGGATAGACTCCAGTCTCTCTCCCAGTGATCGATGGGATAGACTCCAGTCTCTCTCCCAGTGATCGCCGGGATAGACTCCAGTCTCTCTTCCAGTGATCGATGGGATAGACTCGTCTCTCTCCCAGTGATTGCTGGGATAGACTCCAGTCTCTCTCCCAGTGATCGATGGGATAGGCTCCAGTCTCTCTCCCAATGATCGATGGGATAGACTCCAGTCTCTCTCCCAGTGATTGCTGGGATAGACTCCAGTCTCTCTCCCAGTGATCGATGGGATAGACTCCAGTCTCTCTCCCAGTGATCGCCGGGATAGACTCCAGTCTCTCTGCCAGTGATCGATGGGATAGACTCCAGTCTCTCTCCCAGTGATCGCCGGGATAGACTCCAGTCTCTCTCCCAGTGATCGCCGGGATAGACTCCAGTCTCTCTCCCAGTGATCGATGGGATAGACTCCAGTCTCTCTTCCAGTGATCGCCGGGATAGATTCCAGTCTCTCTCCCAGTGATCGATGGGATAGACTCCAGTCTCTCTCCCAGTGATCGCTGGGATAGACTCCAGTCTCTCTCCCAGTGATCGCTGGGATAGACTCCAGTCTCTCTCCCAGTGATCGCCGGGATAGACTCCAGTCTCTCTCCCAGTGATCGATGGGATTGACTCCAGTCTCTCTCCCAGTGATCGCCGGGATAGACTCCAGTCTCTCTCCCAGTGATCGATGGGATAGACTCCAGTCTCTCTCCCAGTGATCGCCGGGATAGACTCCAGTCTCTCTCCCAGTGATCGATGGGATAGACTCCAGTCTCTCTCCCAGTGATCGCTGGGATAGACTCCAGTCACTCTCCCAGTGATCGATGGGATAGACTCCAGTCTCTCTCCCAGTGATCGATGGGATAGACTCCAGTCTCTCTCCCAGTGATCGCCTGGATAGACTCCAGTCTCTCTCCCAGTGATCGATGGGATAGACTCCAGTCTCTCTCCCAGTGATCGCCTGGATAGACTCCAGTCTCTCTCCCAGTAATCGCTGGCATAGACTCCAGTCTCTCTCCCAGTGATCGATGGGATAGACTCCAGTCTCTCTCCCTGCGATCGATGGGATAGACTCCAGTCTCTCTCCCAGTGATCGCCGGGATAGACTCCAGTCTCTCTCCCAGTGTTCGATGGGATAGACCCCAGTCTCTCTCCCAGTGATCGCTGGGATAGACTCCAGTCTCTCTCCCAGTGATCGCTGGGATAGACTCCAGTCTCTCTCCCAGTGATCGCTGGGATAGACTCCAGTCTCTCTCCCAGTGATCGATGGGATAGACTCCAGTCTCTCTCCCAGTGATTGCCGGGATAGACTCCAGTCTCTCTCCCAGTGATCGCCGGGATAGACTCCAGTCTCTCTCCCAGTGATCGATGGGATAGACCCCAGTCTCTCTCCCAGTGATTGATGGGATAGACTCCAGTCTCTCTTCCAGTGATCGCCGGGATAGATTCCAGTCTCTCTCCCAGTGATCGATGGGATAGACTCCAGTCTCTCTCCCAGTGATCGATGGGATAGACTCCAGTCTCTCTCCCAGTGATCGCTGGGATAGACTCCAGTCTCTCTCCCAGTGATCGCTGGGATAGACTCCAGTCTCTCTCCCAGTGATCGCCGGGATAGACTCCAGTCTCTCTCCCAGTGATCGATGGGATAGACTCCAGTCTCTCTCCCAGTGATCGCCGGGATAGACTCCAGTCTCTCTCCCAGTGATCGATGGGATAGACCCCAGTCTCTCTCACAGTGATCGCCGGGATAGACTCCAGTCTCTCTCCCAGTGATCGATGGGATAGACTCCAGTCTCTCTCCCAGTGATCGCTGGGATAGACTCCAGTCTCTCTCCCAGTGATCGATGGGATAGACTCCAGTCTCTCTCCCAGTGATCGATGGGATAGACTCCAGTCTCTCTCCCAGTGATCGCCTGGATAGACTCCAGTCTCTCTCCCAGTAATCGCTGGCATAGACTCCAGTCTCTCTCCCAGTGATCGATGGGATAGACTCCAGTCTCTCTCCCTGCGATCGATGGGATAGACTCCAGTCTCTCTCCCAGTGATCGCCTGGATAGACTCCAGTCTCTCTCCCAGTAATCGCTGGCATAGACTCCAGTCTCTCTCCCAGTGATCGATGGGATAGACTCCAGTCTCTCTCCCTGCGATCGATGGGATAGACTCCAGTCTCTCTCCCAGTGATCGCCGGGATAGACTCCAGTCTCTCTCCCAGTGATCGATGGGATAGACCCCAGTCTCTCTCCCAGTGATCGCTGGGATAGACTCCAGTCTCTCTCCCAGTGATCGCTGGGATAGACTCCAGTCTCTCTCCCAGTGATCGCTGGGATAGACTCCAGTCTCTCTCCCAGTGATCTCTGGGATAGACTCCAGTCTCTCTCCCAGTGATCGATGGGATAGACTCCAGTCTCTCTCCCAGTGATCGCCGGGATAGACTCCAGTCTCTCTCCCAGTGATCGATGGGATAGACCCCAGTCTCTCTCCCAGTGATTGATGGGATAGACTCCAGTCTCTCTCCCAGTGATCGATGGGATAGACTCCAGTCTCTCTCCCAGTGATCGCCTGGATAGACTCCAGTCTCTCTCCCAGTGATCGATGGGATAGACTCCAGTCTCTCTCCCAGTGATCGATGGGATAGACTCCAGTCTCTCTCCCAGTGATCGCCGGGATAGACTCCAGTCTCTCTCCCAGTAATCGCTGGGATAGACTCCAGTCTCTCTCCCAGTGATCGATGGGATAGACTCCAGTCTCTCTCCCAGTAATCGCTGGGATAGACTCCAGTCTCTCTCCCAGTGATCGATGGGATAGACTCGAGTCTCTCCCAGTGATCGATGGGATAGACTCCAGTCTCTCTCCCAGTGAATGATGGGATAGACTCCAGTCTCTCTCCCAGTGATCGATGGGATAGACTCCAGTCTTTCTCCCAGTGATCGATGGGCTAGACTCCAGTCTCTCTCCCAGTTATTAATGGGATAGACTCTAGTCTGTCCCAGTGATCGATGGGATAGACTACAGTCTCTCTCCCAGTGAATGATGGGATAGACTCCATTCTCTCCAAGTGATCGATGGGATAGACTCCAGTCTCTCTCCCAGTGATTGATGGGATAGGCTCCAGTCTCTCTCCCAGTGATCGATGGGATAGACTCCAGTCTCTCTCCCAGTGATTGATGGGATAGGCTCCAGTCTCTCTCCCAATGATCGATGGGATAGACTCCAGTCTCTCTCCCAGTGATCGATGGGATAGACTCCAGTCTCTCTCCCAGTGATCGCCGGGATAGACTCCAGTCTCTCTTCCAGTGATCGATGGGATAGACTCCAGTCTCTCTCCCAGTGATTGCTGGGATAGACTCCAGTCTCTCTCCCAGTGATCGATGGGATAGGCTCCAGTCTCTCTCCCAATGATCGATGGGATAAACTCCAGTCTCTCTCCCAGTGATTGCTGGGATAGACTCCAGTCTCTCTCCCAGTGATCGATGGGATAGACTCCAGTCTCTCTCCCAGTGATCGCCGGGATAGACTCCAGTCTCTCTGCCAGTGATCGATGGGATAGACTCCAGTCTCTCTCCCAGTGATCGCTGGGATAGACTCCAGTCTCTCTCCCAGTGATCGCCGGGATAGACTCCAGTCTCTCTCCCAGTGATCGATGGGATAGACTCCAGTCTCTCTTCCAGTGATCGCCGGGATAGATTCCAGTCTCTCTCCCAGTGATCGATGGGATAGACTCCAGTCTCTCTCCCAGTGATCGATGGGATAGACTCCAGTCTCTCTCCCAGTGATCGCTGGGATAGACTCCAGTCTCTCTCCCAGTGATCGCTGGGATAGACTCCAGTCTCTCTCCCAGTGATCGCCGGGATAGACTCCAGTCTCTCTCCCAGTGATCGATGGGATTGACTCCAGTCTCTCTCCCAGTGATCGCCGGGATAGACTCCAGTCTCTCTCCCAGTGATCGATGGGATAGACCCCAGTCTCTCTCCCAGTGATCGCCGGGATAGACTCCAGTCTCTCTCCCAGTGATCGATGGGATAGACTCCAGTCTCTCTCCCAGTGATCGCTGGGATAGACTCCAGTCTCTCTCCCAGTGATCGATGGGATAGACTCCAGTCTCTCTCCCAGTGATCGATGGGATAGACTCCAGTCTCTCTCCCAGTGATCGCCTGGCTAGAATCCAGTCTCTCTCCCAGTAATCGCTGGCATAGACTCCAGTCTCTCTCCCAGTGATCGATGGGATAGACTCCAGTCTCTCTCCCTGCGATCGATGGGATAGACTCCAGGCTCTCTCCCAGTGATCGCCGGGATAGACTCCAGTCTCTCTCCCAGTGATCGATGGGATAGACTCCAGTCTCTCTCCCAGTGATCGCTGGGATAGACTCCAGTCTCTCTCCCAGTGATCGCTGGGATAGACTCCAGTCTCTCTCCCAGTGATCGCTGGGATAGACTCCAGTCTCTCTCCCAGTGATTGCCGGGATAGACTCCAGTCTCTCTCCCAGTGATCGCCGGGATAGACTCCAGTCTCTCTCCCAGTGATCGATGGGATAGACCCCAGTCTCTCTCCCAGTGATTGATGGGATAGACTCCAGTCTCTCTCCCAGTGATCGATGGGATAGACTCCAGTCTCTCTCCCAGTGATCGCCTGGATAGACTCCAGTCTCTCTCCCAGTGATCGATGGGATAGACTCCAGTCTCTCTCCCAGTAATCGCTGGGATAGACTCCAGTCTCTCTCCCAGTGATCGATGGGATAGACTCCAGTCTCTCTCCCAGTGATCGCCGGGATAGACTCCAGTCTCTCTCCCAGTAATCGCTGGGATAGACTCCAGTCTCTCTCCCAGTGATCGATGGGATAGACTCCAGTCTCTCTCCCAGTGATCGCTGGGATAGACTCCAGTCTCTCTCCCAGTAATCGCTGGGATAGACTCCAGTCTCTCTCCCAGTGATCGATGGGATAGACTCCAGTCTCTCTCCCAGTGATCGCTGGGATAGACTCCAGTCTCTAACCCAGTGATTCCTGGGATAGACTCCAGTCTCTCTCCCAGTGATCGATGGGATAGACTCCAGTCTCTCTCCCAGTGATCGATGGGATAGACTCCAGTCTCTCTCCCAGTGATTGCCGGGATAGACTCCAGTCTCTCTCCCAGTGATCGATGGGATAGACTCCAGTCTCTCTCCCAGTGATCGATGCGATAGACCCCAGTCTCTCTCCCAGTGATAGCCGGGATAGACTCCAGTCTCTCTCCCAGTGATCGCCGGGATAGACTCCAGTCTCTCTCCCAGTGATTGATGGGATAGACTCCAGTCTCTCTCCCAGTGATCGATGGGATAGACTCCAGTCTCTCTCCCAGTGATCGCTGGGATAGACTCCAGTCTCTCTCCCAGTGATCGCCGGGATAGACTCCAGTCTCTCTCCCAGTGATCGATGGGATAGACTCCAGTCTCTCTCCCAGTGATCGATGGGATAGACTCCAGTCTCTCCCAGTGATCGCTGGGATAGACTCCAGTCTCTCTCCCAGTGATCGCTGGGATAGACTCCAGTCTCTCTCCCAGTGATCGATGGGATAGACTCCAGTCTCTCTCCCAGTGATCGCCGGGAAAGACTCCAGTCTCTCTCCCAGTGATCGCCGGGATAGACTCCAGTCTCTCTCCCAGTGAATGATGGGATAGACTCCAGTCTCTCTCCCAGTGATCGCCGGGATAGACTCCAGTCTCTCTCCCAGTGATCGATGGGATAGACTCCAGTCTCTCTCCCAGTGATCGCTGGGATAGACTCCAGTCTCTCTCCCAGTGATTGCCGGGATAGACTCCAGTCTCTCTCCCAGTGATCGATGGGATAGACTCCAGTCTCTCTCCCAGTGATCGATGGGATAGACTCCAGTCTCTCTCCCAGTGATCGCTGGGATAGGCTCCAGTCTCTCTCCCAGTGATCGCTGGGATAGACTCCAGTCTCTCTCCCAGTGAATGATGGGATAGACTCCAGTCTCTCTCCCAGTGATCGATGGGATAGACTCCAGTCTCTCTCCCAGTGATCGCCGGGATAGACTCCAGTCTCTCTCCCAGTGAATGATGGGATAGACTCCAGTCTCTCCCAGTGATAGATGGGATAGACTCCAGCCTCTCTCCCAGTGATAGATGGGATAGACTCCAGTCTCTCTCCCAGTGATTGATGGGATAGACTCCAGTCTCTCTCCCAGTGATCGATGGGATAGACTCCAGTCTCTCTCCCAGTGAATGATGGGATAGACTCCAGTCTATCCCAGTGATCGATGGGATAGACTCCAGTCTCTCTCCCAGTGATCGATGGGATAGACTCCAGTCTCTCTCCCAGTGATAGATGGGATAGACTCCAGTCTCTCTCCCAGTGATCGATGGGATAGACTCCAGTCTTTCTCCCAGTGATCGATGGGATAGACTCCAGTCTCTCCCAGTGATCGATGGGATAGACTCCAGTCTCTCTCCCAGTGAATGATGGGATAGACTCCAGTCTCTCTCCCAGTGATCGATGGGATAGACTCCAGTCTTTCTCCCAGTGATCGATGGGATAGACTCCAGTCTCTCTCCCAGTGATCGCTGGGATAGACTCCAGTCTCTCTCCCAGTGATCGCCGGGAAATTCTCCAGTCTCTCTCCCAGTCATCGCCGGGATAGACTCCAGTCTCTCTCCCAGTGATCGCTGGGATAGACTCCAGTCTCTCTCCCAGTGATCGCTGGGATAGACTCCAGTCTCTCTCCCAGTGATCGATGGGATAGACTCCAGTCTCTCCCAGTGATCGCTGGGATAGACTCCAGTCTCTCTCCCAGTGATCGCTGGGATAGACTCCAGTCTCTCTCCCAGTGATCGATGGGATAGACTCCAGTCTCTCTCCCAGTGATCGCCGGGAAAGACTCCAGTCTCTCTCCCAGTGATCGCCGGGATAGACTCCAGTCTCTCTCCCAGTGATCGATGGGATAGACTCCAGTCTCTCTCCCAGTGATCGATGGGATAGACTCCAGTCTCTCTCCCAGTGATCGATGGGATAGACTCCAGTCTCTCTCCAGGTGATCGCCGGGATAGACTCCAGTCTCTCTCCCAGTGATCGCCGGGATAGACTCCAGTCTCTCTCCCAGTGATCGATGGGATAGACTCCAGTCTCTCTCCCAGTGATCGATGGGATAGACCCCTGTCTCTCTCCCAGTGATCGCCGGGATAGACTCCAGTCTCTCTCCCAGTGATCGATGGGATAGACTCCAGTCTCTCTCCCAGTGATCGATGGGATAGACTCCAGTCTCCCTCCCAGTGATCGATGGGATAGACTCCAGTCTCTCTCCCAGTGATCGATGGGATAGACTCCAGTCTCTCCCAGTGATCGATGGGATAGACTCCAGTCTCTCTCCCAGTGATCGATGGGATAGACTCCAGTCTCTCTCCCAGTGATCGCCGGGATAGACTCCAGTCTCTCTCCCAGTGATCGATGGGATAGACTCCAGTCTCTCTCCCAGTGATCGATGGGATAGACTCTAGTCTCTCTCCCAGTGATTGATGGGATAGACTCCAGTCTCTCTCCCAGTGATCGCCGGGATAGACTCCAGTCTCTCTCCCAGTGAATAATGGGATAAACTCCAGTCTCTCTCCCAGTGATCGATGGGATAGACTCCAGTCTCTCTCCCAGTGATAGCTGGGATAGGCTCCAGTCTCTCTCCCAGTGTTCGATGGGATAGACTCCAGTCTCTCTCCAGGTGATCGTTGGGATAGACTCCAGTCTCTCTCCCAGTGATCGATGGGATAGACTCCAGTCTCTCTCCCAGTGATCGCTGGGATAGACTCCAGTCTCTCTCCCAGTGATCGCCGGGAAATTCTCCAGTCTCTCTCCCAGTCATCGCCGGGATAGACTCCAGTCTCTCTCCCAGTGATCGCTGGGATAGACTCCAGTCTCTCTCCCAGTGATCGCTGGGATAGACTCCAGTCTCTCTCCCAGTGATCGATGGGATAGACTCCAGTCTCTCCCGGTGATCGCTGGGATAGACTCCAGTCTCTCTCCCAGTGATCGCTGGGATAGACTCCAGTCTCTCTCCCAGTGATCGATGGGATAGACTCCAGTCTCTCTCCCAGTGATCGCCGGGAAAGACTCCAGTCTCTCTCCCAGTGATCGCCGGGATAGACTCCAGTCTCTCTCCCAGTGATCGATGGGATAGACTCCAGTCTCTCTCCCAGTGATCGATGGGATAGACTCCAGTCTCTCTCCCAGTGATCGATGGGATAGACTCCAGTCTCTCTCCCAGTGATCGCCGGGATAGACTCCAGTCTCTCTCCCAGTGATCGCCGGGATAGACTCCAGTCTCTCTCCCAGTGATCGATGGGATAGACTCCAGTCTCTCTCCCAGTGATCGATGGGATAGACTCCAGTCACTCTCCCAGTGATCGATGGGATAGACTCCAGTCTCTCTCCCAGTGATCGATGGGATAGACTCCAGTCTCTCTCCCAGTGATCGATGGGATAGACTCCAGTCTCTCTCCCAGTGATCGATGGGATAGACCCCTGTCTCTCTCCCAGTGATCGCCGGGATAGACTCCAGTCTCTCTCCCAGTGATCGATGGGATAGACTCCAGTCTCTCTCCCAGTGATCGATGGGATAGACTCCAGTCTCCCTCCCAGTGATCGATGGGATAGACTCCAGTCTCTCTCCCAGTGATCGATGGGATAGACTCCAGTCTCTCCCAGTGATCGATGGGATAGACTCCAGTCTCTCTCCCAGTGATCGATGGGATAGACTCCAGTCTCTCTCCCAGTGATCGCCGGGATAGACTCCAGTCTCTCTCCCAGTGATCGATGGGATAGACTCCAGTCTCTCTCCCAGTGATCGATGGGATAGACTCCAGTCTCTCTCCCAGTGATTGATGGGATAGACTCCAGTCTCTCTCCCAGTGATCGCCGGGATAGACTCCAGTCTCTCTCCCAGTGATCGATGGGATAAACTCCAGTCTCTCTCCCAGTGATCGATGGGATAGACTCCAGTCTCTCTCCCAGTGATAGCTGGGATAGGCTCCAGTCTCTCTCCCAGTGATCGATGGGATAGACTCCAGTCTCTCTCCAGGTGATCGTTGGGATAGACTCCAGTCTCTCTCCCAGTGATCGATGGGATAGACTCCAGTCTCTCTCCCAGTGATCGATGGGATAGACTCCAGTCTCTCTCCCAGTGATCGGCGGGATAGACTCCAGTCTCTCTCCCAGTGATCGATGGGATAGACTCCAGTCTCTCTCCCAGTGATCGATGGGATAGACTCCAGTCTCTCTCCCAGTGATCGCTGGGATAGGCTCCAGTCTCTCTCCCAGTGATCGCTGGGATAGACTCCAGTCTCTCTCCCAGTGAATGATGGGATAGACTCCAGTCTCTCTCCCAGTGATCGATGGGATAGACTCCAGTCTTTCTCCCAGTGATCGATGGGATAGACTCCAGTCTCTCTCCCAGTGAATGATGGGATAGACTCCAGTCTCTCCCAGTGATCGATGGGATAGACTCCAGTCTCTCTCCCAGTGATCGATGGGATAGACTCCAGTCTCTCTCCCAGTGATAGATGGGATAGACTCCAGTCTCTCTCCCAGTGATCGATGGGATAGACTCCAGTCTTTCTCCCAGTGATCGATGTGATAGACTCCAGTCTCTCCCAGTGATCGATGGGATAGACTCCAGTCTCTCTCCCAGTGAATGATGGGATAGACTCCAGTCTCTCTCCCAGTGATCGATGGGATAGACTCCAGTCTTTCTCCCAGTGATCGATGGGATAGACTCCAGTCTCTCTCCCAGTGATTAATGGGATAGACTCCAGTCTCTCCCAGTGATCGATGGGATAGTCTCCAGTCTCTCTCCCAGTGAATGATGGGATAGACTCCAGTCTCTCCCAGTGATCGATGGGATAGACTCCAGTCTCTCTCCCAGTGATCGATGGGATAGACTCCAGTCTCTCTCCCAGTGATCGCCGGGATAGACTCCAGTCTCTCTCCCAGTGATCGATGGGATAGACTCCAGTCTCTCTCCCAGTGATCGATGGGATAGACTCCAGTCTCTCTCCCAGTGAATGATGGGATAGACTCCAGTCTCTCTCCCAGTGATCGATGGGATAGACTCCAGTCTCTCTCCCAGTGATCGATGGGATAGACTCCAGTCTCTCTCCCAGTGATCGATGGGATAGACTCCAGTCTCTCTCCCAGTGATCGATGGGATAGACTCCAGTCTCTCTCCCAGTGATCGCCGGGATATACTCCAGTCTCTCTCCCAGTGATCGCCGGGATAGACTCCAGTCTCTCTCCCAGTCATCGCCGGGATAGACTCCAGTCTCTCTCCCAGTGATCGCCGGGATAGACTCCAGTCTCTCTCCCAGTGATCGATGGGATAGACTCCAGTCTCTCTCCCAGTGATCTATGGGATAGACTCCAGTCTCTCCCAGTGATCGCTGGGATAGACTCCAGTCTCTCTCCCAGTGATCGCCGGGATAGACTCCAGACTCTCTCCCAGTGATCGATGGGATAGACTCCAGTCTCTCTCCCAGTGATCGCTGGGATAGGCTCCAGTCTCTCTCCCAGTGATCGCTGGGATAGACTCCAGTCTCTCTCCCAGTGAATGATGGGATAGACTCCAGTCTCTCTCCCAGTGATCGATGGGATAGACTCCAGTCTTTCTCCCAGTGATCGATGGGATAGACTCCAGTCTCTCTCCCAGTGAATGATGGGATAGACTCCAGTCTCTCCCAGTGATCGATGGGATAGACTCCAGTCTCTCTCCCAGTGATCGATGGGATAGACTCCAGTCTCTCTCCCAGTGATAGATGGGATAGACTCCAGTCTCTCTCCCAGTGATCGATGGGATAGACTCCAGTCTTTCTCCCAGTGATCGATGGGATAGACTCCAGTCTCTCCCAGTGATCGATGGGATAGACTCCAGTCTCTCTCCCAGTGAATGATGGGATAGACTCCAGTCTCTCTCCCAGTGATCGATGGGATAGACTCCAGTCTTTCTCCCAGTGATCGATGGGATAGACTCCAGTCTCTCTCCCAGTGATTAATGGGATAGACTCCAGTCTCTCCCAGTGATCGATGGGATAGTCTCCAGTCTCTCTCCCAGTGAATGATGGGATAGACTCCAGTCTCTCCCAGTGATCGATGGGATAGACTCCAGTCTCTCTCCCAGTGATCGATGGGATAGACTCCAGTCTCTCTCCCAGTGATCGCCGGGATAGACTCCAGTCTCTCTTCCAGTGATCGATGGGATAGACTCCAGTCTCTCTCCCAGTGATCGATGGGATAGACTCCAGTCTCTCTCCCAGTGAATGATGGGATAGACTCCAGTCTCTCTCCCAGTGATCGATGGGATAGACTCCAGTCTCTCTCCCAGTGATCGATGGGATAGACTCCAGTCTCTCTCCCAGTGATCGATGGGATAGACTCCAGTCTCTCTCCCAGTGATCGATGGGATAGACTCCAGTCTCTCTCCCAGTGATCGCCGGGATATACTCCAGTCTCTCTCCCAGTGATCGCCGGGATAGACTCCAGTCTCTCTCCCAGTCATCGCCGGGATAGACTCCAGTCTCTCTCCCAGTGATCGCCGGGATAGACTCCAGTCTCTCTCCCAGTGATCGATGGGATAGACTCCAGTCTCTCTCCCAGTGATCTATGGGATAGACTCCAGTCTCTCCCAGTGATCGCTGGGATAGACTCCAGTCTCTCTCCCAGTGATCGCCGGGATAGACTCCAGACTCTCTCCCAGTGATCGATGGGATAGACTCCAGTCTCTCTCCCAGTGATCGCTGGGATAGACTCCAGTCTCTCTCCCAGTGATCGCTGGGATAGACTCGAGTCTCTCTCCCAGTGAATGATGGGATAGACTCCAGTCTCTCTCCCAGTGATCGATGGGATAGACTCCAGTCTTTCTCCCAGTGATCGATGGGATAGACTCCAGTTTCTCTCCCAGTGAATGATGGGATAGACTCCAGTCTCTCTCCCAGTGAATGATGGGATAGACTCCAGTCTCTCTCCCAGTGATCGATGGGATAGACTCCAGTCTCTCTCCCAGTGATAGATGGGATAGACTCCAGTCTCTCTCCCAGTGATCGATGGGATAGACTCCAGTCTGTCTCCCAGTGATCGATGGGATAGACTCCAGTCTCTCCCAGTGATCGATGGGATAGACTCCAGTCTCTCTCCCAGTGAATGATGGGATAGACTCCAGTCTCTCTCCCAGTGATCGATGGGATAGACTCCAGTCTTTCTCCCAGTGATCGATGGGATAGACTCCAGTCTCTCTCCCAGTGATTAATGGGATAGACTCCAGTCTCTCCCAGTGATCGATGGGATAGACTCCAGTCTCTCTCCCAGTGAATGATGGGATAGACTCCAGTCTCTCCCAGTGATCGATGGGATAGACTCCAGTCTCTCTCCCAGTGATCGATGGGATAGACTCCAGTCTCTCTCCCAGTGATCGCCGGGATAGACTCCAGTCTCTCTTCCAGTGATCGATGGGATAGACTCCAGTCTCTCTCCCAGTGATCGATGGGATAGACTCCAGTCTCTCTCCCAGTGAATGATGGGATAGACTCCAGTCTCTCTCCCAGTGATCGATGGGATAGACTCCAGTCTCTCTCCCAGTGATCGATGGGATAGACTCCAGTCTCTTTCCCAGTGATCGATGGGATAGACTCCAGTCTCTCTCCCAGTGATCGATGGGATAGACTCCAGTCTCTCTCCCAGTGATCGCCGGGATATACTCCAGTCTCTCTCCCAGTGATCGCCGGGATAGACTCCAGTCTCTCTCCCAGTGATCGCCGGGATAGACTCCAGTCTCTCTCCCAGTGATCGATGGGATAGACTCCAGTCTCTCTCCCAGTGATCGATGGGATAGACTCCAGTCTCTCCCAGTGATCGCTGGGATAGACTCCAGTCTCTCTCCCAGTGATCGCCGGGATAGACTCCAGTCTCTCTCCCAGTGATCGATGGGATAGACTCCAGTCTCTCTCCCAGTGATCGATGGGATAGACTCCAGTCTCTCTCCCAGTGATCGCCGGGATAGACTCCAGTCTCTCTCCCAGTGATCGATGGGATAGACTCCAGTCTCTCTCCCAGTGATCGATGGGATAGACTCCAGTCTCTCTCCCAGTGATCGCCGGGATAGACTCCAGTCTCTCTCCCAGTGATCGATGGGATAGACTCCAGTCTCTCTCCCAGTGATCGCCGGGATAGACTCCAGTCTCTCTCCCAGTGAATGATGGGATAGACTCCAGTCTCTCCCAGTGATCGATGGGATAGACTCCAGTCTCTCTCCCAGTGATCGATGGGATAGACTCCAGTCTCTCTCCCAGTGATCGCCGGGATATACTCCAGTCTCTCTCCCAGTGATCGCCGGGATAGACTCCAGTCTCTCTCCCAGTCATCGCTGGGATAGACTCCAGTCTCTCTCCCAGTGATCGCCGGGATAGACTCCAGTCTCTCTCCCAGTGATCGATGGGATAGACTCCAGTCTCTCTCCCAGTGATCTATGGGATAGACTCCAGACTCTCTCCCAGTGATCGATGGGATAGACTCCAGTCTCTCTCCCAGTGATCGCTGGGATAGACTCCAGTCTCTCTCCCAGTGATCGATGGGATAGACTCCAGTCTCTCTCCCAGTGATCGCCGGGATATACTCCAGTCTCTCTCCCAGTGATCGCCGGGATAGACTCCAGTCTCTCTCCCAGTCATCGCCGGGATAGACTCCAGTCTCTCTCCCAGTGATCGCCGGGATAGACTCCAGTCTCTCTCCCAGTGATCGATGGGATAGACTCCAGTCTCTCTCCCAGTGATCTATGGGATAGACTCCAGTCTCTCTCCCAGTGATCGCCGGGATAGACTCCAGACTCTCTCCCAGTGATCGATGGGATAGACTCCAGTCTCTCTCCCAGTGATCGCTGGGATAGACTCCAGTCTCTCTCCCAGTGATCGCTGGGATAGACTCCAGTCTCTCTCCCAGTTAATGATGGGATAGACTCCAGTCTCTCTCCCAGTGATCGATGGGATAGACTCCAGTCTTTCTCCCAGTGATCGATGGGATAGACTCCAGTCTCTCTCCCAGTGAATGATGGGATAGACTCCAGTCTCTCTCCCAGTGAATGATGGGATAGACTCCAGTCTCTCTCCCAGTGATCGATGGGATAGACTCCAGTCTCTCTCCCAGTGATCGATGGGATAGACTCCAGTCTCTCTCCCAGTGAATGATGGGATAGACTCCAGTCTCTCTCCCAGTGAATGATGGGATAGACTCCAGTCTCTCTCCCAGTGATCGATGGGATAGACTCCAGTCTCTCTCCCAGTGATCGATGGGATAGACTCCAGTCTCTCTCCCAGTGATAGATGGGATAGACTCCAGTCTCTCTCCCAGTGATCGATGGGATAGACTCCAGTCTTTCTCCCAGTGATCGATGGGATAGACTCCAGTCTCTCCCAGTGATCGATGGGATAGACTCCAGTCTCTCTCCCAGTGAATGATGGGATAGACTCCAGTCTCTCCCAGTGATCGATGGGATAGACTCCAGTCTCTCTCCCAGTGATCGATGGGATAGACTCCAGTCTCTCTCCCAGTGATCGCCGGGATAGACTCCAGTCTCTCTCCCAGTGATCGATGGGATAGACTCCAGTCTCTCTCCCAGTGATCGATGGGATAGACTCCAGTCTCTCTCCCAGTGAATGATGGGATAGACTCCAGTCTCTCTCCCAGTGATCGATGGGATAGACTCCAGTCTCTCTCCCAGTGATCGATGGGATAGACTCCAGTCTCTCTCCCAGTGATCGATGGGATAGACTCCAGTCTCTCTCCCAGTGATCGATGGGATAGACTCCAGTCTCTCTCCCAGTGATCGCCGGGATATACTCCAGTCTCTCTCCCAGTGATCGCCGGGATAGACTCCAGTCTCTCTCCCAGTCATCGCCGGGATAGACTCCAGTCTCTCTCCCAGTGATCGCCGGGATAGACTCCAGTCTCTCTCCCAGTGATCGATGGGATAGACTCCAGTCTCTCTCCCAGTGATCTATGGGATAGACTCCAGTCTCTCCCAGTGATCGCTGGGATAGACTCCAGTCTCTCTCCCAGTGATCGCCGGGATAGACTCCAGACTCTCTCCCAGTGATCGATGGGATAGACTCCAGTCTCTCTCCCAGTGATCGCTGGGATAGGCTCCAGTCTCTCTCCCAGTGATCGCTGGGATAGACTCCAGTCTCTCTCCCAGTGAATGATGGGATAGACTCCAGTCTCTCTCCCAGTGATCGATGGGATAGACTCCAGTCTTTCTCCCAGTGATCGATGGGATAGACTCCAGTCTCTCTCCCAGTGAATGATGGGATAGACTCCAGTCTCTCCCAGTGATCGATGGGATAGACTCCAGTCTCTCTCCCAGTGATCGATGGGATAGACTCCAGTCTCTCTCCCAGTGATAGATGGGATAGACTCCAGTCTCTCTCCCAGTGATCGATGGGATAGACTCCAGTCTTTCTCCCAGTGATCGATGGGATAGACTCCAGTCTCTCCCAGTGATCGATGGGATAGACTCCAGTCTCTCTCCCAGTGAATGATGGGATAGACTCCAGTCTCTCTCCCAGTGATCGATGGGATAGACTCCAGTCTTTCTCCCAGTGATCGATGGGATAGACTCCAGTCTCTCTCCCAGTGATTAATGGGATAGACTCCAGTCTCTCCCAGTGATCGATGGGATAGTCTCCAGTCTCTCTCCCAGTGAATGATGGGATAGACTCCAGTCTCTCCCAGTGATCGATGGGATAGACTCCAGTCTCTCTCCCAGTGATCGATGGGATAGACTCCAGTCTCTCTCCCAGTGATCGCCGGGATAGACTCCAGTCTCTCTTCCAGTGATCGATGGGATAGACTCCAGTCTCTCTCCCAGTGATCGATGGGATAGACTCCAGTCTCTCTCCCAGTGAATGATGGGATAGACTCCAGTCTCTCTCCCAGTGATCGATGGGATAGACTCCAGTCTCTCTCCCAGTGATCGATGGGATAGACTCCAGTCTCTCTCCCAGTGATCGATGGGATAGACTCCAGTCTCTCTCCCAGTGATCGATGGGATAGACTCCAGTCTCTCTCCCAGTGATCGCCGGGATATACTCCAGTCTCTCTCCCAGTGATCGCCGGGATAGACTCCAGTCTCTCTCCCAGTCATCGCCGGGATAGACTCCAGTCTCTCTCCCAGTGATCGCCGGGATAGACTCCAGTCTCTCTCCCAGTGATCGATGGGATAGACTCCAGTCTCTCTCCCAGTGATCTATGGGATAGACTCCAGTCTCTCCCAGTGATCGCTGGGATAGACTCCAGTCTCTCTCCCAGTGATCGCCGGGATAGACTCCAGACTCTCTCCCAGTGATCGATGGGATAGACTCCAGTCTCTCTCCCAGTGATCGCTGGGATAGACTCCAGTCTCTCTCCCAGTGATCGCTGGGATAGACTCGAGTCTCTCTCCCAGTGAATGATGGGATAGACTCCAGTCTCTCTCCCAGTGATCGATGGGATAGACTCCAGTCTTTCTCCCAGTGATCGATGGGATAGACTCCAGTTTCTCTCCCAGTGAATGATGGGATAGACTCCAGTCTCTCTCCCAGTGAATGATGGGATAGACTCCAGTCTCTCTCCCAGTGATCGATGGGATAGACTCCAGTCTCTCTCCCAGTGATAGATGGGATAGACTCCAGTCTCTCTCCCAGTGATCGATGGGATAGACTCCAGTCTGTCTCCCAGTGATCGATGGGATAGACTCCAGTCTCTCCCAGTGATCGATGGGATAGACTCCAGTCTCTCTCCCAGTGAATGATGGGATAGACTCCAGTCTCTCTCCCAGTGATCGATGGGATAGACTCCAGTCTTTCTCCCAGTGATCGATGGGATAGACTCCAGTCTCTCTCCCAGTGATTAATGGGATAGACTCCAGTCTCTCCCAGTGATCGATGGGATAGACTCCAGTCTCTCTCCCAGTGAATGATGGGATAGACTCCAGTCTCTCCCAGTGATCGATGGGATAGACTCCAGTCTCTCTCCCAGTGATCGATGGGATAGACTCCAGTCTCTCTCCCAGTGATCGCCGGGATAGACTCCAGTCTCTCTTCCAGTGATCGATGGGATAGACTCCAGTCTCTCTCCCAGTGATCGATGGGATAGACTCCAGTCTCTCTCCCAGTGAATGATGGGATAGACTCCAGTCTCTCTCCCAGTGATCGATGGGATAGACTCCAGTCTCTCTCCCAGTGATCGATGGGATAGACTCCAGTCTCTTTCCCAGTGATCGATGGGATAGACTCCAGTCTCTCTCCCAGTGATCGATGGGATAGACTCCAGTCTCTCTCCCAGTGATCGCCGGGATATACTCCAGTCTCTCTCCCAGTGATCGCCGGGATAGACTCCAGTCTCTCTCCCAGTGATCGCCGGGATAGACTCCAGTCTCTCTCCCAGTGATCGATGGGATAGACTCCAGTCTCTCTCCCAGTGATCGATGGGATAGACTCCAGTCTCTCCCAGTGATCGCTGGGATAGACTCCAGTCTCTCTCCCAGTGATCGCCGGGATAGACTCCAGTCTCTCTCCCAGTGATCGATGGGATAGACTCCAGTCTCTCTCCCAGTGATCGATGGGATAGACTCCAGTCTCTCTCCCAGTGATCGCCGGGATAGACTCCAGTCTCTCTCCCAGTGATCGATGGGATAGACTCCAGTCTCTCTCCCAGTGATCGATGGGATAGACTCCAGTCTCTCTCCCAGTGATCGCCGGGATAGACTCCAGTCTCTCTCCCAGTGATCGATGGGATAGACTCCAGTCTCTCTCCCAGTGATCGCCGGGATAGACTCCAGTCTCTCTCCCAGTGAATGATGGGATAGACTCCAGTCTCTCCCAGTGATCGATGGGATAGACTCCAGTCTCTCTCCCAGTGATCGATGGGATAGACTCCAGTCTCTCTCCCAGTGATCGCCGGGATATACTCCAGTCTCTCTCCCAGTGATCGCCGGGATAGACTCCAGTCTCTCTCCCAGTCATCGCTGGGATAGACTCCAGTCTCTCTCCCAGTGATCGCCGGGATAGACTCCAGTCTCTCTCCCAGTGATCGATGGGATAGACTCCAGTCTCTCTCCCAGTGATCTATGGGATAGACTCCAGACTCTCTCCCAGTGATCGATGGGATAGACTCCAGTCTCTCTCCCAGTGATCGCTGGGATAGACTCCAGTCTCTCTCCCAGTGATCGATGGGATAGACTCCAGTCTCTCTCCCAGTGATCGCCGGGATATACTCCAGTCTCTCTCCCAGTGATCGCCGGGATAGACTCCAGTCTCTCTCCCAGTCATCGCTGGGATAGACTCCAGTCTCTCTCCCAGTGATCGCCGGGATAGACTCCAGTCTCTCTCCCAGTGATCGATGGGATAGACTCCAGTCTCTCTCCCAGTGATCTATGGGATAGACTCCAGTCTCTCTCCCAGTGATCGCCGGGATAGACTCCAGACTCTCTCCCAGTGATCGATGGGATAGACTCCAGTCTCTCTCCCAGTGATCGCTGGGATAGACTCCAGTCTCTCTCCCAGTGATCGCTGGGATAGACTCCAGTCTCTCTCCCAGTTAATGATGGGATAGACTCCAGTCTCTCTCCCAGTGATCGATGGGATAGACTCCAGTCTTTCTCCCAGTGATCGATGGGATAGACTCCAGTCTCTCTCCCAGTGAATGATGGGATAGACTCCAGTCTCTCTCCCAGTGAATGATGGGATAGACTCCAGTCTCTCTCCCAGTGATCGATGGGATAGACTCCAGTCTCTCTCCCAGTGATCGATGGGATAGACTCCAGTCTCTCTCCCAGTGATAGATGGGATAGACTCCAGTCTCTCTCCCAGTGATCGATGGGATAGACTCCAGTCTTTCTCCCAGTGATCGATGGGATAGACTCCAGTCTCTCCCAGTGATCGATGGGATAGACTCCAGTCTCTCTCCCAGTGAATGATGGGATAGACTCCAGTCTCTCTCCCAGTGATCGATGGGATAGACTCCAGTCTTTCTCCCAGTGATCGATGGGATAGACTCCAGTCTCTCTCCCAGTGATTAATGGGATAGACTCCAGTCTCTCCCAGTGATCGATGGGATAGACTCCAGTCTCTCTCCCAGTGAATGATGGGATAGACTCCAGTCTCTCCCAGTGATCGATGGGATAGACTCCAGTCTCTCTCCCAGTGATCGATGGGATAGACTCCAGTCTCTCTCCCAGTGATCGCCGGGATAGACTCCAGTCTCTCTTCCAGTGATCGATGGGATAGACTCCAGTCTCTCTCCCAGTGATCGATGGGATAGACTCCAGTCTCTCTCCCAGTGAATGATGGGATAGACTCCAGTCTCTCTCCCAGTGATCGATGGGATAGACTCCAGTCTCTCTCCCAGTGATCGATGGGATAGACTCCAGTCTCTTTCCCAGTGATCGATGGGATAGACTCCAGTCTCTCTCCCAGTGATCGATGGGATAGACTCCAGTCTCTCTCCCAGTGATCGCCGGGATATACTCCAGTCTCTCTCCCAGTGATCGCCGGGATAGACTCCAGTCTCTCTCCCAGTCATCGCCGGGATAGACTCCAGTCTCTCTCCCAGTGATCGCCGGGATAGACTCCAGTCTCTCTCCCAGTGATCGATGGGATAGACTCCAGTCTCTCTCCCAGTGATCGATGGGATAGACTCCAGTCTCTCCCAGTGATCGCTGGGATAGACTCCAGTCTCTCTCCCAGTGATCGCCGGGATAGACTCCAGTCTCTCTCCCAGTGATCGATGGGATAGACTCCAGTCTCTCTCCCAGTGATCGATGGGATAGACTCCAGTCTCTCTCCCAGTGATCGCCGGGATAGACTCCAGTCTCTCTCCCAGTGATCGATGGGATAGACTCCAGTCTCTCTCCCAGTGATCGATGGGATAGACTCCAGTCTTTCTCCCAGTGATCGATGGGATAGACTCCAGTCTCTCTCCCAGTGAATGATGGGATAGACTCCAGTCTCTCCCAGTGATCGATGGGATAGACTCCAGTCTCTCTCCCAGTGATCGATGGGATAGACTCCAGTCTCTCTCCCAGTGATAGATGGGATAGACTCCAGTCTCTCTCCCAGTGATCGATGGGATAGACTCCAGTCTTTCTCCCAGTGATCGATGGGATAGACTCCAGTCTCTCCCAGTGATCGATGGGATAGACTCCAGTCTCTCTCCCAGTGAATGATGGGATAGACTCCAGTCTCTCTCCCAGTGATCGATGGGATAGACTCCAGTCTTTCTCCCAGTGATCGATGGGATAGACTCCAGTCTCTCTCCCAGTGATTAATGGGATAGACTCCAGTCTCTCCCAGTGATCGATGGGATAGTCTCCAGTCTCTCTCCCAGTGAATGATGGGATAGACTCCAGTCTCTCCCAGTGATCGATGGGATAGACTCCAGTCTCTCTCCCAGTGATCGATGGGATAGACTCCAGTCTCTCTCCCAGTGATCGCCGGGATAGACTCCAGTCTCTCTTCCAGTGATCGATGGGATAGACTCCAGTCTCTCTCCCAGTGATCGATGGGATAGACTCCAGTCTCTCTCCCAGTGAATGATGGGATAGACTCCAGTCTCTCTCCCAGTGATCGATGGGATAGACTCCAGTCTCTCTCCCAGTGATCGATGGGATAGACTCCAGTCTCTCTCCCAGTGATCGATGGGATAGACTCCAGTCTCTCTCCCAGTGATCGATGGGATAGACTCCAGTCTCTCTCCCAGTGATCGCCGGGATATACTCCAGTCTCTCTCCCAGTGATCGCCGGGATAGACTCCAGTCTCTCTCCCAGTCATCGCCGGGATAGACTCCAGTCTCTCTCCCAGTGAATGATGGGATAGACTCCAGTCTCTCTCCCAGTGATCGATGGGATAGACTCCAGTCTCTCTCCCAGTGATTAATGGGATAGACTCCAGTCTCTCTCCCGGTGATCGCTGGGATAGACTCCAGTCTCTCTCCCAGTGATCGATGGGATAGACTCCAGTCTCTCTCCCAGTGATCGCCGGGATATACTCCAGTCTCTCTCCCAGTGATCGATGGGATAGACTCCAGTCTCTCTCCCAGTGATCGATGCGATAGACTCCAGTCTCTCTCCCAGTGATAGCCGGGATAGACTCCAGTCTCTCTCCCAGTGATCGATGGGATAGACTCCAGTCTCTCTCCCAGTGATCGCCGGGATAGACTCCAGTCTCTCTTCCAGTGATCGATGGGATAGACTCCAGTCTCTCTCCCAGTGATCGATGGGATAGACTCCAGTCTCTCTCCCAGTGAATGATGGGATAGACTCCAGTCTCTCTCCCAGTGATCGATGGGATAGACTCCAGTCTCTCTCCCAGTGATCGATGGGATAGACTCCAGTCTCTTTCCCAGTGATCGATGGGATAGACTCCAGTCTCTCCCAGTGATCGATGGGATAGACTCCAGTCTCTCTCCCAGTGATCGCCGGGATATACTCCAGTCTCTCTCCCAGTCATCGCCGGGATAGACTCCAGTCTCTCTCCCAGTGATCGCCGGGATAGACTCCAGTCTCTCTCCCAGTGATCGATGGGATAGACTCCAGTCTCTCTCCCAGTGATCGATGGGATAGACTCCAGTCTTTCTCCCAGTGATCGATGGGATAGACTCCAGTCTCTCTCCCAGTGAATGATGGGATAGACTCCAGTCTCTCTCCCAGTGAATGATGGGATAGACTCCAGTCTCTCTCCCAGTGATCGATGGGATAGACTCCAGTCTCTCTCCCAGTGATCGATGGGATAGACTCCAGTCTCTCTCCCAGTGATAGATGGGATAGACTCCAGTCTCTCTCCCAGTGATCGATGGGATAGACTCCAGTCTCTCTCCCAGTGAATGATGGGATAGACTCCAGTCTCTCTCCCAGTGATCGATGGGATAGACTCCAGTCTCTCTCCCAGTGATCGATGGGATAGACTCCAGTCTCTTTCCCAGTGATCGATGGGATAGACTCCAGTCTCTCTCCCAGTGATCGATGGGATAGACTCCAGTCTCTCTCCCAGTGATCGCCGGGATATACTCCAGTCTCTCTCCCAGTGATCGCCGGGATAGACTCCAGTCTCTCTCCCAGTGATCGCCGGGATAGACTCCAGTCTCTCTCCCAGTGATCGATGGGATAGACTCCAGTCTCTCTCCCAGTGATCGATGGGATAGACTCCAGTCTCTCCCAGTGATCGCTGGGATAGACTCCAGTCTCTCTCCCAGTGATCGCCGGGATAGACTCCAGTCTCTCTCCCAGTGATCGATGGGATAGACTCCAGTCTCTCTCCCAGTGATCGATGGGATAGACTCCAGTCTCTCTCCCAGTGATCGCCGGGATAGACTCCAGTCTCTCTCCCAGTGATCGATGGGATAGACTCCAGTCTCTCTCCCAGTGATCGATGGGATAGACTCCAGTCTCTCTCCCAGTGATCGCCGGGATAGACTCCAGTCTCTCTCCCAGTGATCGATGGGATAGACTCCAGTCTCTCTCCCAGTGATCGCCGGGATAGACTCCAGTCTCTCTCCCAGTGAATGATGGGATAGACTCCAGTCTCTCCCAGTGATCGATGGGATAGACTCCAGTCTCTCTCCCAGTGATCGATGGGATAGACTCCAGTCTCTCTCCCAGTGATCGCCGGGATATACTCCAGTCTCTCTCCCAGTGATCGCCGGGATAGACTCCAGTCTCTCTCCCAGTCATCGCCGGGATAGACTCCAGTCTCTCTCCCAGTGATCGCCGGGATAGACTCCAGTCTCTCTCCCAGTGATCGATGGGATAGACTCCAGTCTCTCTCCCAGTGATCTATGGGATAGACTCCAGACTCTCTCCCAGTGATCGATGGGATAGACTCCAGTCTCTCTCCCAGTGATCGCTGGGATAGACTCCAGTCTCTCTCCCAGTGATCGATGGGATAGACTCCAGTCTCTCTCCCAGTGATCGCCGGGATATACTCCAGTCTCTCTCCCAGTGATCGCCGGGATAGACTCCAGTCTCTCTCCCAGTCATCGCCGGGATAGACTCCAGTCTCTCTCCCAGTGATCGCCGGGATAGACTCCAGTCTCTCTCCCAGTGATCGATGGGATAGACTCCAGTCTCTCTCCCAGTGATCTATGGGATAGACTCCAGTCTCTCTCCCAGTGATCGCCGGGATAGACTCCAGACTCTCTCCCAGTGATCGATGGGATAGACTCCAGTCTCTCTCCCAGTGATCGCTGGGATAGACTCCAGTCTCTCTCCCAGTGATCGCTGGGATAGACTCCAGTCTCTCTCCCAGTGAATGATGGGATAGACTCCAGTCTCTCTCCCAGTGATCGATGGGATAGACTCCAGTCTTTCTCCCAGTGATCGATGGGATAGACTCCAGTCTCTCTCCCAGTGAATGATGGGATAGACTCCAGTCTCTCTCCCAGTGAATGATGGGATAGACTCCAGTCTCTCTCCCAGTGATCGATGGGATAGACTCCAGTCTCTCTCCCAGTGATCGATGGGATAGACTCCAGTCTCTCTCCCAGTGATAGATGGGATAGACTCCAGTCTCTCTCCCAGTGATCGATGGGATAGACTCCAGTCTTTCTCCCAGTGATCGATGGGATAGACTCCAGTCTCTCCCAGTGATCGATGGGATAGACTCCAGTCTCTCTCCCAGTGAATGATGGGATAGACTCCAGTCTCTCTCCCAGTGATCGATGGGATAGACTCCAGTCTTTCTCCCAGTGATCGATGGGATAGACTCCAGTCTCTCTCCCAGTGATTAATGGGATAGACTCCAGTCTCTCCCAGTGATCGATGGGATAGACTCCAGTCTCTCTCCCAGTGAATGATGGGATAGACTCCAGTCTCTCCCAGTGATCGATGGGATAGACTCCAGTCTCTCTCCCAGTGATCGATGGGATAGACTCCAGTCTCTCTCCCAGTGATCGCCGGGATAGACTCCAGTCTCTCTTCCAGTGATCGATGGGATAGACTCCAGTCTCTCTCCCAGTGATCGATGGGATAGACTCCAGTCTCTCTCCCAGTGAATGATGGGATAGACTCCAGTCTCTCTCCCAGTGATCGATGGGATAGACTCCAGTCTCTCTCCCAGTGATAGATGGGATAGACTCCAGTCTCTCTCCCAGTGATCGATGGGATAGACTCCAGTCTTTCTCCCAGTGATCGATGGGATAGACTCCAGTCTCTCCCAGTGATCGATGGGATAGACTCCAGTCTCTCTCCCAGTGAATGATGGGATAGACTCCAGTCTCTCTCCCAGTGATCGATGGGATAGACTCCAGTCTTTCTCCCAGTGATCGATGGGATAGACTCCAGTCTCTCTCCCAGTGATTAATGGGATAGACTCCAGTCTCTCCCAGTGATCGATGGGATAGACTCCAGTCTCTCTCCCAGTGAATGATGGGATAGACTCCAGTCTCTCCCAGTGATCGATGGGATAGACTCCAGTCTCTCTCCCAGTGATCGATGGGATAGACTCCAGTCTCTCTCCCAGTGATCGCCGGGATAGACTCCAGTCTCTCTTCCAGTGATCGATGGGATAGACTCCAGTCTCTCTCCCAGTGATCGATGGGATAGACTCCAGTCTCTCTCCCAGTGAATGATGGGATAGACTCCAGTCTCTCTCCCAGTGATCGATGGGATAGACTCCAGTCTCTCTCCCAGTGATCGATGGGATAGACTCCAGTCTCTTTCCCAGTGATCGATGGGATAGACTCCAGTCTCTCTCCCAGTGATCGATGGGATAGACTCCAGTCTCTCTCCCAGTGATCGCCGGGATAGACTCCAGTCTCTCTCCCAGTGATCGATGGGATAGACTCCAGTCTCTCTCCCAGTGATCGATGGGATAGACTCCAGTCTCTCTCCCAGTGATCGCCGGGATAGACTCCAGTCTCTCTCCCAGTGATCGATGGGATAGACTCCAGTCTCTCTCCCAGTGATCGATGGGATAGACTCCAGTCTCTCTCCCAGTGATCGCCGGGATAGACTCCAGTCTCTCTCCCAGTGATCGATGGGATAGACTCCAGTCTCTCTCCCAGTGATCGCCGGGATAGACTCCAGTCTCTATCCCAGTGATCGCCGGGATAGACTCCAGTCTCTCTCCCAGTGATCGATGGGATAGACTCCAGTCTCTCTCCCAGTGATCGATGGGATAGACTCCAGTCTCTCTCCCAGTGATTAATGGGATAGACTCCAGTCTCTCTCCCAGTGATCGATGGGATAGACTCCAGTCTCTCTCCCAGTGATCGATGGGATAGACTCCAGTCTCTCTCCCAGTGATCGATGGGATAGACACCAGTCTCTCTCCCAGTGATCGCCGGGATAGACTCCAGTCTCTCTCCCAGTGATCGCCGGGATAGACTCCAGTCTCTCTCCCAGTGATCGATGGGATAGACTCCAGTCTCTCTCCCAGTGATCGATGGGATAGACCCCTGTCTCTCTCCCAGTGATCGCCGGGATAGACTCCAGTCTCTCTCCCAGTGATCGATGGGATAGACTCCAGTCTCTCTCCCAGTGATCGATGGGATAGACTCCAGTCTCCCTCCCAGTGATCGATGGGATAGACTCCAGTCTCTCTCCCAGTGATCGATGGGATAGACTCCAGTCTCTCCCAGTGATCGATGGGATAGACTCCAG
Organism: Telmatherina bonti; assembly: GCF_933228915.1. NCBI lineage: Eukaryota > Metazoa > Chordata > Actinopteri > Atheriniformes > Telmatherinidae > Telmatherina > Telmatherina bonti. The sequence continues at coordinate 1,273,098 of NC_136624.1, forward strand.
TCTCTCTCCCAGTGATTGATGGGATAGACTCCAGTCTCTCTCCCAGTGATCGCCGGGATATACTCCAGTCTCTCTCCCAGTGATCGCCGGGATAGACTCCAGTCTCTCTCCCAGTCATCGCCGGGATAGACTCCAGTCTCTCTCCCAGTGATCGCCGGGATAGACTCCAGTCTCTCTCCAGGTGATCGCCGGGATAGACTCCAGTCTCTCTCCCAGTGATCGATGGGATAGACTCCAGTCTCTCTCCCAGTGATCGCTGGGATAGACTCCAGTCTCTCTCCCAGTGATCGATGGGATAGACTCCAGTCTCTCTCCCAGTGATCGCTGGGATAGGCTCCAGTCTCTCTCCCAGTGATCGCTGGGATAGACTCCAATCTCTCTCCCAGTGAATGATGGGATAGACTCCAGTCTCTCTCCCAGTGATCGATGGGATAGACTCCAGTCTTTCTCCCAGTGATCGATGGGATAGACTCCAGTCTCTCTCCCAGTGAATGATGGGATAGACTCCAGTCTCTCCCAGTGATCGATGGGATAGACTCCAGTCTCTCTCCCAGTGATCGATGGGATAGACTCCAGTCTCTCTCCCAGTGATAGATGGGATAGACTCCAGTCTCTCTCCCAGTGATCGATGGGATAGACTCCAGTCTTTCTCCCAGTGATCGATGGGATAGACTCCAGTCTCTCCCAGTGATCGATGGGATAGACTCCAGTCTCTCTCCCAGTGAATGATGGGATAGACTCCAGTCTCTCTCCCAGTGATCGATGGGATAGACTCCAGTCTTTCTCCCAGTGATCGATGGGATAGACTCCAGTCTCTCTCCCAGTGATTAATGGGATAGACTCCAGTCTCTCCCAGTGATCGATGGGATAGTCTCCAGTCTCTCTCCCAGTGAATGATGGGATAGACTCCAGTCTCTCCCAGTGATCGATGGGATAGACTCCAGTCTCTCTCCCAGTGATTGATGGGATAGACTCCAGTCTCTCTCCCAGTGATCGCCGGGATAGACTCCAGTCTCTCTTCCAGTGATCGATGGGATAGACTCCAGTCTCTCTCCCAGTGATCGATGGGATAGACTCCAGTCTCTCTCCCAGTGATCGATGGGATAGACTCCAGTCTCTCTCCCAGTGATCGATGGGATAGACTCCAGTCTCTCTCCCAGTGAATGATGGGATAGACTCCAGTCTCTCTCCCAGTGATCGATGGGATAGACTCCAGTCTCTCTCCCAGTGATCGATGGGATAGACTCCAGTCTCTTTCCCAGTGATCGATGGGATAGACTCCAGTCTCTCTCCCAGTGATCGATGGGATAGACTCCAGTCTCTCTCCCAGTGATCGCCGGGATATACTCCAGTCTCTCTCCCAGTGATCGCCGGGATAGACTCCAGTCTCTCTCCCAGTCATCGCCGGGATAGACTCCAGTCTCTCTCCCAGTGATCGCCGGGATAGACTCCAGTCTCTCTCCCAGTGATCGATGGGATAGACTCCAGTCTCTCTCCCAGTGATCGATGGGATAGACTCCAGTCTTTCTCCCAGTGATCGATGGGATAGACTCCAGTCTCTCTCCCAGTGAATGATGGGATAGACTCCAGTCTCTCTCCCAGTGAATGATGGGATAGACTCCAGTCTCTCTCCCAGTGATCGATGGGATAGACTCCAGTCTCTCTCCCAGTGATCGATGGGATAGACTCCAGTCTCTCTCCCAGTGATAGATGGGATAGACTCCAGTCTCTCTCCCAGTGATCGATGGGATAGACTCCAGTCTTTATCCCAGTGATCGATGGGATAGACTCCAGTCTCTCCCAGTGATCGATGGGATAGACTCCAGTCTCTCTCCCAGTGATCGCCGGGATAGACTCCAGTCTCTCTCCCAGTGAATGATGGGATAGACTCCAGTCTCTCTCCCAGTGATCGATGGGATAGACTCCAGTCTTTCTCCCAGTGATCGATGGGATAGACTCCAGTCTCTCTCCCAGTGATTAATGGGATAGACTCCAGTCTCTCTCCCAGTGATCGCCGGGATATACTCCAGTCTCTCTCCCAGTGATCGATGGGATAGACTCCAGTCTCTCTCCCAGTGATCGATGCCATAGACTCCAGTCTCTCTCCCAGTGATAGCCGGGATAGACTCCAGTCTCTCTCCCAGTGATCGATGGGATAGACTCCAGTCTCTCTCCCAGTGATCGCCGGGATAGACTCCAGTCTCTCTTCCAGTGATCGATGGGATAGACTCCAGTCTCTCTCCCAGTGATCGATGGGATAGACTCCAGTCTCTCTCCCAGTGAATGATGGGATAGACTCCAGTCTCTCTCCCAGTGATCGATGGGATAGACTCCAGTCTCTCTCCCAGTGATCGATGGGATAGACTCCAGTCTCTTTCCCAGTGATCGATGGGATAGACTCCAGTCTCTCTCCCAGTGATCGATGGGATAGACTCCAGTCTCTCTCCCAGTGATCGCCGGGATATACTCCAGTCTCTCTCCCAGTGATCGCCGGGATAGACTCCAGTCTCTCTCCCAGTCATCGCCGGGATAGACTCCAGTCTCTCTCCCAGTGATCGCCGGGATAGACTCCAGTCTCTCTCCCAGTGATCGATGGGATAGACTCCAGTCTCTCTCCCAGTGATCGCCGGGATATACTCCAGTCTCTCTCCCAGTGATCGCCGGGATAGACTCCAGTCTCTCTCCCAGTCATCGCCGGGATAGACTCCAGTCTCTCTCCCAGTGATCGCCGGGATAGACTCCAGTCTCTCTCCCAGTGATCGATGGGATAGACTCCAGTCTCTCTCCCAGTGATCGATGGGATAGACTCCAGTCTTTCTCCCAGTGATCGATGGGATAGACTCCAGTCTCTCTCCCAGTGAATGATGGGATAGACTCCAGTCTCTCTCCCAGTGAATGATGGGATAGACTCCAGTCTCTCTCCCAGTGATCGATGGGATAGACTCCAGTCTCTCTCCCAGTGATCGATGGGATAGACTCCAGTCTCTCTCCCAGTGATAGATGGGATAGACTCCAGTCTCTCTCCCAGTGATCGATGGGATAGACTCCAGTCTTTATCCCAGTGATCGATGGGATAGACTCCAGTCTCTCCCAGTGATCGATGGGATAGACTCCAGTCTCTCTCCCAGTGATCGCCGGGATAGACTCCAGTCTCTCTCCCAGTGAATGATGGGATAGACTCCAGTCTCTCTCCCAGTGATCGATGGGATAGACTCCAGTCTTTCTCCCAGTGATCGATGGGATAGACTCCAGTCTCTCTCCCAGTGATTAATGGGATAGACTCCAGTCTCTCTCCCAGTGATCGCCGGGATATACTCCAGTCTCTCTCCCAGTGATCGATGGGATAGACTCCAGTCTCTCTCCCAGTGATCGATGCCATAGACTCCAGTCTCTCTCCCAGTGATAGCCGGGATAGACTCCAGTCTCTCTCCCAGTGATCGATGGGATAGACTCCAGTCTCTCTCCCAGTGATCGCCGGGATAGACTCCAGTCTCTCTTCCAGTGATCGATGGGATAGACTCCAGTCTCTCTCCCAGTGATCGATGGGATAGACTCCAGTCTCTCTCCCAGTGAATGATGGGATAGACTCCAGTCTCTCTCCCAGTGATCGATGGGATAGACTCCAGTCTCTCTCCCAGTGATCGATGGGATAGACTCCAGTCTCTTTCCCAGTGATCGATGGGATAGACTCCAGTCTCTCTCCCAGTGATCGATGGGATAGACTCCAGTCTCTCTCCCAGTGATCGCCGGGATATACTCCAGTCTCTCTCCCAGTGATCGCCGGGATAGACTCCAGTCTCTCTCCCAGTCATCGCCGGGATAGACTCCAGTCTCTCTCCCAGTGATCGCCGGGATAGACTCCAGTCTCTCTCCCAGTGATCGATGGGATAGACTCCAGTCTCTCTCCCAGTGATCGATGGGATAGACTCCAGTCTTTCTCCCAGTGATCGATGGGATAGACTCCAGTCTCTCTCCCAGTGAATGATGGGATAGACTCCAGTCTCTCTCCCAGTGAATGATGGGATAGACTCCAGTCTCTCTCCCAGTGATCGATGGGATAGACTCCAGTCTCTCTCCCAGTGATCGATGGGATAGACTCCAGTCTCTCTCCCAGTGATAGATGGGATAGACTCCAGTCTCTCTCCCAGTGATCGATGGGATAGACTCCAGTCTTTCTCCCAGTGATCGATGGGATAGACTCCAGTCTCTCCCAGTGATCGATGGGATAGACTCCAGTCTCTCTCCCAGTGATCGCCGGGATAGACTCCAGTCTCTCTCCCAGTGAATGATGGGATAGACTCCAGTCTCTCTCCCAGTGATCGATGGGATAGACTCCAGTCTTTCTCCCAGTGATCGATGGGATAGACTCCAGTCTCTCTCCCAGTGATTAATGGGATAGACTCCAGTCTCTCCCAGTGATCGATGGGATAGACTCCAGTCTCTCTCCCAGTGAATGATGGGATAGACTCCAGTCTCTCCCAGTGATCGATGGGATAGACTCCAGTCTCTCTCCCAGTGAACGATGGGATAGACTCCAGTCTCTCTCCCAGTGATCGCCGGGATAGACTCCAGTCTCTCTTCCAGTGATCGATGGGATAGACTCCAGTCTCTCTCCCAGTGATCGATGGGATAGACTCCAGTCTCTCTCCCAGTGAATGATGGGATAGACTCCAGTCTCTCTCCCAGTGATCGATGGGATAGACTCCAGTCTCTCTCCCAGTGATCGATGGGATAGACTCCAGTCTCTCTCCCAGTGATCGATGGGATAGACTCCAGTCTCTCTCCCAGTGATCGCCGGGATATACTCCAGTCTCTCTCCCAGTGATCGCCGGGATAGACTCCAGTCTCTCTCCCAGTGAATGATGGGATAGACTCCAGTCTCTCTCCCAGTGATCGCCGGGATAGACTCCAGTCTCTCTCCCAGTGATCGATGGGATAGACTCCAGTCTCTCTCCCAGTGATCGCTGGGATAGACTCCAGTCTCTCTCCCAGTGATCGCCGGGATAGACTCCAGTCTCTCTCCCAGTGATCGATGGGATAGACTCCAGTCTCCCTCCCAGTGATCGATGGGATAGACTCCAGTCTCTCTCCCAGTGATCGATGGGATAGACTCCAGTCTCCCTCCCAGTGATCGATGGGATAGACTCCAGTCTCTCTCCCAGTGATCGATGGGATAGACTCCAGTCTCTCTCCCAGTGATCGATGGGATAGACTCCAGTCTCTCTCCCAGTGATCGCCGGGATAGACTCCAGTCTCTCTCCCAGTGATCGATGGGATAGACTCCAGTCTCTCTCCCAGTGATCGATGGGATAGACTCCAGTCTTTCTCCCAGTGATCGATGGGATAGACTCCAGTCTCTCCCAGTGATCGATGGGATAGACTCCAGTCTCTCTCCCAGTGAATGATGGGATAGACTCCAGTCTCTCTCCCAGTGATCGATGGGATAGACTCCAGTCTTTCTCCCAGTGATCGATGGGATAGACTCCAGTCTCTCTCCCAGTGATTAATGGGATAGACTCCAGTCTCTCCCAGTAATCGATGGGATAGACTCCAGTCTCTCTCCCAGTGAATGATGGGATAGACTCCAGTCTCTCCCAGTGATCGATGGGATAGACTCCAGTCTCTCTCCCAGTGATCGATGGGATACACTCCAGTCTCTCTCCCAGTGATCGCCGGGATAGACTCCAGTCTCTCTCCCAGTGATCGATGGGATAGACTCCAGTCTCTCTCCCAGTGATCGATGGGATAGACTCCAGTCTCTCTCCCAGTGAATGATGGGATAGACTCCAGTCTCTCTCCCAGTGATCGATGGGATAGACTCCAGTCTCTCTCCCAGTGATCGATGGGATAGACTCCAGTCTCTCTCCCAGTGATCGATGGGATAGACTCCAGTCTCTCTCCCAGTGATCGATGGGATAGACTCCAGTCTCTCTCCCAGTGATCGCCGGGATATACTCCAGTCTCTCTCCCAGTGATCGCCGGGATAGACTCCAGTCTCTCTCCCAGTCATCGCCGGGATAGACTCCAGTCTCTCTCCCAGTGATCGCCGGGATAGACTCCAGTCTCTCTCCCAGTGATCGATGGGATAGACTCCAGTCTCTCCCAGTGATCGCTGGGATAGACTCCAGTCTCTCTCCCAGTGATCGCCGGGATAGACTCCAGTCTCTCTCCCAGTGATCGCCGGGATAGACTCCAGTCTCTCTCCCAGTGATCGCCGGGATAGACTCCAGTCTCTCTCCCAGTGATCGATGGGATAGACTCCAGTCTCTCTCCCAGTGATCGATGGGATAGACTCCAGTCTCTCTCCGAGTGATCGCCGGGATAGACTCCAGTCTCTCTCCCAGTGATCGATGGGATAGACTCCAGTCTCTCTCCCAGTGATCGCCGGGATAGACTCCAGTCTCTATCCCAGTGATCGCTGGGATAGACTCCAGTCTCTCTCCCAGTGATCGATGGGATAGACTCCAGTCTCTCTCCCAGTGATCGATGGGATAGACTCCAGTCTCTCTCCCAGTGATTAATGGGATAGACTCCAGTCTCTCTCCCAGTGATCGATGGGATAGGCTCCAGTCTCTCTCCCAGTGATTAATGGGATAGACTCCAGTCTCTCTCCCAGTGATCGATGGGATAGATTCCAGTCTCTCTCCCAGTGATCGATGGGATAGACTCCAGTCTCTCTCCCAGTGATTAATGGGATAGACTCCAGTCTCTCTCCCAGTGATCGCTGGGATAGACTCCAGTCTCTCTCCCAGTGATCGCCGGGATAGACTCCAGTCTCTCTCCCAGTGATCGATGGGATAGACTCCAGTCTCTCTCCCAGTGATCGATGCGATAGACCCCAGTCTCTCTCCCAGTGATAGCCGGGATAGACTCCAGTCTCTCTCCCAGTGATCTCCGGGATAGACTCCAGTCTCTCTCCCAGTGATCGCCGGGATAGACTCCAGTCTCTCTCCCAGTGATCGATGGGATAGACTCCAGTCTCTCTCCCAGTGATCGCTGGGATAGACTCCAGTCTCATTCCCAGTGATCGCCGGGATAGACTCCAGTCTCTCTCCCAGTGATCGATGGGATAGACTCCAGTCTCCCTCCCAGTGATCGATGGGATAGACTCCAGTCTCTCTCCCAGTGATCGATTGGATAGACTCCAGTCTCCCTCCCAGTGATCGATGGGATAGACTCCAGTCTCTCTCCCAGTGATCGATGGGATAGACTCCAGTCTCTCTCCCAGTGATCGCCGGGATAGACTCCAGTCTCCCTCCCAGTGATCGATGGGATAGACTCCAGTCTCTCTCCCAGTGAATGATGGGATAGACTCCAGTCTCTCTCCCAGTGATCGATGGGATTGACTCCAGTCTCTCTCCCAGTGATCGATGGGATAGACTCCAGTCTCTCTCCCAGTGATCAATGGGATAGACTCCAGTCTCTCTCCCAGTGATCGATGGGATAGACTCCAGTCTCTCTCCCAGTGATCGCCGGGATATACTCCAGTCTCTCTCCCAGTGATCGCCGGGATAGACTCCAGTCTCTCTCCCAGTCATCGCCGGGATAGACTCCAGTCTCTCTCCCAGTGATCGCCGGGATAGACTCCAGTCTCTCTCCCAGTGATCGATGGGATAGACTCCAGTCTCTCTCCCAGTGATCGATGGGATAGACTCCAGTCTCTCTCCCAGTGATCGATGGGATAGACTCCAGTCTCTCTCCCAGTGATCGATGGGATAGACTCCAGTCTCTCTCCCAGTGATCGCCGGGATAGACTCCAGTCTCTCTCCCAGTGATCGATGGGATAGACTCCAGTCTCTCTCCCAGTGATTAATGGGATAGACTCCAGTCTCTCTCCCAGTGATCGATGGGATAGACTCCAGTCTCTCTCCCAGTGATCGATGGGATAGACTCCAGTCTCTCTCCCAGTGATCGATGGGATAGACACCAGTCTCTCTCCCAGTGATCGCCGGGATAGACTCCAGTCTCTCTCCCAGTGATCGCCGGGATAGACTCCAGTCTCTCTCCCAGTGATCGATGGGATAGACTCCAGTCTCTCTCCCAGTGATCGATGGGATAGACCCCTGTCTCTCTCCCAGTGATCGCCGGGATAGACTCCAGTCTCTCTCCCAGTGATCGATGGGATAGACTCCAGTCTCTCTCCCAGTGATCGATGGGATAGACTCCAGTCTCCCTCCCAGTGATCGATGGGATAGACTCCAGTCTCTCTCCCAGTGATCGATGGGATAGACTCCAGTCTCTCCCAGTGATCGATGGGATAGACTCCAGTCTCTCTCCCAGTGATTGATGGGATAGACTCCAGTCTCTCTCCCAGTGATCGCCGGGATATACTCCAGTCTCTCTCCCAGTGATCGCCGGGATAGACTCCAGTCTCTCTCCCAGTCATCGCCGGGATAGACTCCAGTCTCTCTCCCAGTGATCGCCGGGATAGACTCCAGTCTCTCTCCAGGTGATCGCCGGGATAGACTCCAGTCTCTCTCCCAGTGATCGATGGGATAGACTCCAGTCTCTCTCCCAGTGATCGCTGGGATAGACTCCAGTCTCTCTCCCAGTGATCGATGGGATAGACTCCAGTCTCTCTCCCAGTGATCGCTGGGATAGGCTCCAGTCTCTCTCCCAGTGATCGCTGGGATAGACTCCAATCTCTCTCCCAGTGAATGATGGGATAGACTCCAGTCTCTCTCCCAGTGATCGATGGGATAGACTCCAGTCTTTCTCCCAGTGATCGATGGGATAGACTCCAGTCTCTCTCCCAGTGAATGATGGGATAGACTCCAGTCTCTCCCAGTGATCGATGGGATAGACTCCAGTCTCTCTCCCAGTGATCGATGGGATAGACTCCAGTCTCTCTCCCAGTGATAGATGGGATAGACTCCAGTCTCTCTCCCAGTGATCGATGGGATAGACTCCAGTCTTTCTCCCAGTGATCGATGGGATAGACTCCAGTCTCTCCCAGTGATCGATGGGATAGACTCCAGTCTCTCTCCCAGTGAATGATGGGATAGACTCCAGTCTCTCTCCCAGTGATCGATGGGATAGACTCCAGTCTTTCTCCCAGTGATCGATGGGATAGACTCCAGTCTCTCTCCCAGTGATTAATGGGATAGACTCCAGTCTCTCCCAGTGATCGATGGGATAGTCTCCAGTCTCTCTCCCAGTGAATGATGGGATAGACTCCAGTCTCTCCCAGTGATCGATGGGATAGACTCCAGTCTCTCTCCCAGTGATTGATGGGATAGACTCCAGTCTCTCTCCCAGTGATCGCCGGGATAGACTCCAGTCTCTCTTCCAGTGATCGATGGGATAGACTCCAGTCTCTCTCCCAGTGATCGATGGGATAGACTCCAGTCTCTCTCCCAGTGATCGATGGGATAGACTCCAGTCTCTCTCCCAGTGATCGATGGGATAGACTCCAGTCTCTCTCCCAGTGAATGATGGGATAGACTCCAGTCTCTCTCCCAGTGATCGATGGGATAGACTCCAGTCTCTCTCCCAGTGATCGATGGGATAGACTCCAGTCTCTTTCCCAGTGATCGATGGGATAGACTCCAGTCTCTCTCCCAGTGATCGATGGGATAGACTCCAGTCTCTCTCCCAGTGATCGCCGGGATATACTCCAGTCTCTCTCCCAGTGATCGCCGGGATAGACTCCAGTCTCTCTCCCAGTCATCGCCGGGATAGACTCCAGTCTCTCTCCCAGTGATCGCCGGGATAGACTCCAGTCTCTCTCCCAGTGATCGATGGGATAGACTCCAGTCTCTCTCCCAGTGATCGATGGGATAGACTCCAGTCTTTCTCCCAGTGATCGATGGGATAGACTCCAGTCTCTCTCCCAGTGAATGATGGGATAGACTCCAGTCTCTCTCCCAGTGAATGATGGGATAGACTCCAGTCTCTCTCCCAGTGATCGATGGGATAGACTCCAGTCTCTCTCCCAGTGATCGATGGGATAGACTCCAGTCTCTCTCCCAGTGATAGATGGGATAGACTCCAGTCTCTCTCCCAGTGATCGATGGGATAGACTCCAGTCTTTATCCCAGTGATCGATGGGATAGACTCCAGTCTCTCCCAGTGATCGATGGGATAGACTCCAGTCTCTCTCCCAGTGATCGCCGGGATAGACTCCAGTCTCTCTCCCAGTGAATGATGGGATAGACTCCAGTCTCTCTCCCAGTGATCGATGGGATAGACTCCAGTCTTTCTCCCAGTGATCGATGGGATAGACTCCAGTCTCTCTCCCAGTGATTAATGGGATAGACTCCAGTCTCTCTCCCAGTGATCGCCGGGATATACTCCAGTCTCTCTCCCAGTGATCGATGGGATAGACTCCAGTCTCTCTCCCAGTGATCGATGCCATAGACTCCAGTCTCTCTCCCAGTGATAGCCGGGATAGACTCCAGTCTCTCTCCCAGTGATCGATGGGATAGACTCCAGTCTCTCTCCCAGTGATCGCCGGGATAGACTCCAGTCTCTCTTCCAGTGATCGATGGGATAGACTCCAGTCTCTCTCCCAGTGATCGATGGGATAGACTCCAGTCTCTCTCCCAGTGAATGATGGGATAGACTCCAGTCTCTCTCCCAGTGATCGATGGGATAGACTCCAGTCTCTCTCCCAGTGATCGATGGGATAGACTCCAGTCTCTTTCCCAGTGATCGATGGGATAGACTCCAGTCTCTCTCCCAGTGATCGATGGGATAGACTCCAGTCTCTCTCCCAGTGATCGCCGGGATATACTCCAGTCTCTCTCCCAGTGATCGCCGGGATAGACTCCAGTCTCTCTCCCAGTCATCGCCGGGATAGACTCCAGTCTCTCTCCCAGTGATCGCCGGGATAGACTCCAGTCTCTCTCCCAGTGATCGATGGGATAGACTCCAGTCTCTCTCCCAGTGATCGCCGGGATATACTCCAGTCTCTCTCCCAGTGATCGCCGGGATAGACTCCAGTCTCTCTCCCAGTCATCGCCGGGATAGACTCCAGTCTCTCTCCCAGTGATCGCCGGGATAGACTCCAGTCTCTCTCCCAGTGATCGATGGGATAGACTCCAGTCTCTCTCCCAGTGATCGATGGGATAGACTCCAGTCTTTCTCCCAGTGATCGATGGGATAGACTCCAGTCTCTCTCCCAGTGAATGATGGGATAGACTCCAGTCTCTCTCCCAGTGAATGATGGGATAGACTCCAGTCTCTCTCCCAGTGATCGATGGGATAGACTCCAGTCTCTCTCCCAGTGATCGATGGGATAGACTCCAGTCTCTCTCCCAGTGATAGATGGGATAGACTCCAGTCTCTCTCCCAGTGATCGATGGGATAGACTCCAGTCTTTATCCCAGTGATCGATGGGATAGACTCCAGTCTCTCCCAGTGATCGATGGGATAGACTCCAGTCTCTCTCCCAGTGATCGCCGGGATAGACTCCAGTCTCTCTCCCAGTGAATGATGGGATAGACTCCAGTCTCTCTCCCAGTGATCGATGGGATAGACTCCAGTCTTTCTCCCAGTGATCGATGGGATAGACTCCAGTCTCTCTCCCAGTGATTAATGGGATAGACTCCAGTCTCTCTCCCAGTGATCGCCGGGATATACTCCAGTCTCTCTCCCAGTGATCGATGGGATAGACTCCAGTCTCTCTCCCAGTGATCGATGCCATAGACTCCAGTCTCTCTCCCAGTGATAGCCGGGATAGACTCCAGTCTCTCTCCCAGTGATCGATGGGATAGACTCCAGTCTCTCTCCCAGTGATCGCCGGGATAGACTCCAGTCTCTCTTCCAGTGATCGATGGGATAGACTCCAGTCTCTCTCCCAGTGATCGATGGGATAGACTCCAGTCTCTCTCCCAGTGAATGATGGGATAGACTCCAGTCTCTCTCCCAGTGATCGATGGGATAGACTCCAGTCTCTCTCCCAGTGATCGATGGGATAGACTCCAGTCTCTTTCCCAGTGATCGATGGGATAGACTCCAGTCTCTCTCCCAGTGATCGATGGGATAGACTCCAGTCTCTCTCCCAGTGATCGCCGGGATATACTCCAGTCTCTCTCCCAGTGATCGCCGGGATAGACTCCAGTCTCTCTCCCAGTCATCGCCGGGATAGACTCCAGTCTCTCTCCCAGTGATCGCCGGGATAGACTCCAGTCTCTCTCCCAGTGATCGATGGGATAGACTCCAGTCTCTCTCCCAGTGATCGATGGGATAGACTCCAGTCTTTCTCCCAGTGATCGATGGGATAGACTCCAGTCTCTCTCCCAGTGAATGATGGGATAGACTCCAGTCTCTCTCCCAGTGAATGATGGGATAGACTCCAGTCTCTCTCCCAGTGATCGATGGGATAGACTCCAGTCTCTCTCCCAGTGATCGATGGGATAGACTCCAGTCTCTCTCCCAGTGATAGATGGGATAGACTCCAGTCTCTCTCCCAGTGATCGATGGGATAGACTCCAGTCTTTCTCCCAGTGATCGATGGGATAGACTCCAGTCTCTCCCAGTGATCGATGGGATAGACTCCAGTCTCTCTCCCAGTGATCGCCGGGATAGACTCCAGTCTCTCTCCCAGTGAATGATGGGATAGACTCCAGTCTCTCTCCCAGTGATCGATGGGATAGACTCCAGTCTTTCTCCCAGTGATCGATGGGATAGACTCCAGTCTCTCTCCCAGTGATTAATGGGATAGACTCCAGTCTCTCCCAGTGATCGATGGGATAGACTCCAGTCTCTCTCCCAGTGAATGATGGGATAGACTCCAGTCTCTCCCAGTGATCGATGGGATAGACTCCAGTCTCTCTCCCAGTGAACGATGGGATAGACTCCAGTCTCTCTCCCAGTGATCGCCGGGATAGACTCCAGTCTCTCTTCCAGTGATCGATGGGATAGACTCCAGTCTCTCTCCCAGTGATCGATGGGATAGACTCCAGTCTCTCTCCCAGTGAATGATGGGATAGACTCCAGTCTCTCTCCCAGTGATCGATGGGATAGACTCCAGTCTCTCTCCCAGTGATCGATGGGATAGACTCCAGTCTCTCTCCCAGTGATCGATGGGATAGACTCCAGTCTCTCTCCCAGTGATCGCCGGGATATACTCCAGTCTCTCTCCCAGTGATCGCCGGGATAGACTCCAGTCTCTCTCCCAGTGAATGATGGGATAGACTCCAGTCTCTCTCCCAGTGATCGCCGGGATAGACTCCAGTCTCTCTCCCAGTGATCGATGGGATAGACTCCAGTCTCTCTCCCAGTGATCGCTGGGATAGACTCCAGTCTCTCTCCCAGTGATCGCCGGGATAGACTCCAGTCTCTCTCCCAGTGATCGATGGGATAGACTCCAGTCTCCCTCCCAGTGATCGATGGGATAGACTCCAGTCTCTCTCCCAGTGATCGATGGGATAGACTCCAGTCTCCCTCCCAGTGATCGATGGGATAGACTCCAGTCTCTCTCCCAGTGATCGATGGGATAGACTCCAGTCTCTCTCCCAGTGATCGATGGGATAGACTCCAGTCTCTCTCCCAGTGATCGCCGGGATAGACTCCAGTCTCTCTCCCAGTGATCGATGGGATAGACTCCAGTCTCTCTCCCAGTGATCGATGGGATAGACTCCAGTCTTTCTCCCAGTGATCGATGGGATAGACTCCAGTCTCTCCCAGTGATCGATGGGATAGACTCCAGTCTCTCTCCCAGTGAATGATGGGATAGACTCCAGTCTCTCTCCCAGTGATCGATGGGATAGACTCCAGTCTTTCTCCCAGTGATCGATGGGATAGACTCCAGTCTCTCTCCCAGTGATTAATGGGATAGACTCCAGTCTCTCCCAGTAATCGATGGGATAGACTCCAGTCTCTCTCCCAGTGAATGATGGGATAGACTCCAGTCTCTCCCAGTGATCGATGGGATAGACTCCAGTCTCTCTCCCAGTGATCGATGGGATACACTCCAGTCTCTCTCCCAGTGATCGCCGGGATAGACTCCAGTCTCTCTCCCAGTGATCGATGGGATAGACTCCAGTCTCTCTCCCAGTGATCGATGGGATAGACTCCAGTCTCTCTCCCAGTGAATGATGGGATAGACTCCAGTCTCTCTCCCAGTGATCGATGGGATAGACTCCAGTCTCTCTCCCAGTGATCGATGGGATAGACTCCAGTCTCTCTCCCAGTGATCGATGGGATAGACTCCAGTCTCTCTCCCAGTGATCGATGGGATAGACTCCAGTCTCTCTCCCAGTGATCGCCGGGATATACTCCAGTCTCTCTCCCAGTGATCGCCGGGATAGACTCCAGTCTCTCTCCCAGTCATCGCCGGGATAGACTCCAGTCTCTCTCCCAGTGATCGCCGGGATAGACTCCAGTCTCTCTCCCAGTGATCGATGGGATAGACTCCAGTCTCTCCCAGTGATCGCTGGGATAGACTCCAGTCTCTCTCCCAGTGATCGCCGGGATAGACTCCAGTCTCTCTCCCAGTGATCGCCGGGATAGACTCCAGTCTCTCTCCCAGTGATCGCCGGGATAGACTCCAGTCTCTCTCCCAGTGATCGATGGGATAGACTCCAGTCTCTCTCCCAGTGATCGATGGGATAGACTCCAGTCTCTCTCCGAGTGATCGCCGGGATAGACTCCAGTCTCTCTCCCAGTGATCGATGGGATAGACTCCAGTCTCTCTCCCAGTGATCGCCGGGATAGACTCCAGTCTCTATCCCAGTGATCGCTGGGATAGACTCCAGTCTCTCTCCCAGTGATCGATGGGATAGACTCCAGTCTCTCTCCCAGTGATCGATGGGATAGACTCCAGTCTCTCTCCCAGTGATTAATGGGATAGACTCCAGTCTCTCTCCCAGTGATCGATGGGATAGGCTCCAGTCTCTCTCCCAGTGATTAATGGGATAGACTCCAGTCTCTCTCCCAGTGATCGATGGGATAGATTCCAGTCTCTCTCCCAGTGATCGATGGGATAGACTCCAGTCTCTCTCCCAGTGATTAATGGGATAGACTCCAGTCTCTCTCCCAGTGATCGCTGGGATAGACTCCAGTCTCTCTCCCAGTGATCGCCGGGATAGACTCCAGTCTCTCTCCCAGTGATCGATGGGATAGACTCCAGTCTCTCTCCCAGTGATCGATGCGATAGACCCCAGTCTCTCTCCCAGTGATAGCCGGGATAGACTCCAGTCTCTCTCCCAGTGATCTCCGGGATAGACTCCAGTCTCTCTCCCAGTGATCGCCGGGATAGACTCCAGTCTCTCTCCCAGTGATCGATGGGATAGACTCCAGTCTCTCTCCCAGTGATCGCTGGGATAGACTCCAGTCTCATTCCCAGTGATCGCCGGGATAGACTCCAGTCTCTCTCCCAGTGATCGATGGGATAGACTCCAGTCTCCCTCCCAGTGATCGATGGGATAGACTCCAGTCTCTCTCCCAGTGATCGATTGGATAGACTCCAGTCTCCCTCCCAGTGATCGATGGGATAGACTCCAGTCTCTCTCCCAGTGATCGATGGGATAGACTCCAGTCTCTCTCCCAGTGATCGCCGGGATAGACTCCAGTCTCCCTCCCAGTGATCGATGGGATAGACTCCAGTCTCTCTCCCAGTGAATGATGGGATAGACTCCAGTCTCTCTCCCAGTGATCGATGGGATTGACTCCAGTCTCTCTCCCAGTGATCGATGGGATAGACTCCAGTCTCTCTCCCAGTGATCAATGGGATAGACTCCAGTCTCTCTCCCAGTGATCGATGGGATAGACTCCAGTCTCTCTCCCAGTGATCGCCGGGATATACTCCAGTCTCTCTCCCAGTGATCGCCGGGATAGACTCCAGTCTCTCTCCCAGTCATCGCCGGGATAGACTCCAGTCTCTCTCCCAGTGATCGCCGGGATAGACTCCAGTCTCTCTCCCAGTGATCGATGGGATAGACTCCAGTCTCTCTCCCAGTGATCGATGGGATAGACTCCAGTCTCTCTCCCAGTGATCGATGGGATAGACTCCAGTCTCTCTCCCAGTGATCGATGGGATAGACTCCAGTCTCTCTCCCAGTGATCGCCGGGATAGACTCCAGTCTCTCTCCCAGTGATCGATGGGATAGACTCCAGTCTCTCTCCCAGTGATTGCTGGGATAGACTCCAGTCTCTCTCCCAGTGATCGCCGGGATAGACTCCAGTCTCTCTCCCAGTGATCGATGGGATAGACTCCAGTCTCCCTCCCAGTGATCGATGGGATAGACTCCAGTCTCTCTCCCAGTGATCGATGGGATAGACTCCAGTCTCTCTCCCAGTGATCGCCGGGATAGACTCCAGTCTCCCTCCCAGTGATCGATGGGATAGACTCCAGTCTCTCTCCCAGTGATCGCTGGGATAGACTCCAGTCTCTCTCCCAGTGATCGATGGGATAGACTCCAGTCTCTCTCCCAGTGATCGCCGGGATAGACTCCAGTCTCTCTCCCAGTGATCGATGGGATAGACTCCAGTCTCTCTCCCAGTGATCGCCGGGATAGACTCCAGTCTCTCTCCCAGTGATCGATGGGATAGACTCCAGTCTCTCTCCCAGTGATCGATGGGATAGACTCCAGTCTCTCTCCCAGTGATCGCTGGGATAGGCTCCAGTCTCTCTCCCAGTGATCGCTGGGATAGACTCCAGTCTCTCTCCCAGTGAATGATGGGATAGACTCCAGTCTCTCTCCCAGTGATCGCCGGGATAGACTCCAGTCTCTCTCCCAGTGATCGATGGGATAGACTCCAGTCTCTCTCCCAGTGATTGCCGGGATAGACTCCAGTCTCTCTCCCAGTGATCGATGGGATAGACTCCAGTCTCTCTCCCAGTGATCGATGGGATAGACTCCAGTCTCTCTCCCAGTGAATGATGGGATAGACTCCAGTCTCTCCCAGTGATCGATGGGATAGACTCCAGTCTCTCTCCCAGTGATAGATGGGATAGACTCCAGTCTCTCTCCCAGTGATCGATGGGATAGACTCCAGTCTTTCTCCCAGTGATCGATGGGAAAGACTCCAGTCTCTCCCAGTGATCGATGGGATAGACTCCAGTCTCTCTCCCAGTGAATGATGGGATAGACTCCAGTCTCTCTCCCAGTGATCGATGGGATAGACTCCAGTCTTTCTCCCAGTGATCGATGGGATAGACTCCAGTCTCTCTCCCAGTGATTAATGGGATAAACTCCAGTCTCTCCCAGTGATCGATGGGATAGACTCCAGTCTCTCTCCCAGTGAATGATGGGATAGACTCCAGTCTCTCCCAGTGATCGATGGGATAGACTCCAGTCTCTCTCCCAGTGATCGATGGGATAGACTCCAGTCTCTCTCCCAGTGATCGCCGGTATAGACTCCAGTCTCTCTTCCAGTGATCGATGGGATAGACTCCAGTCTCTCTCCCAGTGATCGATGGGATAGACTCCAGTCTTTCTCCCAGTGATTAATGGGATAGACTCCAGTCTCTCCCAGTGATCGATGGGATAGACTCCAGTCTCTCTCCCAGTGAATGATGGGATAGACTCCAGTCTCTCTCCCAGTGATCGATGGGATAGACTCCAGTCTCTCTCCCAGTGATCGATGGGATAGGCTCCAGTCTCTCTCCCAGTGATTAATGGGATAGACTCCAGTCTCTCTCCCAGTGATCGATGGGATAGATTCCAGTCTCTCTCCCAGTGATCGATGGGATAGACTCCAGTCTCTCTCCCAGTGATTAATGGGATAGACTCCAGTCTCTCTCCCAGTGATCGCTGGGACAGACTCCAGTCTCTCTCCCAGTGATCGCCGGGATAGACTCCAGTCTCTCTCCCAGTGATCGATGGGATAGACTCCAGTCTCTCTCCCAGTGATCGATGCGATAGACCCCAGTCTCTCTCCCAGTGATAGCCGGGATAGACTCCAGTCTCTCTCCCAGTGATCGCCGGGATAGACTCCAGTCTCTCTCCCAGTGATCGCCGGGATAGACTCCAGTCTCTCTCCCAGTGATCGATGGGATAGACTCCAGTCTCTCTCCCAGTGATCGATGGGATAGACTCCAGTCTCTCTCCCAGTGATCGATGGGATAGACTCCAGTCTCTCTCCCAGTGATCGCTGGGATAGACTCCAGTCTCATTCCCAGTGATCGCCGGGATAGACTCCAGTCTCTCTCCCAGTGATCGATGGGATAGACTCCAGTCTCCCTCCCAGTGATCGATGGGATAGACTCCAGTCTCTCTCCCAGTGATCGATTGGATAGACTCCAGTCTCCCTCCCAGTGATCGATGGGATAGACTCCAGTCTCTCTCCCAGTGATCGATGGGATAGACTCCAGTCTCTCTCCCAGTGATCGCCGGGATAGACTCCAGTCTCCCTCCCAGTGATCGATGGGATAGACTCCAGTCTCTCTCCCAGTGAATGATGGGATAGACTCCAGTCTCTCTCCCAGTGATCGATGGGATTGACTCCAGTCTCTCTCCCAGTGATCGATGGGATAGACTCCAGTCTCTCTCCCAGTGATCGATGGGATAGACTCCAGTCTCTCTCCCAGTGATCGATGGGATAGACTCCAGTCTCTCTCCCAGTGATCGCCGGGATATACTCCAGTCTCTCTCCCAGTGATCGCCGGGATAGACTCCAGTCTCTCTCCCAGTCATCGCCGGGATAGACTCCAGTCTCTCTCCCAGTGATCGCCGGGATAGACTCCAGTCTCTCTCCCAGTGATCGATGGGATAGACTCCAGTCTCTCTCCCAGTGATCGATGGGATAGACTCCAGTCTCTCTCCCAGTGATCGATGGGATAGACTCCAGTCTCTCTCCCAGTGATCGATGGGATAGACTCCAGTCTCTCTTCCAGTGATCGCCGGGATAGACTCCAGTCTCTCTCCCAGTGATCGATGGGATAGACTCCAGTCTCTCTCCCAGTGATCGCTGGGATAGACTCCAGTCTCTCTCCCAGTGATCGCTGGGATAGACTCCAGTCTCTCTCCCAGTGATCGCCGGGATAGACTCCAGTCTCTCTCCCAGTGATCGATGGGATAGACTCCAGTCTCCCTCCCAGTGATCGATGGGATAGACTCCAGTCTCTCTCCCAGTGATCGATGGGATAGACTCCAGTCTCTCTCCCAGTGATCGCCGGGATAGACTCCAGTCTCCCTCCCAGTGATCGATGGGATAGACTCCAGTCTCTCTCCCAGTGATCGCTGGGATAGACTCCAGTCTCTCTCCCAGTGATCGATGGGATAGACTCCAGTCTCTCTCCCAGTGATCGCCGGGATAGACTCCAGTCTCTCTCCCAGTGATCGATGGGATAGACTCCAGTCTCTCTCCCAGTGATCGCCGGGATAGACTCCAGTCTCTCTCCCAGTGATCGATGGGATAGACTCCAGTCTCTCTCCCAGTGATCGATGGGATAGACTCCAGTCTCTCTCCCAGTGATCGCTGGGATAGGCTCCAGTCTCTCTCCCAGTGATCGCTGGGATAGACTCCAGTCTCTCTCCCAGTGAATGATGGGATAGACTCCAGTCTCTCTCCCAGTGATCGCCGGGATAGACTCCAGTCTCTCTCCCAGTGATCGATGGGATAGACTCCAGTCTCTCTCCCAGTGATTGCCGGGATAGACTCCAGTCTCTCTCCCAGTGATCGATGGGATAGACTCCAGTCTCTCTCCCAGTGATCGATGGGATAGACTCCAGTCTCTCTCCCAGTGAATGATGGGATAGACTCCAGTCTCTCCCAGTGATCGATGGGATAGACTCCAGTCTCTCTCCCAGTGATAGATGGGATAGACTCCAGTCTCTCTCCCAGTGATCGATGGGATAGACTCCAGTCTTTCTCCCAGTGATCGATGGGAAAGACTCCAGTCTCTCCCAGTGATCGATGGGATAGACTCCAGTCTCTCTCCCAGTGAATGATGGGATAGACTCCAGTCTCTCTCCCAGTGATCGATGGGATAGACTCCAGTCTTTCTCCCAGTGATCGATGGGAAAGACTCCAGTCTCTCTCCCAGTTATTAATGGGATAGACTCCAGTCTGTCCCAGTGATCGATGGGATAGACTCCAATCTCTCTCCCAGTGAATGATGGGATAGACTCCATTCTCTCCCAGTGATCGATGGGATAGACTCCAGTCTCTCTCCCAGTGATTGATGGGATAGGCTCCAGTCTCTCTCCCAGTGATCGATGGGATAGACTCCAGTCTCTCTCCCAGTGATTGATGGGATAGGCTCCAGTCTCTCTCCCAATGATCGATGGGATAGACTCCAGTCTCTCTCCCAGTGATCGATGGGATAGACTCCAGTCTCTCTCCCAGTGATCGCCGGGATAGACTCCAGTCTCTCTTCCAGTGATCGATGGGATAGACTCCAGTCTCTCTCCCAGTGATTGCTGGGATAGACTCCAGTCTCTCTCCCAGTGATCGATGGGATAGGCTCCAGTCTCTCTCCCGATGATCGATGGGATAGACTCCAGTCTCTCTCCCAGTGATTGCTGGGATAGACTCCAGTCTCTCTACCAGTGATCGATGGGATAGACTCCAGTCTCTCTCCCAGTGATCGCCGGGATAGACTCCAGTCTCTCTGCCAGTGATCGATGGGATAGACTCCAGTCTCTCTCCCAGTGATCGCCGGGATAGACTCCAGTCTCTCTCCCAGTGATCGCCGGGATAGACTCCAGTCTCTCTCCCAGTGACCGATGGGATAGACTCCAGTCTCTCTTCCAGTGATCGCCGGGATAGATTCCAGTCTCTCTCCCAGTGATCGATGGGATAGACTCCAGTCTCTCTCCCAGTGATCGATGGGATAGACTCCAGTCTCTCTCCCAGTGATCGCTGGGATAGACTCCAGTCTCTCTCCCAGTGATCGATGGGATAGACTCCAGTCTCTCTTCCAGTGATCGCCGGGATAGATTCCAGTCTCTCTCCCAGTGATCGATGGGATAGACTCCAGTCTCTCTCCCAGTGATCGATGGGATAGACTCCAGTCTCTCTCCCAGTGATCGCTGGGATAGACTCCAGTCTCTCTCCCAGTGATCGCTGGGATAGACTCCAGTCTCTCTCCCAGTGATCGCCGGGATAGACTCCAGTCTCTCTCCCAGTGATCGCCGGTATAGACACCAGTCTCTCTTCCAGTGATCGATGGGATAGACTCCAGTATCTCTCCCAGTGATCGATGGGATAGACTCCAGTCTTTCTCCCAGTGATTAATGGGATAGACTCCAGTCTCTCCCAGTGATCGATGGGATAGACTCCAGTCTCTCTCCCAGTTATTAATGGGATAGACTCCAGTCTGTATCAGTGATCGATGGGATAGACTCCAGTCTCTCTCCCAGTGAATGATGGGATAGACTCCATTCTCTCCCAGTGATCGAAGGGATAGACTCCAGTCTCTCTCCCAGTGATTGATGGGATAGGCTCCAGTCTCTCTCCCAGTGATCGATGGGATAGGCTCCAGTCTCTCTCCCAATGATCGATGGGATAGACTCCAGTCTCTCTCCCAGTGATCGATGGGATAGACTCCAGTCTCTCTCCCAGTGATCGCCGGGATAGACTCCAGTCTCTCTTCCAGTGATCGATGGGATAGACTCCAGTCTCTCTCCCAGTGATCGCCGGGATAGACTCCAGTCTCTCTGCCAGTGATCGATGGGATAGACTCCAGTCTCTCTCCCAGTGATCGATGGGATAGACTCCAGTCTCTCTCCCAGTGATCGCCGGGATAGACTCCAGTCTCTCTTCCAGTGATCGATGGGATAGACTCCAGTCTCTCTCCCAGTGATCGCCGGGATAGACTCCAGTCTCTCTCCCAGTGATCGATGGGATAGACTCCAGTCTCTCTCCCAGTGATCGCCGGGATAGACTCCAGTCTCTCTCCCAGTGATCGATGGGATAGACTCCAGTCTCCCTCCCAGTGATCGATGGGATAGACTCCAGTCTCTCTCCCAGTGATCGATGGGATAGACTCCAGTCTCTCTCCCAGTGATCGCCGGGATAGACTGCAGTCTCCCTCCCAGTGATCGATGGGATAGACTCCAGTCTCTCTCCCAGTGATCGCTGGGATAGACTCCAGTCTCTCTCCCAGTGATCGATGGGATAGACTCCAGTCTCTCTCCCAGTGATCGCCGGGATAGACTCCAGTCTCTCTCCCAGTGATCGATGGGATAGACTCCAGTCTCTCTCCCAGTGATCGATGGGATAGACTCCAGTCTCTCTCCCAGTGATCGCTGGGATAGACTCCAGTCTCTCTCCCAGTGATCGATGGGATAGACTCCAGTCTCTCTCCCAGTGATCGCCGGGATAGACTCCAGTCTCTCTCCCAGTGATCGATGGGATAGACTCCAGTCTCTCTCCCAGTGATCGATGGGATAGACTCCAGTCTCTCTCCCAGTGATCGCTGGGATAGGCTCCAGTCTCTCTCCCAGTGATCGCTGGGATGGACTCCAGTCTCTCTCCCAGTGAATGATGGGATAGACTCCAGTCTCTCTCCCAGTGATCGCCGGGATAGACTCCAGTCTCTCTCCCAGTGATCGATGGGATAGACTCCAGTCTCTCTCCCAGTGATTGCCGGGATAGACTCCAGTCTCTCTCCCAGTGATCGCCGGTATAGACACCAGTCTCTCTTCCAGTGATCGATGGGATAGACTCCAGTATCTCTCCCAGTGATCGATGGGATAGACTCCAGTCTTTCTCCCAGTGATTAATGGGATAGACTCCAGTCTCTCCCAGTGATCGATGGGATAGACTCCAGTCTCTCTCCCAGTTATTAATGGGATAGACTCCAGTCTGTATCAGTGATCGATGGGATAGACTCCAGTCTCTCTCCCAGTGAATGATGGGATAGACTCCATTCTCTCCCAGTGATCGAAGGGATAGACTCCAGTCTCTCTCCCAGTGATTGATGGGATAGGCTCCAGTCTCTCTCCCAGTGATCGATGGGATAGGCTCCAGTCTCTCTCCCAATGATCGATGGGATAGACTCCAGTCTCTCTCCCAGTGATCGATGGGATAGACTCCAGTCTCTCTCCCAGTGATCGCCGGGATAGACTCCAGTCTCTCTTCCAGTGATCGATGGGATAGACTCCAGTCTCTCTCCCAGTGATCGCCGGGATAGACTCCAGTCTCTCTGCCAGTGATCGATGGGATAGACTCCAGTCTCTCTCCCAGTGATCGCCGGGATAGACTCCAGTCTCTCTCCCAGTGATCGCCGGGATAGACTCCAGTCTCTCTCCCAGTGATCGATGGGATAGACTCCAGTCTCTCTTCCAGTGATCTCCGGGATAGATTCCAGTCTCTCTCCCAGTGATCGATGGGATAGACTCCAGTCTCTCTCCCAGTGATCGATGGGATAGACTCCAGTCTCTCTCCCAGTGATCGCTGGGATAGACTCCAGTCTCTCTCCCAGTGATCGCTGGGATAGACTCCAGTCTCTCTCCCAGTGATCGCCGGGATAGACTCCAGTCTCTCTCCCAGTGATCGATGGGATAGACTCCAGTCTTTCTCCCAGTGATCGCCGGGATAGACTCCAGTCTCTCTCCCAGTGATCGATGGGATAGACTCCAGTCTCTCTCCCAGTGATCGCCGGGATAGACTCCAGTCTCTCTCCCAGTGATCGATGGGATAGACTCCAGTCTCCCTCCCAGTGATCGATGGGATAGACTCCAGTCTCTCTCCCAGTGATCGATGGGATAGACTCCAGTCTCTCTCCCAGTGATCGCCGGGATAGACTCCAGTCTCCCTCCCAGTGATCGATGGGATAGACTCCAGTCTCTCTCCCAGTGATCGATGGGATAGACTCCAGTCTCTCTCCCAGTGATCGATGGGATAGACTCCAGTCTCTCTCCCAGTGATCGCCGGGATAGACTCCAGTCTCTCTCCCAGTGATCGATGGGATAGACTCCAGTCTCTCTCCCAGTGATCGATGGGATAGACTCCAGTCTCTCTCCCAGTGATCGCTGGGATAGACTCCAGTCTCTCTCCCGGTGATCGATGGGATAGACTCCAGTCTCTCTCCCAGTGATCGCCGGGATAGACTCCAGTCTCTCTCCCAGTGATTGATGGGATAGACTCCAGTCTCTCTCCCAGTGATCGATGGGATAGACTCCAGTCTCTCTCCCAGTGATCGCTGGGATAGGCTCCAGTCTCTCTCCCAGTGATCGCTGGGATAGACTCCAGTCTCTCTCCCAGTGAATGATGGGATAGACTCCAGTCTCTCTCCCAGTGATCGCCGGGATAGACTCCAGTCTCTCTCCCAGTGATCGATGGGATAGACTCCAGTCTCTCTCCCAGTGATCGATGGGATAGACTCCAGTCTCTCTCCCAGTGATCGATGGGATAGACTCCAGTCTCTCTCCCAGTGAATGATGGGATAGACTCCAGTCTCTCCCAGTGATCGATGGGATAGACTCCAGTCTCTCTCCCAGTGATAGATGGGATAGACTCCAGTCTCTCTCCCAGTGATCGATGGGATAGACTCCAGTCTTTCTCCCAGTGATCGATGGGATAGACTCCAGTCTCTCCCAGTGATCGATGGGATAGACTCCAGTCTCTCTCCCAGTGAATGATGGGATAGACTCCAGTCTCTCTCCCAGTGATCGATGGGATAGACTCCAGTCTCTCTTCCAGTGATCGATGGGATAGACTCCAGTCTCTCTCCCAGTGATTAATGGGATAGACTCCAGTCTCTCACAGTGATCGATGGGATAGACTCCAGTCTCTCTCCCAGTGAATGATGGGATAGACTCCAGTCTCTCCCAGTGATCGATGGGATAGACTCCAGTCTCTCTCCCAGTGATCGATGGGATAGACTCCAGTCTCTCTCCCAGTGATCGCCGGTATAGACTTCAGTCTCTCTTCCAGTGATCGATGGGATAGACTCCAGTCTCTCTCCCAGTGATCGATGGGATAGACTCCAGTCTTTCTCCCAGTGATTAATGGGATAGACTCCAGTCTCTCCCAGTGATCGATGGGATAGACTCCAGTCTCTCTCCCAGTGAATGATGGGATAGACTCCAGTCTCCCTCCCAGTGATCGATGGGATAGACTCCAGTCTTTCTCCCAGTGATCAATGGGCTAGACTCCAGTCTCTCTCCCAGTTATTAATGGGACAGACTCCAGTCTGTCCCAGTGATCGATGGGATAGACTCCAGTCTCTCTCCCAGTGAATGATGGGATAGACTCCATTCTCTCCCAGTGATCGATGGGATAGACTCCAGTCTCTCTCCCAGTGATTGATGGGATAGGCTCCAGTCTCTCTCCCAGTGATCGATGGGATAGACTCCAGTCTCTCTCCCAGTGATTGATGGGATAGGCTCCAGTCTCTCTCCCAGTGATCGCCGGGATAGACTCCAGTCTCTCTTCCAGTGATCGATGGGATAGACTCCAGTCTCTCTCCCAGTGATTGCTGGGATAGACTCCAGTCTCTCTCCCAGTGATCGATGGGATAGGCTCCAGTCTCTCTCCCAATGATCGATGGGATAGACTCCAGTCTCTCTCCCAGTGATTGCTGGGATAGACTCCAGTCTCTCTCCCAGTGATCGATGGGATAGACTCCAGTCTCTCTCCCAGTGATCGCCGGGATAGACTCCAGTCTCTCTGCCAGTGATCGATGGGATAGACTCCAGTCTCTCTCCCAGTGATCGCCGGTATAGACTCCAGTCTCTCTCCCAGTGATCGCCGGGATAGACTCCAGTCTCTCTCCCAGTGATCGATGGGATAGACTCCAGTCTCTCTTCCAGAGATCGCCGGGATAGATTCCAGTCTCTCTCCCAGTGATCGATGGGATAGACTCCAGTCTCTCTCCCAGTGATCGCCGGGATAGACTCCAGTCTCTCTCCCAGTGATCGATGGGATAGACTCCAGTCTTTCTCCCAGTGATCGCCGGGATAGACTCCAGTCTCTCTCCCAGTGATCGATGGGATAGACTCCAGTCTCTCTCCCAGTGATCGCCGGGATAGACTCCAGTCTCCCTCCCAGTGATCGATGGGATAGACTCCAGTCTCTCTCCCAGTGATCGATGGGATAGACTCCAGTCTCTCTCCCAGTGATCGCCGGGATAGACTCCAGTCTCCCTCCCAGTGATCGATGGGATAGACTCCAGTCTCTCTCCCAGTGATCGATGGGATAGACTCCAGTCTCCCTCCCAGTGATCGATGGGATAGACTCCAGTCTCTCTCCCAGTGATCGCCGGGATAGACTCCAGTCTCTCTCCCAGTGATCGATGGGATAGACTCCAGTCTCCCTCCCAGTGATCGATGGGATAGACTCCAGTCTCTCTCCCAGTGATCGATGGGATAGACTCCAGTCTCTCTCCCAGTGATTGATGGGATAGACTCTAGTCTCTCTCCCAGTGATCGATGGGATAGACTCCAGTCTCTCTCCCAGTGATCGCCGGGATAGACTCCAGTCTCCCTCCCAGTGATCGATGGGATAGACTCCAGTCTCTCTCCCAGTGATCGATGGGATAGACTCCAGTCTCTCTCCCAGTGATCGATGGGATAGACTCCAGTCTCTCTCCCAGTGATCGCCGGGATAGACTCCAGTCTCTCTCCCAGTGATCGATGGGATAGACTCCAGTCTCTCTCCCAGTGATCGATGGGATAGACTCCAGTCTCTCTCCCAGTGATCGCTGGGATAGACTCCAGTCTCTCTCCCGGTGATCGATGGGATAGACTCCAGTCTCTCTCCCAGTGATCGCCGGGATAGACTCCAGTCTCTCTCCCAGTGATCGATGGGATAGACTCCAGTCTCTCTGCCAGTGATCGATGGGATAGACTCCAGTCTCTCTCCCAGTGATCGCTGGGATAGGCTCCAGTCTCTCTCCCAGTGATCGCTGGGATAGACTCCAGTCTCTCTCCCAGTGAATGATGGGATAGACTCCAGTCTCTCTCCCAGTGATCGCCGGGATAGACTCCAGTCTCTCTCCCAGTGATCGATGGGATAGACTCCAGTCTCTCTCCCAGTGATCGATGGGATAGACTCCAGTCTCTCTCCCAGTGATCGATGGGATAGACTCCAGTCTCTCTCCCAGTGAATGATGGGATAGACTCCAGTCTCTCCCAGTGATCGATGGGATAGACTCCAGTCTCTCTCCCAGTGATAGATGGGATAGACTCCAGTCTCTCTCCCAGTGATCGATGGGATAGACTCCAGTCTTTCTCCCAGTGATCGATGGGATAGACTCCAGTCTCTCCCAGTGATCGATGGGATAGACTCCAGTCTCTCTCCCAGTGAATGATGGGATAGACTCCAGTCTCTCTCCCAGTGATTGATGGGATAGACTCCAGTCTTTCTCCCAGTGATCGATGGGATAGACTCCAGTCTCTCTCCCAGTGATTAATGGGATAGACTCCAGTCTCTCACAGTGATCGATGGGATAGACTCCAGTCTCTCTCCCAGTGTATGATGGGATAGACTCCAGTCTCTCCCAGTGATCGATGGGATAGACTCCAGTCTCTCTCCCAGTGATCGATGGGATAGACTCCAGTCTCTCTCCCAGTGATCGCCGGTATAGACTTCAGTCTCTCTTCCAGTGATCGATGGGATAGACTCCAGTCTCTCTCCCAGTGATCGATGGGATTAACTCCAGTCTTTCTCCCAGTGATTAATGGGATAGACTCCAGTCTCTCCCAGTGATCGATGGGATAGACTCCAGTCTCTCTCCCAGTGAATGATGGGATAGACTCCAGTCTCTCTCCCAGTGATCGATGGGATAGACTCCAGTCTTTCTCCCAGTGATCGATGGGCTAGACTCCAGTCTCTCTCCCAGTTATTAATGGGAAAGACTCCAGTCTGTCCCAGTGATCGATGGGATAGACTCCAGTCTCTCTCCCAGTGAATGATGGGATAGACTCCATTCTCTCCCAGTGATCGATGGGATAGACTCCAGTCTCTCTCCCAGTGATTGATGGGATAGGCTCCAGTCTCTCTCCCAGTGATCGATGTGATAGACTCCAGTCTCTCTCCCAGTGATCGCTGGGATAGACTCCAGTCTCTCTCCCAGTGATCGCTGGGATAGACTCCAGTCTCTCTCCCAGTGATCGATGGGATAGACTCCAGTCTCTCTCCCAGTGATCGCCGGGATAGACTCCAGTCTCTCTCCCAGTGATCGCCTGGATAGACTCCAGTCTCTCTCCCAGTGATCGATGGGATAGACTCCAGTCTCTCTCCCAGTAATCGCTGGGATAGACTCCAGTCTCTCTCCCAGTGATCGATGGGATAGACTCCAGTCTCTCTCCCAGTGATCGCCGGGATAGACTCCAGTCTCTCTCCCAGTAATCGCTGGGATAGACTCCAGTCTCTCTCCCAGTGATCGATGGGATATACTCCAGTCTCTCTCCCAGTGATCGCTGGGATAGACTCCAGTCTCTCTCCCAGTAATCGCTGGGATAGACTCCAGTCTCTCTCCCAGTGATCGATGGGATAGACTCCAGTCTCTCTCCCAGTGATCGATGGGATAGACTCCAGTCTCTCTCCCAGTAATCGCTGGGATAGACTCCAGTCTCTCTCCCAGTGATCGATGGGATAGACTCCAGTCTCTCTCCCAGTGATCGCCGGGATAGACTCCAGTCTCTCTCCCAGTAATCGCTGGGATAGACTCCAGTCTCTCTCCCAGTGATCGATGGGATAGACTCCAGTCTCTCTCCCAGTGATCGCTGGGATAGACTCCAGTCTCTCTCCCAGTAATCGCTGGGATAGACTCCAGTCTCTCTCCCAGTGATCGATGGGATAGACTCCAGTCTCTCTCCCAGTGATCGCTGGGATAGACTCCAGTCTCTCTCCCAGTGATTCCTGGGATAGACTCCAGTCTCTCTCCCAGTGATCGATGGGATAGACTCCAGTCTCTCTCCCAGTGATCGATGGGATAGACTCCAGTCTCTCTCCCAGTGATTGCCGGGATAGACTCCAGTCTCTCTCCCAGTGATCGATGGGATAGACTCCAGTCTCTCTCCCAGTGATAGATGGGATAGACTCCAGTCTCTCTCCCAGTGATCGATGGGATAGACTCCAGTCTTTCTCCCAGTGATCGATGGGATAGACTCCAGTCTCTCCCAGTGATCGATGGGATAGACTCCAGTCTCTCTCCCAGTGAATGATGGGATAGACTCCAGTCTTTCTCCCAGTGATCGATGGGATAGACTCCAGTCTCTCTCCCAGTGATTAATGGGATAGACTCCAGTCTGTCCCAGTGATCGATGGGATAGACTCCAGTCTCTCTCCCAGTGAATGATGGGATAGACTCCAGTCTCTCCCAGTGATCGATGGGATAGACTCCAGTCTCTCTCCCAGTGATCGATGGGATAGACTCCAGTCTCTCTCCCAGTGATCGCCGGGATAGACTCCAGTCTCTCTTCCAGTGATCGATGGGATAGACTCCAGTCTTTCTCCCAGTGATTAATGGGATAGACTCCAGTCTCTCCCAGTGATCGATGGGATAGACTCCAGTCTCTCTCCCAGTGAATGATGGGATAGACTCCAGTCTCTCTCCCAGTGATCGATGGGATAGACTCCAGTCTTTCTCCCAGTGATCGATGGGATAGACTCCAGTCTCTCTCCCAGTTATTAATGGGATAGACTCCAGTCTGTCCCAGTGATCGATGGGATAGACTCCAGTCTCTCTCCCAGTGAATGATGGGATAGACTCCATTCTCTCCCAGTGATCGATGGGATAGACTCCAGTCTCTCTCCCAATGATCGATGGGATAGACTCCAGTCTCTCTCCCAGTGATCGCCGGGATAGACTCCAGTCTCTCTCCCAGTGATCGCTGGGATAGACTCCAGTCTCTCTTCCAGTGATCGCCGGGATAGATTCCAGTCTCTCTCCCAGTGATCGATGGGATAGACTCCAGTCTCTCTCCCAGTGATCGATGGGATAGACTCCAGTCTCTCTCCCAGTGATCGCCGGGATAGACTCCAGTCTCTCTCCCAGTGATCGCCGGGATAGACTCCAGTCTCTCTCCCAGTGATCGATGGGATTGACTCCAGTCTCTCTCCCAGTGATCGATGGGATTGACTCCAGTCTCTCTCCCAGTGATCGCCGGGATAGACTCCAGTCTCTCTCCCAGTGATCGATGGGATAGACCCCAGTCTCTCTCCCAGTGATCGCCGGGATAGACTCCAGTCTCTCTCCCAGTGATCGATGGAAGAGACTCCAGTCTCTCTCCCAGTGATCGCTGGGATAGACTCCAGTCTCTCTCCCAGTGATCGATGGGATAGACTCCAGTCTCTCTCCCAGTGATCGATGGGATAGACTGCAGTCTCTCTCCCAGTGATCGCCTGGATAGACTCCAGTCTCTCTCCCAGTAATCGCTGGGATAGACTCCAGTCTCTCTCCCAGTGATCGATGGAAGAGACTCCAGTCTCTCTCCCAGTGATCGCTGGGATAGACTCCAGTCTCTCTCCCAGTGATCGATGGGATAGACTCCAGTCTCTCTCCCAGTGACCGCCGGGATAGACTCCAGTCTCTCTCCCAGTGATCGCCGGGATAGACTCCAGTCTCTCTCCCAGTGATTAATGGGATAGACTCCAGTCTCTCTCCCAGTGATCGATGGGATAGACTCCAGTCTCTCTCCCAGTGATCGATGGGATAGACTCCAGTCTCTCTCCCAGTGATCTATGGGATAGACTCCAGTCTCTCTCCCAGTGATCGATGGGATAGACTCCAGTCTCTCTCCCAGTGATCGATGGGATAGACTCCAGTCTCTCTCCCAGTGATCGATGGGATAGACTCCAGTCTCTCTCCCAGTGATCGATGGGATAGACTCCAGTCTCTCTCCCAGTGATCGCTGGGATAGACTCCAGTCTCTCTCCCAGTGATCGATGGGATAGACTCCAGTCTCTCTCCCAGTGATCGATGGGATAGACTCCAGTCTCTCTCCCAGTGATCGATGGGATAGACTCCAGTCTCTCTCCCAGTGATCGATGGGATAGACTCCAGTCTCTCTCCCAGTGATCGATGGGATAGACTCCAGTCTCTCTCACAGTGACCGCCGGGATACTGGTCAGCACCGTGGCTCCACAGCAAGAAGGTTGCTGGTTCAATCCTCGGCAGGGGCGAGGCTTGGGCAGTGGCCTTTCTCTGTGGAGTTTGCATGTTCCCCCCATGTATGTGGAGGCTCTCTTTGGCTTCCTCCCACCGTCCAAAGACATGTTGGGTTTACTGGTTCCTCTAAAATTGCCCGTAGGAGTGAGCATGAGTGGTTGTCCCCCCGACTCTGCTGAAGGAGGTTTTGAGTGCTTTAGGTCCCTGGGTAGTCAGTTTGGTTAATGCCTCTCTTCTCTCAGGTTGTGTTCCAGATGCTTCCAGCATGCTGCTCTGCATCCTCTTCTTAAAAAGAACTTGGATCCTGATGTTCTCTCAAACTTCAGGCCAGTTTCTAAATTTCCTCTCCTCTTTTCCTCTCTTAGATTTTAGAAAAGGTGGTTTATCTTCAGTTACAGGATCACCTTAACCTGCACGGCCTTCAGGAGAAGTTTCAGTCTGGTTTCAAGTTTTGTGTCTGCACTGAGACGGCTCTTCTTCTTCTTCTCTGATTTGCTTTTAACAGCTGATTCTGGAGCTTCTGCTGTTTTAATTCTTCCTGATCTTCCTGCTGCTTTCCACACAGTAGATCACGATGTTCTGTTGTCACGCCTGCAGCAGTCTGTAGGTCTAAACGGTGCAGTTCTTAAATGGTTTAAGTCTTATTTAAGTAACAGGACTTTTTCAGTACACTTTGGGCAGTTCTCTTCTTCAAAAGCAACACTGAAACATGGAGTACCTCAAGGCTCCATCTTAGGTCCCATCCTCTTTTCCCTATATTTACTTCCTCTGGGATCTATTTTTATAAAATATGATGTGTCATTTCACTGCTATGATGACGACATTCAGATTTATTTCCCGTTAACGTCCGTTGGATCCTGTGGTGTGGAAAATCTGCAGAACTGTTTGAGGGACATCAAAACATGGAACTAAACTTCCTCTGCAGAAATAGTGATAAAACTGAAGTTTTAACTTTTGGGAAAACTGAGCTGCTGGCTGGATGCAGCCATTTTATTAAAAATCTTGGGGTTTTCTTTGATTTTAATTTTAAATTTGATAAGCAGGTCAGTGCAGAAGTCCAGTCTGGTTTTATCACTTACGGCTTATCAGTAGAGTGAAGCCTTTTATTCCTCATGATGTCCTGGAAAGGGTCATTCATGCTTTTATCTTCTCCAGACTGGACCACTGCAACTCACTTTATGCTGGGATTAACCAGTCTCTCCTCCGCCGCCTACAGCTGGTCCAGGACTCAGCTGGCCCAGGACTCAGCTGGCCCAGGACTCAGCTGGTCCAGAACGCAGCTGGCCCAGGACTCAGCTGGTCCAGGACTCAGCTGGTCCAGAACGCAGCTGGCCCAGGACTCAGCTGGTCCAGGATTCAGCTGGTCCAGGACTCAGCTGGTCCAGAACGCAGCTGGCCCAGGACTCAGCTGGTCCAGGACTCAGCTGGTCCAGGACTCAGCTGGCCCAGAACGCAGCTGGTCCAGGACTCAGCTGGTCCAGGACTCAGCTGGTCCAGGACTCAGCTGGTCCAGGACTCAGCTGGTCCAGAACGCAGCTGGTCCAGGACTCAGCTGGTCCAGGACTCAGCTGGTCCAGGACTCAGCTGGTCCAGGACGCAGCTGGTCCAGGACTCAGCTGGTCCAGAACGCAGCTGGTCCAGGACTCAGCTGGTCCAGGACTCAGCTGGTCCAGGACTCAGCTGGCCCAGAACGCAGCTGGTCCAGGACTCAGCTGGTCCAGGACTCAGCTGGTCCAGGACTCAGCTGGTCCAGGACTCAGCTGGTCCAGAACGCAGCTGGTCCAGGACTCAGCTGGTCCAGGACTCAGCTGGTCCAGGACTCAGCTGGTCCAGGACTCAGCTGGTCCAGAACGCAGCTGGTCCAGGACTCAGCTGGTCCAGGACTCAGCTGGTCCAGAACGCAGCTGGTCCAGGACTCAGCTGGTCCAGGACTCAGCTGGCCCAGGACTCAGCTGGTCCAGAACGCAGCTGGTCCAGGACTCAGCTGGTCCAGAACGCAGCTGGTCCAGGACTCAGCTGGTCCAGGACTCAGCTGGTCCAGGACTCAGCTGGTCCAGGACTCAGCTGGTCCAGGACTCAGCTGGTCCAGAACGCAGCTGGTCCAGGACTCAGCTGGTCCAGAACGCAGCTGGTCCAGGACTCAGCTGGTCCAGAACGCAGCTGCTCCAGGACTCAGCTGGTCCAGAACGCAGCTGGTCCAGGACTCAGCTGGTCCAGAACGCAGCTGGTCCAGAACGCAGCTGGTCCAGGACTCAGCTGGTCCAGGACTCAGCTGGTCCAGGACTCAGCTGGTCCAGAACGCAGCTGGTCCAGAACGCAGCTGGTCCAGGACTCAGCTGGTCCAGGACTCAGCTGGCCCAGGACTCAGCTGGTCCAGAACGCAGCTGGTCCAGGACTCAGCTGGTCCAGGACTCAGCTGGTCCAGGACTCAGCTGGTCCAGAACGCAGCTGGTCCAGGACTCAGCTGGTCCAGGACTCAGCTGGTCCAGGACTCAGCTGGTCCAGAACGCAGCTGGTCCAGGACTCAGCTGGTCCAGGACTCAGCTGGCCCAGGACTCAGCTGGTCCAGAACGCAGCTGGTCCAGGACTCAGCTGGTCCAGAACGCAGCTGGTCCAGGACTCAGCTGGTCCAGGACTCAGCTGGTCCAGGACTCAGCTGGCCCAGGACTCAGCTGGTCCAGGACTCAGCTGGTCCAGAACGCAGCTGGTCCAGGACTCAGCTGGTCCAGGACGCAGCTGGTCCAGGACTCAGCTGGTCCAGGACTCAGCTGGTCCAGGACTCAGCTGGTCCAGAACGCAGCTGGCCCAGGACTCAGCTGGTCCAGGACTCAGCTGGTCCAGAACGCAGCTGGTCCAGGACTCAGCTGGTCCAGGACTTAGCTGGTCCAGGACTCAGCTGGTCCAGAACGCAGCTGGTCCAGGACTCAGCTGGTCCAGAATGCAGCTGGTCCAGGACTCAGCTGGTCCAGGACTTAGCTGGTCCAGGACTCAGCTGGTCCAGGACTCAGCTGGTCCAGGACTCAGCTGGTCCAGAACGCAGCTGGCCCAGGACTCAGCTGGTCCAGGACTCAGCTGGTCCAGAACGCAGCTGGTCCAGGACTCAGCTGGTCCAGGACTTAGCTGGTCCAGGACTCAGCTGGTCCAGAACGCAGCTGGTCCAGGACTCAGCTGGTCCAGGACTCAGCTGGTCCAGAACGCAGCTGGTCCAGAACGCAGCTGGTCCAGGACTCAGCTGGCCCAGGACTCAGCTGGTCCAGAACGCAGCTGGTCCAGGACTCAGCTGGTCCAGGACTCAGCTGGTCCAGGACTCAGCTGGTCCAGAACGCAGCTGGTCCAGGACTCAGCTGGTCCAGGACTCAGCTGGCCCAGGACTCAGCTGGTCCAGAACGCAGCTGGTCCAGGACTCAGCTGGTCCAGGACTCAGCTGGTCCAGGACTCAGCTGGTCCAGAACGCAGCTGGTCCAGAACGCAGCTGGTCCAGGACTCAGCTGGTCCAGGACTCAGCTGGCCCAGGACTCAGCTGGTCCAGAACGCAGCTGGTCCAGAACGCAGCTGGTCCAGGACTCAGCTGGTCCAGGACTCAGCTGGTCCAGGACTCAGCTGGTCCAGAACGCAGCTGGCCCAGGACTCAGCTGGTCCAGGACTCAGCTGGTCCAGAACGCAGCTGGTCCAGGACTCAGCTGGTCCAGGACTTAGCTGGTCCAGGACTCAGCTGGTCCAGAACGCAGCTGGTCCAGGACTCAGCTGGTCCAGGACTCAGCTGGTCCAGAACGCAGCTGGTCCAGGACTCAGCTGGTCCAGGACTCAGCTGGTCCAGGACTCAGCTGGTCCAGAACGCAGCTGGTCCAGGACTCAGCTGGTCCAGGACTCAGCTGGTCCAGGACTCAGCTGGTCCAGGACTCAGCTGGTCCAGAACGCAGCTGGTCCAGGACTCAGCTGGTCCAGGACTCAGCTGGTCCAGAACGCAGCTGGTCCAGGACTCAGCTGGTCCAGGACTCAGCTGGTCCAGGACTCAGCTGGTCCAGAACGCAGCTGGTCCAGGACTCAGCTGGTCCAGGACTCAGCTGGTCCAGGACTCAGCTGGTCCAGAAGCTGGCCCTGTTAATGGGGATATGACGGTGGGAGCACACGACCCCGTGCTGCGATCTCTTCACTGGCTGCTCCTCTCATTTAGAACAGTTTTTAAAGTTTTACTTTTAGCTTTTAAATGTTGAAACGGTCTGGTGACTCTGGTCCTCTCTGAGCTTCTGCAGACTCAACGTCCTGTTAGAGCTCTTAGATCAGAAGACCAGATGCTTCTAGTTGTCCCGAGGACTCGTCTCGTGGAGACAGAGCACTTTCTGCAGGAGCCCCCATACTCTGGAACAGTCTCCCTCTTTCAGTGAGGTCTGCTGGGACTTTAAATGGTTTTAAATCTCTTTTGAAACTCATCTTTTTTATGTTTGTTTTTAACTCCGGAGAGCAGGAGCACTCCGTCTTTTCTGTCTTATTTTGTCTTTTAACTATTATGTCGTCTTTATTTTAGTGCTTTTAATGTTGATTTATTTTATTTTACCTGTACAGCACTTTGGTTACTTTGAGGTATGTGAATGTGCTCTACAAATAAAGTTTGATTGATTGATTGATTGATTGATTAATTGATTGGTTGTTTGTGTCTGTGGCCCTGCGATGGACTAGTGAGGTGTCCAGGATGTACCCTGCCTTTCGCCCAAAGCCTGCTGGGATAGGCTCCAGCTCCCTGCAATCCTTCATCGGTCTACGTGGTTAGGATAATGAATGACTGATTCTCATTAAAGATATAGTTAACTCATTATCTTGAGAGAACATTGGTAACTTAGAACCACTGCTCTTTAATCCAGATGTAATGCCCCTTCTTTCACCCGTCTCATCTCCTCAGGTGTTATTTGATGAGGACCATGTTTGGCAGCTGCCTAATTCTGACTCTTCATTAGATATGCTCACATCACATGGTTGAATCACACCTGGAGACCACCCAATAAATGCCTGGGAAGTTAATCCCTCTTTTCTTCTCTTGGCTCTGCTGGTGTTTTTTCTATGCAATCACGTCAACATAACTTGTGGGACACAAAAGAGAAAATTCTGTCCTCTTTTGCTCCACTTTTTAGCAAATGTGTGCTCAAATGAGTCAGAGATTTTTTACTTTGTGAACTCACGAAAGGAAATAACAACCCCCCCCCTGGACATGAACCTCTGACACCCAGATGACATTGTTGAAAAATGTATAATATGCGACTGTAAGTTGTACTTCACGTGACTGCAGACTCTCACAAGTTATATCTCAAATTTGTTTACTCATGATGTCTTATCTGCCATCATTTCTCCAGACGTAACATCACACAAACACAAATGTTTGTGGTATCAAAATCCAGGGTTCAAATCCACCACATCGACACACACCTGGGGAAATTAGCATCAATGTTAGCATCTAGTTTCAAGCCACAGCATAAAACATTGGTTTGTTACTACCTTTGTACTTAAGTAAAGTAACTCCATCAGATTGGCTCCACATTTCGGTTCCTCTCCGTAGTCAGGAATAAAGGCTTCATATTTAGAACATAGAACAACTCTGGGTCCAAAAATCCAACAAAACTGGATTTAGGAAAAATTGGGGCGTCATCCTCGGGGCTTCGACAGTCTTGAGGTTGTTCCGCTGGTGACAATTACTCCATCTGTCCTGGCCATTCGGATGTATGAAGGGAAGATGTGTGTGGTCGAGTCCATCATAGTGTGCTTCATGGTGTTAATCCTAGTGTGGAATGGGTTAAGCTTTCTTCAGTTCTACTGTCTGTGGCTTCATACTTGGCTTTTATTGGCTTTTAAAATCCATACAATGTTCTTTTTTATTCCAAATGGCATCTTCTCCATGCCCCCATTAACCACCTGGACTGTGAGATGCCCTGCAATGTTTGAGGTTTTTGTAGGTGATTGACAGTTCTGTTCCCGATAGGGGACCCCATCCACCAGCTAATAGATGTCGTCACCCACCTGACTCCAGGATGACTCGCGCCTCTGTCTCCACTATTGTGGATGTCAGAGAATCTTTCTGCAGGTTTACATCCACCGGGGAGGTCAACCTATTCGCCTGGTCTCACATCCTGGAGGTGGCAGGTCTTCTTCTTTTTTTGTGACAGAACTTGAGGAAGCTTGGCCAAATGTCTGAAAATCCCTTTAATGTCGATGAGCTTATTTTCTTTCTATGATTTTGTATTTATGAACAAATGTTTACAACTGGAGGGAAATAGAGGTGTTGGACCGCTGCGTCTCTTTCATCGCGAACGACACCCGCGTGAACGGTTCCCCCGGTCCGGGGTCTGACGTTTTAGAGCCGAGACCCCAAGTTTTCTAACAAACCAGGTCCCACGTCTTTAGCAGACCCAACAGAACCACTGGAGATACGGCAACAGTAAGAAACAACGGGAAGAAAACAACGCGGACGCCCCCATCCCGACGCAAACAGTTTTTACCATGTTTTAGAAATGTGAAGCATGAATTTGCCTTCTTTTGAATGGTTTTGGTGGTGAGATAAAAGCTGGAACCTGTGAGATGTCTGCATTCAGTAGATGTGCCGTTTGTGCACGTACATGCTGTCAGGTGGACATGGCATTCATGAGCACTTTTAATCCCCTGATAATAAATTGTACAGTATAAACTTGCCTTGCCATAAATTGTGTTTACTTATTTTTACTGGCTGTGTTAACCTGACATTTAATTGTTTATTTTCATAACTGTGTTTTGTATCATACAATTGGTTTTGATGAGCTTTGAGCTGAATGAAATTAAATGAAAATGAATGAATGAAAAGTACTTTACTTTATTAATCCCCAAAGGGAAATATTATAGTATATAATAATAATAACTAGAGGAGTTCTTGTTCCGGAGGCTGATGGCTGCTGGCAGGAATGATCTTCTGAATCTTTCAGTCTTACATCGGACCTGAAGAAGCCTCTCACTGAACACACTTTGTTGTAGATATGCAACATCTTGGTGCAGACGTTAAACCATCTCAGCTTCCTTAAGAAGTACAGTCTGCTCTGACCTTTCTTGTAGATGTAGTCAGTGTTGCATTTCCAGTCCAGTTTGTTGTCCAGCTGAACTCCAAGATACTTGTATTCCTCCACCACCTCCACCTCCTCTCCCAGGATGGAAACAGTGCTTTGTTTATTCTTCTTCCTCCTGAAGTCAACAATCATCTCTTTTGTTTTGCTGCTATTTAATATGAGATGATTGTCACCGCAGCATTTAACAAACTGACTGACCAGTTCTCTGTACTCTGCTTCTTGTCCATCCCTGATACACCCCACAACTGCAGAGTCATCAGAGTATTTCTGCAGATGACAGGACTCAGAGTTGTACTGGAAGTCTGAGGTGTACAGAGTGAAGAGGAATGGCCAGAGTACAGTTCCTTGTGGTGCACCAGTGCTGCTGACCTCCATCTCAGACACACAACCTTTCAGTCTCACAAACTGGGGTCTGTTTGTGAGGTAGTCATAGATCCAGGTGGTTGTGGAGGTATCCACCTGGAATTTATGGAGCTTCTCACATAACAAAGCAGGCTGAATGGTATTAAAAGCACTGAGAAATGAAAGAACATGACCCTCAGAGTGCTGCCTGAATGGTCCAGATGAGAGTGTGCTCTCTGGAGCAGGTATATGATGGCATCTTCAACCCCAAGTCCATTACGATATGCAAACTGGAATGGGTCCCGAAAGGTGTTTACTTGCTTGTTGAGGTGAGCCAATAAGAGTCTCTCCAGGACTTTCATGATGTGAGATGTCAGGGCAACTGGTCTGTAGTCACTTGGTTCAGCTGGTTGTGTTTTTTTAGGCACTGGAACAAGGCAGGAGGTTTTCCACAGCACTGGGACTCTATTTTGTCTCAGACTGGTGTTGAAAAGGTGCTGGAGAATCGGACATAGTTGTTCTGAGCAGGTCTTGAGAACTCTGGGACTGACACCATCTGGACCTGCAGCCTTGTTCTGGTTCAGTTTCTCAAGTTGCTTCTTAACCTGATTGCAGGAGACAAACAAGGTGGAGGTCTCAGGATGTCCTGATGTGGAGGGAGATGAAGCTGTGTTCTGGTCCATGACTGAGCTGCAGGGTGACAGATTGGAGGCGTGACAGGAAAGCAGTGGGTTTATGGAGGGTGTGTGGTCTGTTGGGCTGGAGGTAGGGGGTGAACTGAACCTGTTGAAGAATATGTTCAGCTCATTAGCTCTGTCCAGACCTCCATCAGGCTGGTCCCCCTTTAACTTGAAGCCGGTGATCTTCTTCATTCCAGACCACACATCCCTCAGGTTATTCTGCTGGAGCTGACTTTCTAACTTCTTCCTGTAGTCCTCCTTGCACTTCTTAGTTTGTGTTTTAAGTTGTTTTTGTGTTGCCCTCAATAACTCCCTGTCTCCATCCCTGAAGGCTTTCTTTTTGATGTTCAGCAGCTTTTTCAGGTCACTGGTGATCCAGGGTTTGTTATTGGGGAAGCACCTCACTGTTCTTGTTGGGACGATGCTGTCCACACAGAAGTTTATGTAATCTGTCACACACTCAGTCATGGCGTTGATGTCGTCTCCATGAGGTTCACAGAGGACGTTCCAGTCTGTAGCCTCAAAGCCTCCTCTAAGAGCATCTTCAGCTTCAGCAGACCAGATTCTGATAGTCTTGAGCAATTATTACTACCATTTGATAGCCATTCAATAGACCCGTAGGGTAAATGAAAGGAAACATAATTTTTTGTTAGATTTAATTTTGAAAACACTGCTCCATTTAATTTGTATAACTGTATAAAATTATAACTTGTATATCCTCCATATTGGAACTGAACAGAATTACTACATTTCTTATTTTTGTGATGCAGGTTTTACTTCAATTTCATTGTTCTTTTACAATTGTTTGACTACCGGATGACACATCGGGGAAAAATTGAAGGCTTGTATTTTTCTACTTTTATTTTTTTTTTAAATTATTTTTTTATTGCTTTTACATACATATGACCAGCAGGTGGCGCCTCACCTTAAAGTTTCATTCAGCTCATTGTCAACCACGTGCAATGAGTGGAACTAATCACGAAGTTATTAATAGAGTTTGGAATGCACACAGAACTTTCATCACACAGTAATGGGGACAATATTCTCAGAACCACGAGGACTACCTTTCGCAGGCAACGAAGAAGAACTCAGGGAACAGGTATGTTAACTAGCATTCAACGAATAGCATTACCTTAGGGTTAAGAGTCCTAATTTTACAGATTTAATGGCAGATTTGTTTCTTTACTTGCTGGTTACACTCAAATGGTTTACATATTCTCTTTATGGTGTGTATGTGTTTTAGTTTCCTCTTTTATGTTGTCAGTTTAGCTAGCAAGCAGGGTGTTTAATATAGCGGCCACAACAGTCAGTGGGTCATAAAAAATGCTGTTTATTTTACAATGTGGAAACTAAGAAAGAAAATAGCAAACATGATAGATTGCCATTCTAAGACTGCAAAACCACAACCTGCAAGGGGAGCTGGGGGTAAACTAATAAAGAAAATTACAGCCAAAACACAAATTAGAAAATCACTGAATCACTGAGAGCGCAAACCTCCGCCAAGGGCCACTTTCTGCCCGTATTGTAATTTCTTCTTTTCCTATGATAACTCCAGAGGTCCCCTATTTTCATATTCTGGATCATAGTATCAAACAAACAGATAAACATGGGTAAAAACAACCTTCTTGGCAGCGGTAATAATGAAAACATCACATCAATAATGTGTGAATGGAGGACCACACCTGCAGCATTAGAAAAAGACAAAATGTCAAAACTATAAAATGAAATTGTCAATAAAACTAAAATATGTAATAAGCTAAAATAAAATGCAGCCAATTATGTGTTAAAAACCAAGCACAGAAAGTCAAATAGCAGACCTATAATTACAATATTAAAATACAAATACCTCGAGGTCCTACACCACTCCCGTGCCATAACAGTTAAAATAGACTACTAATGACATTATAAAACAAATTAAAATAAATAAATAAATAAATAAAAATCCTAAACTCCTATACCAGAGGCACAAATGACTACAAGTTTGGGGAAAGCACACACAGGATTTTTAAGCAAAGTGGGATCTTGCAGTTTCACCTGTTGCTTATTAGTCCAAATTCAGTCCACTGAGTCTAAGTGTCACGAAGGTGGAGGTGTGGACCCAAATGCACGGACGGGGGGCAAGAATGCAAATTCAGGATGTTTTTAATACAAAAAAAATATATATATATAATTAGCTGAAGGCTAATCAACACCCAAAGCAAAAACATGAAGCTTAACCAAGAGAACAGAAAGCGAGGGCTGTAAATACAAACCGAAAAAGAACAAGACAGGTGGAATGACATGATGGAGTCCAGGTGAATCTAATGAACGGGAAAGCAAAAAGGAAACGGAACAAAATGGAGGAATCCGGAACTAAAAAGACACAATGTACAAACCATGACAGTAAGACAAAATAAATATATAATAAATATGAGTTAATAATAATATTAAAATAAAACCGGTTATCCTGAAAACCTTTGTTAGTCCTTTGACTCGGACTAATTTCACAGCAACAGTAATGCAGACCTTTGTAGTATTTATATTGCAAATATATAAATAACCTGTCTGTAGCAAAAACCTATTTTTTAGGTTATACCTTGCCTTTACAGTATTTTAAGATACCATGCTGTCTGTCATACCTTTTTTTTTTTTTTCTTTTTAAAGTTAAATCTGTGTTCTAATAAAGCTCTTTTGCACATACCTGATAGGATTTTATTTGTTAAGTAGGTACAAGTTTACATTTTCTTTACTGAAGTTCAAAACAGCCTTTTCAGCCTTCTAAAGAAATGTTTCATGGTTTATTTGTAAGTTATATATCCTCAGTCATCATGTTTCTTTTTTTTTTTTTTTCCAATTTTATTTATAGATGTCTTATATCAAGCCTCATCACTGCAGTAAACATGAGTAGGTTTACCTTTCATACAAGTTATATAGTTGCACTAATTCTGGCAGGTGTTATTAACTGTACAGTGGGGGTTGGCACCGAGGCCTGTGGAAATTATAAGCATACACACAAAGGGTGAATCTGACCACTTGAGGTTGAGTAAGTTCTCATTTAACAACAACAGAGGGACTTAAAAACTTCATGGATGTAACCGTGGTGGAATCTCTAGATGTAGATGATCATAAAGATAAATTGTATGTTCTTACAAGGTAATCAATGTAATTATAATATGGTTTCATGTTGTGACAAAATCAGACTTTTGTAATAAACAGAAAGTGGTATTTATGAAAGTAAAGAGTTGTTTCCCCTCTTGTCCATAGTTATAAAACACCAACATGAAAATTCCCTTGGTTTTGTGGGGAGATGCATCTGATACAGATGTTTAACAGTTTCTAACAGGCTATCCACTCTTTTTGTACAGGAACACATGCTGCATCAGGAGTTTGGAGAGTGAGGCACTTCCTGTTGCTAAATGCAGACCAAGTTGCCCTTCCACCTCGTACAGAATGCTGCAGACTAACTAGAACTAGTTTAGCTGATGTACCCCCTGTTGATTTTGAGAGGCAGGTTGCACCTTCAGTGGGCTGTTTTCAGAAAATATATTCAACTCTTCATCAAGTTAAGAGATGAGGGGTGTACATTGTCCAACAACAGTTGCTTGACATAATGTTTTATATCTATGGTCAAGGTAGAATGAGTGGATTGTGCTTTCCATTGGTTGAAGCAGCCCTTGATTTAATTTGAAATCTAAACTACATATCTTTTTTTTGTTGTTGTTGTTGTTAAACCTTTATTTGACCAGGGAAAATCGGTTACGAACAACTTCTCATTTACAATGATGACCATAACCGGTTAAACTGGTTAAGACTGGAACTTACTAAATACAGATCTGTCATTGTGATAAAGAAACATAATAAAAAACATACAAACTGAATTCATTATTTGCAGGTTTTTAAAAAACAGCATTATTAATTTAATAGGGTGAAATGTTCTTGTGTGCTAGAAAATAATAGCAACAATTCTGGAATTTATGGCCATTGGTTGGGACATGTGCCAAACATACGCCCATCCCATAAACACCACAAAATTCATGAAATTGTGAAGTTTTCATTGTATTACATCGCAATTAGTGCTGAACTGTTGAAAGGTTGTTATTGTTGCTCCAATCCTGTCTTATCACTCATTTTAACTCATTTAATTTTGTGTGTGTGTATGTGTGTGTGTGTTTGTGTTTTCTCCAAGTTCAAATGTCCGAGGAGGAGTCTTGCAAGGAAGTTATGTGCAACTTTCTTGGTTACTTCAAGATTTCAATAACTTCATTTGCCAAAGTTTTCCTGCAGTTAGTCTCAATGTGATTGGGTTTAATCTTGCAAGAGCTGATAAGTCAAGAATTGTGATTAAAGTGCAGGAAAACTCACTGAAGGAGCTGAAAGCAGCTTTTGGCAGAAGCAGAGTTTATGTTATTCCTCACACCAACATCACACCGCCGTTAGAGGTGAGTTCTTTTGTTTGAACTTACATTTATTTTGAGTTCCAGCACTTTCATAATAGTAATCACTAATT
Source organism: Telmatherina bonti (assembly GCF_933228915.1). NCBI lineage: Eukaryota > Metazoa > Chordata > Actinopteri > Atheriniformes > Telmatherinidae > Telmatherina > Telmatherina bonti. Next base: position 1,316,640 of record NC_136624.1, read on the forward strand.
TTGTAATGTTCCAAAAGATATCAGAAACCCAAGGGCCCCCACCGGGAACATTTCCATCAGATGAGATTGAAACTGTTTCAGAGCCTGTGATTGGCTCTACATCAGCCACGCAACTGATAGCAACACAAATGACCTCACCGTTACCTGCTGCATCTGAGGGTCCAGCACAAGTCCCTGTACCATCAGCCACCTCATCTGCAACCTCATCTGCTCCCCAACTCACACCCAATGCTCCTACAGCTGAAATAAAGATGCCAGAAGTCTTATGTCATTATATGGGATCCCAGCCCCTTCCCACCATCACCACAGCCTTTTCATCAACACCGGACACTCAGGAAGCACTCTAAGTAATGGAAGATGTTTTTTACTGCTGTTGCCTAAAAATGAAAATGTTAGTGAAAACAGAACGCTTTGATTTGTTGTAATTCAGTTTCAGAAAAGCTCCTGCTTGCATAAAAACAGACGCTTGTTTTGTAATTTGAAGCTGTTTGGGATATGTCACTCATTGCATTCTGTATTTTTTTTGCTTTAAGTAATTTTTAATTATATAAAAAATATTCTTCATGCATTTCAGAAAAAAGAAAAAGTAAAATCAGGATATTTCATGAACCCACGTTGAAACAAGTTAAGCACAGATAACAATATTTTCTCTTATCATTTGATAGGAAAAAAATTTGGATCCTGAAGAGTGGCTGAATGCTGGGACTCCAGAGGTAAATTTTTTTAATGGTTTTTGTAATATTTACCAAAAATCTATGGCTAAATAAATGTAAATATGAAATTAACAGCTTATGCAATGTTTGTACTCTTAAGGTCTTTTCCAGAAGAGCAAGAATGCAACCAGTAAACAGGTCTTTTACTGGAGCTGTATGATGTTAAATAGAACATTAGTGAGTGGGACATTAACAATCAAAACAAACTGGTTCATGTCACTTGTCATTACATTTTAATTTTATTATTTAGGATTGACATCGATGACTTTCTCATTGATGATTCTGAGGATGAGGAAGAGGATGTCTTAACTGAGCCATTTGAAAGTACTGCAGTAGAGGTAGCAGTACTGGTAGATGTTTGTTTTTTTTTCCAAAAAAAAATATTTGGATAATTTTTTTAACACCGAAGTCTTCTGAATTATTTTTATGGAAATTTTGAGAGAGCAATAATAAAGCAATACTTTTGCTCATCCTCAGGTGTTCAATTATATTTTATATATTTTAGGAGGAAGTGGATCTTGCTACCATTTTGAAGAACTTTCAAAAGTTAAACTTGTTTGATGACCAGGTTTCCATCGTCTGCATTCAGAGGAAAAAGCTTTTGGAAACTCGGAGCGATCTTCAGGCTTAGTTTCTGTTGGACCCATCACCAAGCACTGAGTTTGTGGGAGAAGATGCAGATGATATGGGAGGACCACAGCCAGAGTTTTTAAGGTCTGAATACCTCAATAAATGAAATCTCTGCAGGTAAATGAGTGCATGTTTTCAGATGGAATAAACCTGTTGTATTTCTCTGGGATTATTTATTCTAGACTATTGATGATGGAGGTCCAGACATCTCTGGGGATTTGGAGGGAAAGACTGGCCAGGTCTTTTTCAGTTATGACCAAGCAGCATTAGACCAGCGTAAATATCCTAAATGCAGTAACCTTATTGCTTGGTCAACAGCACATGGAGGTCCATGTATGAAAGCCCTGGATCCCAGCCTCTTCCAGGACCCTCCTCTGAAGGAGTGTGGTGTGCTGCCTGACCAAGGTGTGCAAAGCAACCTCAAAAGGGCGAGTTGTTGTTATCAAATTTATTTTCTTTGGTTTGCCCAATGACATCATGGAACAAGTATTTACATTCCATTAAATGAAAATATGGCATGCTCTTACTTTGGTAATGAAGCCAAAATCTTAAGCAAGATTTCTTTGGTGAGGTCTTCCAGATGAAGACTGCAGGGGACCTTGCAGCACTCCAGCGATACCGTGGGGACTGGATTTCTAAATGTGGCATATTTACTGCCACAACTGAAGATGTACCAAAAGTCTACGCCTATGTTGTGAAGCACTACAGCTTTCTCAGGTACACATATATGCTAATGATAAAAATGATACTAAAATGCCAAATATAAAGTGCTGCCAACAGAAAAAAACCTTTAATTTTCTGAAAACTACTACTTTTTAAATTTAAACTAAAATTGAACTATTTACAGCTGTATTACGTTTTATTTAAAGCTCTCCTTTGATTAACTTCTCAGTAGCCACACTTCTTTTTAGAGTGGCCTTAAAAAATGGTTTTGCAGGCATTTAAGTTATTTTATGCTTTTTTTTTTTTTTTTTTTTTGCTCTGCATTGCTTTCTTCGGTGTTTTTAATTTGGCATACAGTAGATGGATCAACTGAAGGGTTTCTATTGCTTATGGATTTAATTGATCACAACACTAAAAGGCAATTGCTTGCAACTGTTTTTAAAAAATATTTACAGCAAAAAAGTTAAATTACAGATATCAAAATCTTAAATATGTTCACCTATTGATTATAGTTTACAATTAGGAAGTTATGTGCAAATATTTTAAAAATACAATGCACTGAAAAATATATAAATTGATTTCCTTTGTTCTGTCACACTTTCACACTAGTGTGACAAAGATGAAAAGGCTTCAAACCCTTTTTTGATGCTGCCTGTATAAGGTGACATCGTGTAAACTGGACAATTTTTTTATAAATCGATTGGGGCATTAAGAATAAATATTGTGTACCTGAATTGTTTTGGGTTTTTTTTTTAATTTTTTTTTTTATGGACTAATTTTAATCCAGTTTCTACAATCCTTATTGGTTGACTTATCATAGGCTACAAAAAGAAACTTGTTCATCCCTTGAACACTGAAATGCTCAGAATCAGGTTCACAATCAAGACTATTATCACCTGTATCTAAACAATGTTTAGATAGAATCTTTATGTAATGTCCTTCTGCACAACATGTCCAACTCTTGGAAATCACTTCAGTAAAAATGTTTTTCTCTTTTTAACCTTTTGCCATGAAGAACGGCCAAGATGATCAATCAATTCACTGATGCAATTAATGCATTTGGAAACCTGTGGGACCTGGTGAGGAGCAACTGGATTGTCTTCCTGCCATTGTTCACAAATATGCAGGAACCTAACCTCTTTCAAAGGCCACCTTCAAAGCCATCTTTACTTTTAACTACAGCAGCAGAGGAAGCAATCATCGAGAGGCAGAGGAAGATACCATCTACTGCTGGGAGATGGTCCTGAACATGATTGAGGGTAGATCATTTTCATTTATGAAAAATTGTTTATTTAAACTCCATTTTGTATAATGTGTACAGTAAAGTCACATATAGATGCTAAACTCTCAAACTTTATTGACGGGACACTAGAAATGTAAGTATTTGAAATGTAATGAAATTACTTGAAAATCACAGATGTGGGTTTTTTTTGTCATTTCTTTTTTTCTCCCAGAAAAAGTTACTGATTTAAGATTTGAAGATCTACTCATTTTTATCACTGGAGCAGATGAAGTTCCTGCCCTTGGCTTTCCAAGTAAACCGTGCATTGACTTGTTTGAACAAGAGGCAGGCCAGCGTTCTTTGCCAAATGCTTCAGCCTGCAGCATGTCATTGTACTTGCCAAGAGGCATCACACAGGACGACGATCTACATCGGATGCTGTCAATGGCCATAAAGGAATCCTTGGGATTTGGAAAAGTTTAATCCTTCTTGCATCATCCACTTGCACGTTGGCACCATTGCTATTTGATTAGCACAACCATAAAATGTCTACTGACTCAACCAAAAATGTTGACCCACATTAAGTTGTTTTCTATGTATTCCAAAATGACAATATTCTCCCCTGAAACAGTTTGGATCCTTGTTCCAGTCATGTTTCTTTTTCTTTTTACAAACAATTTGAATTACAGCGAATTTAATTCCAACATTGAATGTTTACTTTCTACACAAATACAACTTAGTTTATTTAATTTTATATCAAGGTTTTTTCAACAACAGAATGAGAAAATGAGAGGAACAAATGTTCTCTTAGGCTAGATTTATGAGATATTTTTGTTTTTTCAATTATTTGTTTCAGACTGTTGGTCGCTGACGCGCTGACGTTGCGGTAACGTATTGTGTCATTTCCTGTTTCACTAGCGTGTGTCACTGCGGATTGCTACGAGCCGTTGGCTCCTTTAACTTCTTTCTAACTTCTATCTATTGTTAACCAACCACTCACTTTAGCGCACAATATCTTCCCAAACCACTGTTCTATATATTGCATTTATTTTTGGGATCTTTGTCTTTCTGTTTACTGACTTAAACAGCTCAAGCACTCGGTTTTAGCATGGCTGCTAGCTCTCTTCCCACACCCCGGTCCCCTGCCTTTTCTTGCTCGGTGTGTCTGATGTTTAGCTACTCCTCCGCCTCCTTTAGTGATAACGGTAGGTGTATTAAGTGTAGCAGCTTGGCAGCTTTGGAGGCGAGGCTCTGTGAGTTAGAAGCCCAGCTCCGCACTCAGTTAGGGAAGCAGTTAGTCAGCAAGCCCCCATTAGCCAGTGCGGAGCTACCAGCCAGGGCAGCTAGCCCACCTAGCGGTCCCTCAGCAGTTCCCGCGCAGCCGGGAGCCGAGGCGGGCTGGACGACGGTCAGGCGGAAGCGTAGCCCCAAACCAAAACCCACTGGCCACCACCGACCTGTTCACGTTTCTAACAGATTTTCCCCGCTCGGCGACACACCCGCTGAGGCAGAAACCCTGATTATAGGTAGTTCCATAGTCAGAAACGTGGCTCTAGAGACACCGGGGACCATAGTCAAATGCATTCCTGGGGCCAGAGCGGGCGACGTCGAATCGTATTTGAAACTGCTGGCTAAGGCTAAACGTAAATACCGTAAGATTGTAATTCAGGTCGGCGGTAACGACACCCGGTTACGCCAATCGGAGGTCACTAAAATGAATGTTGCTTCGGTGTGTAACTTTGCCAAGAGCATGTCGGACTCCGTAGTTTTCTCTGGTCCCTTGCCAAATTTAATCAGCGATGACATGTTTAGCCGCATGTCATCCTTCAACCGCTGGTTGTCTAGGTGGTGTCCCGATAACAACGTGGGTTTCATAGATAATTGGAGCGCTTTTTGGGGAAAGCCTGGTCTTATTAGGAGAGATGGCATCCATCCCACGTTGGATGGAGCCGCTCTCTTATCTAGCAATATGGACTCTTTTATTAGTCAGCTAAATTGCCAACTCAGGGTTGGGACCAGGAGGCAGAATTGTAGTCCTACACACTTTTCTGCAGCTTCCCACCTGCCGCCGCCCACCCAAAACCCCATTCCGACCTTATACAACTCCCCAGCAGTAAGAATTAAACAACACAAAAACACTTCTGGGGTTAATCGTGAAAACCTCCTAAAAATAAAAACAATGGATCTAATAAAATCTGAAAATAAGACAATAAAGTGTGGCCTACTGAATATTAGATCCCTCCCAAATAAGTCTTTATTAGTCAATGACTTGATAGGTGATCACCACATTGATTTATTCTGTCTTACGGAAACCTGGTTACAGCACGAGGATTATGTTAGTATTAATGAAGCTACACCAGCTAACTATTTAAACTTTCACATTCCTAGAACTACAGGCAGAGGAGGAGGTGTTGCAGCTATTTTTCAGTCAGAATTATAAATTAATCCTAAGAACAAAACTAACTATAAATCTATTTGAATTCCTGACATTAAATTTATCTCATCCAAAATGGAATTGAGAGAAACCGCTCCTTTTAGCATTAGTGTATCGCCCACCTGGACCTTACTCCGAGTTTCTGACCGAATTCTCTGATCTCTTGTCTGAGTTAGTGCTGACTACTGATAAGGTCATTGTACTAGGTGATTTTAATATTCATGTTGACGATGAAAATGATAGTTTAAACATTTCCTTTAGCTCTATTCTAAACTCAATTGGGTTTTCATAAAATGTCCATGGAGCCACTCACTCTCATGGTCATACTCTTGATCTTGTTCTAACATCTGGTATTGAGACTGATAAGCTCAAAGTATTTCCTCAAAACCCTGTCTTGTCCGATCACTTCTTGTTAACCATTGAATTCACTTTATTTGATTACTCACTGACCAAAAATAAATTCTACTATAGTAGATGTTTATCAGACAATAATATTACAAAATTTAAACAATCAATTGAATCAATTTTTTCCCCTCTACCATGTGTTAGCATGACTGAGAGTCCCCCTTTAAGCCTTACTCCTGCTCAGATTGATCAACATGCTGATACTATAACAGCTTTAATGCGTACAACCTTGGATAATGTTGCTCCCCTAAAGAAGAAGAAATTAGGTAAGATTATGAAGGCTCCCTGGTTTAATTCCCAGCTTCGAGCTCTAAAACAGGCGTCAAGGCGTTTGGAAAACAGATGGCGCTCATCAGGACTAGAGGAGTCTCACTTAACCTGGAAAGAAAGTTTAATCGTATACAAAAAAGCCTTACGTACGGCAAGAACAGCTTATTATTCATCATTGATAGAGGAAAACAAAAACAACCCTCGGTTTCTTTTCAGCAGTGTAGCTAGGCTTACTAGGAGCCGGAGCGCTGTGGAGCCATGTATTCCTTTCTCACTTAGCTGTGATGATTTCATGTATTTTTTCAGGAATAAAATTGATACTATTAGAGATCAAATTCACAATACTCTTCCTTCTACCTATAATGTTGAGCCTGTTGTGGTCGCCGAAGCATCCTTAGAACCAGGATCTGACTTGTGTCTAAATAGTTTCTGTCCTGTCCAACCCTCTGAATTAACTAAAATAATAGCTTCATCTAAACCATCCACCTGTATCTTAGACCCTCTCCCAACGAGCCTCTTTAGGGACATTTTCCCTTTAATTAATACATCACTACTAAATCTTATCAATATGTCTTTAGTGACAGGATATGTACCACAATCATTTAAAACTGCTGTAATCAAGCCTTTACTTAAAAAGCAATCTCTGGATCCAGAGGTGATAGCAAATTATAAACCTATATCTAACCTCCCGTTTATGTCCAAAATTCTGGAGAAAATAGTTTCAGCTCAGCTACATGCCCACCTGAGCAGAAATAATTTATGCGAGGAGTTTCAGTCAGGATTTAGAGCTCATCATAGCACTGAGACGGCATTGGTTGTAACGGCAGAGGAGATGGGACCCAAAGGACACAGAAGACCTCATGACTGGTTACAGGTTTTATTGACAATTACAATGAAGCAGGAGGCTATGGCAAGGACGGCTTGAAGTCCTCCTTGAGGACCCCGACTGTGTCTTGCTGGGGATGACAGGAGGGTTAGTGCAGGATGGCACACAGGGCGAATCCAACTTCAGGGGAAAATGCCCAAGAAGGAAGAAAACGGAGTTCCTCTCACCCGAGGCAATTGGGGGTTTGTCCAGAATCCAAAATCCAAGTCCAAAGTCGAGTCCAAGGTCCATACACCAAGAAGTCATGCGAGGGGAAGAGGCAAGAGGAAAAACTCTGGGCGGGCAGGTTCTCGGGAGAAGGGGAAATAGGGCAGGAATACCGGGGTAATCTCGTGTTCACAGAAGGCTGGAAGCGAGCAGAGAGAATCTGACGATCTGGCAACAACAAGCCCACTGCTTAAATAGAAGGAGGCCCAGGTGGAGATCATCAGCTCATCAGCACAGGAGGGTGCCTTCAGGGACGACTGGGAAAAATCATGACATTGGTGAAAGTTACTAATGACCCTCTTATGGCCTCAGACAAAGGACTTGTGTCCGTACTTATCTTGCTTGATCTTAGTGCTGCATTTGATACAGTCGATCATAACATTCTGTTACAGAGACTAGAACAGGTGGTTGGAATTACAGGTACAGCGTTAAGCTGGTTTAAATCATATTTATCTGATAGACTTCAGTTTGTTCATGTAAATGACAAGTCCTCCTCCCAAACTACAGTAAGTCATGGAGTTCCTCAAGGTTCTGTACTTGGACCAGTACTCTTCACGCTATATATGCTCCCTTTAGGCAAAATTATTAGACAGCATGGAATAAACTTTCATTGTTATGCAGATGATACTCAGATATACTTATCCTTTAAACCAAATGAAACAAATCAGCCCAATAGGCTACAAAATTGTCTCATAGACATAAAGACTTGGATGACTTGGATGAAATTTTCTCCTCTTAAACTCAGATAAGACTGAAGTAATTCTCGTTGGATCTGAAAAACTCAGAGCTAAATTTTCCGGTTTTGTAATGAACCTGGATGGCATTACTTTAGCTTCCAGTGCTACAGTGAGAAACCTTGGAGTAATATTTGACCCTGACCTGTCCTTTGGCCCACATATTAAGCAGGTTACTAAAACAACCTTCTTTCATTTATGTAATATAGCCAAAATTAGGGACATTCTGTCTCAGAGTGATGCAGAAAAACTGGTTCACGCTTTTGTTACTTCGAGACTAGATTACTGTAACTCTCTATTACTGGGCTGTCCTAAATATGCCCTGAAAAGCCTTCAGCTGATCCAGAATTCTGCAGCCAGAGTCCTGACCAGAACCAGCAGGAAAGATCATATTTCTCCAGTTTTAGCCTCTCTTCATTGGCTGCCTGTTGAATCTAGAATAGAATTTAAAATCCTTCTCCTTACATATAAAGCCCTCCACAACCAGGCACCACTATATATCAAAGACCTCGTAGTTCCTTATATACCAAGCAGAGTACTTCGTTCGCAGACTGCAGGCTTACTTGTGGTTCCTAGAGTCTCAAAGAGCCGAGCAGGAGGCAGAGCCTTTGGTTATCAGGCCCCTCTCTTATGGAATAAGCTCCCAGTTAGTGTTAGGGAAGCAGACACCCTCCCCACCTTTAAGACTAGGCTGAAGACTTATCTTTTTGATAAGTCCTATAGCTAGGGATGTTTAGCATCCCTTAGTTATGCTGCTATAGGTTTAGACTGCTGAGGGACATTTCCTGATACACTGAGCTTCCTCCCCCCCCCCCCCCCCCCCCCCCCCCAACAGTGTTGCATCATTAACATGTATGTCTCCTGTCTCAGCAGGTCTCCCTGGCCGGGAGTAGCAGTTCCTGTTGTCTGTTGTCTTTCTGTCCTCTTCCCCCCACACAGCAGAGGCAGATGGCTGCCTGTCCTGAGCCGGGTTCTGCCGGAGGTTTCCTTCCTGTTAAAAGGGAGTTTTTTCCTTCCCACTGTCGCCAGTGTGCTTGCTCAGGATGGGAGATTGAGTTGGACTCAACTCAATCTGTTGGTTTCCTTATATAGGCTGTTATGAATTGGCCTTCATTATGTTTTCCCCTCTGTCTGTAAAGCGTCTTGAGATGGCATTGCCGTGATTTGACGCTATATAAATAAAGTTGAATTGAATTGAATTGAAGTTAACTGAAAATGCAACTGAAAGTGTTGCAAGAAGTGATTTTTTTTTCTTTGTTAAACTGCCTCCAGCCACAGTTTAGCACTTTAAGGATGTTGTTGTATTAAAAAGTATGGAAAATAAAGGGACAAGCCTGGGGATTCAGAGAAAATATTGTGCTTGCCACCCCGTATTTTTACTCAATACATGTGGCTTGCTTGTACTTCCGTTAATAAGCAAAAAAGGTGTGATTACCGGATGAGATGCATATGACCGTCAATGTGACATAAGCTATTGGGGAATGGGACATAGTATGTCCTCCTGGCCACAGTTTGGCTCCATCCTTGAGCAGCAGCAGCTGGGTCAATGCGGGTAAGGGTCTCCCAGACTCTTCTTCTTGTGACTACAATCCCTTCAGCTTGGAGATACGCCCTCATCATCTGATAGAAAGATTAAAATTAAAATGTATTTTATATGGAGTTAAAAGGGCAGTTCATCACGGTACGGATCAGCTCTACGTTAGTCGGTAAGTCTGGATTTTCTTCTTAAATGTTGTAGAACTGTCAGTCAAGCGTAGAATAATGTTTTGAGAGTCCTGTTTGCTGCCATGAGCTTATTTTTTTGTGCCGTTTAATGTTTCGTTTGATATTTGATGTTTTGGCGCGGTGCCATTAACGCTCCTTTTGGCGTACTGCGGCGCTCCTTTGGTCTTCTGTTTGAATTTGAAAGATTGTTACATTGTGAGTTCGCTGCACCGTAACGTTAAGGCTATTTGACCATCAAGCAGACTTTGCTAATGTTACGTTAGCTACCTCCACTTCCTGGTTGACGTACACTTAATGAATGTTATTGAAATGCAGTTTTGCAGTGTCTAGATTTTTTTTTCCTGTTTTTTTTTTTTTTTTTTGTAGATTGACCGACGAAGTCTGGAGTCAGCTGACGTGAACGTGGGCTCAGGTTTTTGTGGTGAGAACACGATGCTTTATTTGCCTGTGTAATTGTGGTCATTATTTTGCATTGCATATTTTCATAAATCGCCCAGCGCGTGTAGACCGGCCACCTCATTAATGCATATAATACAGAATCTCTGCTATAGGTTAAACTTTTACTTGCATAAATGATCAGGCAGGTAATTAATGTAATAAGTTTAGTTGGTGTGGTCTACTTTAATGTACTTATTTTGCGTTTCTGAGCATTTTGGATAGTTTGCCCCAGTTATGTATGGGATCAGATAGCTCAAAATATTATAAAAGTGTTCAGTAGGCTCCAGTACATTCCATCACTCCAGCATAATTTGATATATTAACTGTCAGTGTAACCAACATTTATGTAACCTTTTAATATGACTTATTGTTTTTTCTGTGACAATTTTTACTTTTTTGCAACCAAGTATACAAATGCTTTTTGCAAGAATAAGCCAACCTGTGGGATGGACAAACAATATGACAATGTAACTCTAAGCTGGATGCTAGATGGTTTACCATGATGTCAGGTGTTATCTTTCATATCAGTGACGCACAAGAAAAAGTTAGCAATGCTGCACTGTGTATTTATTGTAATCCCGATGTGAGCGACTCAGTTTCCATTTCGTGTGTAACATGGCTTTACCTTGATGTGGACCCAAGGCTGAACAAGCAGTGTGTGTTCCTGCACTCTGGATGCAAAGCTTTAGAGAGAAGTATAAGAAAAGCATGTTTGTATTTTCAATAGGTGCTTGAATAGTTTTTCTAAGATCTCCAGTTCTATCTTTAATTCTTGTTTGTTTCCGCTTTTACAGTGAATGGTGTTAAGTGTTCCAGTGACAGAGTGAATGTGGCAATGCAAGACCTGCCCTTCAGTTTTTCCAAGTAGGTCCCAAATTCTGAAGCACTATCGGGTCAATCATACACACTATGGGAAAAACATTCGGATTCCATGTGTTCATGTAGGTTGCCCATGTAGTTTTAGAACATGGAATGCATTGTTAATTCATTTGAATAGATGCCATGTTATTAAAACTAATCGTCATCAGTCAGTAAAATGCACATTTAGTTGCCATCTTTGTTCTTGTGAGGATCTTGTGTCTGAAAGGGATTACTGGACCCATGTCAATGCACATTTGAAGAAAAATGAGGTTGTAACATGCATGTTCTTGGATTGCAAATTTCAAACAAACATCTTAGGATCTTTTAAATCCCACAAGAGCAGAAAACATAGGTCTTTCTCACCAAAAGATTTTAAACCAGGAATTGTAGTATCAGTCGTCCTTGCTACCCCAGAATCTGCTGACAATGCATCTGATGATGACATTGGTGAGGATGCTCAACCAGATAGCACTGCTGGTTTTCTAAATGAACTCCCAAATGTAATTGAGCACAGTTTGGCAGCTGCTTTGTTAAAATTAGAGCATTTTTCCCACGTACCAAGCAGAGCAATCAATGACTTCTTAGTAAAACTTCAACATATAACTGGCTGTCTCTCCAAATCTCACGCTGAAGGTGTTCTATCAGACATTTTTCAGAAACACAAGTTCCAAGTTGACAGAGCAATCATAGATGAAATAGTGTCTTCTCTGTTTTCTGGAAATCCTCTAAATAAGGCCATAGAGAAGGATGGACCTTTAAGTTCAGCACATCAATGTAAGCAATATTACAAGTCAAAATTTAAAGTTGTTGAACCAGTTGAATATATATTGGATGCGAAAGAAAACAAAACATTCCAGTATGTCCCCATCCTTGAATCCCTTCAAATACTGCTGAGTAGGAAAGATATTGTGGACAAGATAGTTAGTAATCACAAAACACAAAGCGAGACAGAGACCATAAAAAGTACTGTGTATAGGTCTTATAAGGATGGTCTACATGGTAAGGAAAACAGTTTGCTGTCAGGGGAAGACCTAAGTTTATTCATAACGTTGTATGCTGATGACTTTGAGGTCTGTAACCCTTTGGGCACTTCCCGCAAAACCCACAAACTTTTTGCTTCCACCAGGGTCTCATTCTAGTTTGTCCTCAATTTTCCTGGCCATTTTGTGTAAAACAGACAATGTAAAGTCCTTCGGTTATGACAGGATTTTTGAGCCCCTAATACGTGACCTGAGGTCTTTGGAAGTCAATGGCATTTTTGTTCCACAACTGAACAAATCACTGAAGGGTACAGTGCAGACTATTGTTGCTGACAATTTAGGAGCACATGGAATAGCAGGTTTTGTGGAGAACTTCAAGGCACCTACTTTTGTCGTTTTTGTACAGCGTCAGCTTCAGACATTCAGTCACATGTGGTCAGGTCAGGTACGTTCAGCAACAGATCAAAAGAAACACATGAAACCCATGTCAGAGCAGCACTAGATAGTGGCAGTAGTTGTTTTGGAGTTAAAAGAGCCTGCCCTTTTACAGGAAAGCTGTCTCAATTTCATGTTGTCAGTGGCTACCCCCCTGACATTGCTCATGATCTTTTTGAAGGCATTGTGCCTGTTGAAATAGCACATTGCCTCACATTACTAATATCAAAGAAGTATATCACCTTGGATGATATAAACAGTTCCATTCTTCATTATCCATACAAGTGGGCAGACAAAACCAATAAGCCTAATACTTTGCCACAAAATCTTTCTACCAGGAAAACCATAGGGGGCAATGCCCATGAAAATTGGAGTCTGTTAAGATTTCTCCCATTTCTAATTGGCCCCAAGATTCCTGAACATGAGCCAGTATGGCAGGTCTTGTTGGACCTAAAACAGATCGTCGAGCTAGTGGTTGCCCCAGTTCACAATGATGAATCTGTCGCGTACCTTGAGAGCAAAATTTCAGATCATAAACAAAGGTATCAAGAAGTGTTTCCTAACAAAACATTGCTGCCCAAACACCACTACCTCGAATATTACCCAGAACTGATACATCTTTTTGGGCCTCTTGTGGGACTTTGGACTATCAGATTTGAGGCAAAGCACAGTTTCTTTAAAAAAGTTATGAAACACACCAGTTGTTTAAAAAATGTGCCTCTGTCTCTTGCTGTGAAACATCAGATTATGATTGGTTACCATTTGTCATCTCCAAATATTGATAAGCCAGTGCTGGATGTGTCAGATGTAGCCACTGTCCCACTAGATCTTTTAAAGGAAGAGCTAGCTCAAGCTTTTAAACAAAGAGATCCGGATGTATCTGAAATAAACCTAGCCAAAAACGTCTCGAGGAAGGGAATAAACTACAGACCGGGTATGATTGTGGGATATGGTTCTGAGGGGGGCTTTCCAGAATTTGGGGAAATCCATCAAATATGCATTTTGCAGCAGAGACTATTTTTTGTGTTGAAACTGCTGTGTGGATGGTATTGTGAGCATTATGGAACCTTTCCGCTGACTCTATCTCCAGCACGAGAACTTGCTCTTGTGGAAAGCTCCGAACTAGTTGATGAATATCCACTGGCTGCCTATTTAGTTGGGGGTGTGCGGATGGTGACCCTGAAGAGATCAATCTGTGTGTTCTGGTAAGATCTTACTGCTAAAAAACCCTGTTTTGTATCCTCTGGTCACTAAAAAGATTTTTTTATATTTCATTTAAGTAAATAAAGGAAATTAAATGAACATTATGGAAATGTTATTTAAAAGTTAAAAAAATTAATATATGGAAACCCTGGAGAGCACTCCTTTTCAATTCTGTTTTGAGCTTGTAGCACACTTCATAACTCTGACATTGTCTTGTGTTCTCTTGGCCTATGAATGTTGTAAGCTGTGTTTCACCTTGTTTGTCTGAGGAAATGGTGATGGGATTAGAAACATGCACTCATGACTGTGATGAAAGGAATGGAAGGACTGTGTTGGGCAGCACTAGAAGACTAATTGATATCAATTTTCTGATACTAATGTGCATGCAAACCCATGCACCCACTAATTGGTGTTTTTTTTTCTTTTTGTTGTTGTTACTGCAATTCAATTTCGTGTACACGTTTGAAAGTTGATGTTGGGGTGGCTTTTGTTGTTGTTTTTAACTGTTCAGTTTCTGAAAAGTATTTGTAAAAGTTCTGATTTTGTAATGAACAAAATCTCTTTTAAAACTGATTCTAATTACATTTTCTTATTTGTTCCTAACAGACAGTGAAGTGAGACCATGACAACTCATGCATTGCATTAACTCAGCTTGGCTGATCTTCCTTTGTCTGGGAGTTCTTATTCTACTAAATCTATCCCAGTCATTTTTATCATGCACAGTGTGTGCATGATAAAAATATGACAAATGGACTAATGTACCTTTTTTTTAAATATAATTTTTTGAGATGATCTAAAATTCAGTACCTAAGGGTCAGATGCAAATTGGTAGTTTTAATGTTGTTTTGTAGATGTTTGTGTCACATACTGACTTTTTAAAGGTTTTGTCCTTGATGACTTTCTTCCATGCCACTGATAATTTGAGTTCAGATTTTTTCTAATCAAATATCTCTATTTTCTTTGTATGTCTTAAGGAGGACATTGATGCCGGAAGGGAGTCCCTCATCAATGGACTCTGCATCTATCTAGATGAGAATCCCGATCTCTTGGTGCAGGAGTACATGGTGAGTGTTTTGTGAGTAGATTGTGGCTTTGCTGCATATAAAAGTGAATCCAGTTAACTCTGGAAATACTTGCTTGGACTGTTTAGGTCCATTGTCCTCTTTATGGAAAAGTGGTTTCAGTGCTGAGATTTAAGAAAATAGTACAGTCAGGTGAAAAAATGTTGTTTTTCTTATATTAGGGGTTACACCAGTGTGAAACCGCTTCAAATTTGTGATTATAGTGAAAGTAGGAAAATTCCTGCATCTTCCTACACTGCACTGACCCTCACCTGCAGAACCACCTTGGGGATCCACTGAATGTGGAAGCACCGCTTGACACCACACATCACCACTATAAAAAAATAAAGAGCAGCATTTGAAACGCGTACAAACTGTTCCAGGTTATTTATTTTGTTGGTTTATTGTTCACTTTAAAGCAGTTTTATAAAGCATTTTAAGTAGGGCTCCAGCAGCTATGATGCACGATCACATAATCCTCATGACCGCAACAGACCGCTCTGAAACTCTACAGGTCAAACAACGTGCCGGGCGTAAAGCTTGGGCTGCTCTGCTTTCACAATGCATTTGTGTTCAGTGGATTCCCAGGGTTAAGACTGGTGTACAGCTATGAAACAGGTCCATGTTAATGATAAAAATCATCCAGGAACTCTTTCTTTCTGTCTTTCTCTCTCTCTTTTGTTCTCTTTCTGTTTCTTTCTCCCTTTCTCTCTCTCTCTCTTTCAAAAATTGACCATCAATGCATCATAGAAGGGCATTCTTTTGCTGCAGTAATCTGTTTTGCTGATTACATGGGTTTAAATAGACTATAACATTAGAATGACTGCATTCAAAACAAAACACATCTTTCTTTTTTTTTTTTTTTTTTTTTTAAGTTTCAAACTCTTTTGTCTTTAACCAGGACATGACTGAGGCCACTGCACAGTGGAATAATGGGTCGGCCTTACTTCAGTGCCTTGGTGGTCGAGAACCCGAACCTTGGGTCCAGTGGGCAAGGATTCAGTGGTCCTCCTGATACTTGTCCAAAGGGGACCTCCACAGAAGTCAGGAGCTCACCTGGAACCGCCTGGTTCGACGTCTGAAGCTGGACCCAACTCCGATAAGAATCCACGGGTCGTGGGTGTCGGCAAAGTCCTGGGATCAGCTGGAGCAGTAACGTTTGGGTCGTCCGTACGTTACTGGTCACAGTCTTTGTGGGCCGGGAGAGCAGCTTCGATTGTGTGTCAGAAGCAAAAATTGTTCAGCCAGAAGTGGATGAGTTTCTGGTGTTAAGCAGTCGAGCGAGCTTACTGTAATAAAAACGAACACGGTGCCAGACGGACAAAAACACGACTAAAGCAAACATCAAACGAAGAGAAAACAAAACAAGAGAAAAAGTAAGACCAGAGAAGAACAAAAGAATACGAAAAAACAAGAGAGGAAAAACGAAGAAGTGTCAGGGGGTGTGGGTTCTTTGAAGCATTTTTCAGGTTCCACCAGAGGGAGCCAGAGGAACCATTTTCTGGAGGGTGTTTTCTCCACAAGTGTGCAGACCTGCACACCTGTGGTGAATTGGGATCATCTACCAGCACTATATCTGCAGCTGATTGCCAGTCCTTTGTCGCTTGAGCGTTGAGCCTCTGTGGTAAAACCTAAGCCCTCCAGTGAATTCCTGTATCCTCTAACCTTTGAGAAACTTTAAGAATTCTTGTTTTTTTCCCCAGAGACACTCCTTTGTGGACTCTCCCGAGCTACCTGTGATTTCCCTCCCAGCAGCCAATCATCACCAGCAACCACTCCCTACCAATAACCTGGCATTCTCTCCACTGGCTATCCTCCGGATCCGATCAGCTTGTCGCTGCCTATCCACCCTCCACCGAAAGGACCCTCACTGGCACCCACTGCCAACATCCATCCTCTCGGACCTCCTGACACCACCCGAATTCACGGCAACTCCGAAACAAGTAGGACATCTTCACTTCCCTGAGAATTAGTCCATCATTCCATTACTCATAAATCTATCTTTGCAGAGAACCCCGCCTTCGGGTCTTTCTGGAACCATCCCCTCAGTTCTCCAATAAACTATTTTCACATTCTCCAGATTGCTTGATTGTGCATGTGGGTCCAACATCTTCACACCATGACAAGAAGCAGCGGAGAGCGAGTTCCGGGAAGACCCGCAGTTAAATTTGCCGGCGCTCTGGGGCGGAGTTTAGATTATCCAATCAGAGCGCAGGGGTCAGGACATGGGGTCTGAAGGTTTGGTCAAAATACTAAGTTCTTGGGGAATTAAACTTAACATTTTTCCAACCTCAAAACATGTCTATAAAATCCATTTATAGATGAAGTATGAATGATCCTTATAAACATGAACCTTAAAACAGTTTTGCTGCTGTCAAAAGGGGAAAAGGTTTGTTAACAGGACATTTCAAATACACTTCATGATTTTCTCTTTCCACGGATCTGGTGGGTCAAGAAATCATTTCCACACAAGTTCTTACTTTGAGTCAGAGTCGTTAATAACAACAGCATATAATGTTAATCACAGTGTATTTAATCAGCCTGAAATGCATATCTCAACCTGTTCGAGGGTGTCTGCTAGATGGCGCCATTGCTCCATCCAAGGAATCACAGAAATTAACTAACTTGCTAACTTCTGTGGATTTCACATCTGAAAAACGGTTAAAGTCTTGGATTAATTTAGAAAGGAAGGAGAGTCCATTTATCCAGGTGTGCTGAGGATACATCCAGTATTTTATACAGTTTAGAACTCAGAGCTTAAAGGTTCTGCTCTGGAATCTGGTCTCTGTGTGCTGTGGATACAGAGGGATCTCCTGGGGTGATGGACAACAGGCTCTTACCAGGGTCCAACTTCAAAAGGGTGCCACAGTCTGTCTGTGTAGACATGTCCTACCAGGAACAAGATAAAACCAGCAGGGTTCCTGGTTTAACGTGGAGGTCTGTCTACTGGATTATGATGGATCTGATTTTTAGGGCTTTCATTGAGCTCTGTTTTGGAGATGTGTGGATGGACTTCCTTTTGAAGTAGAAAGTCATGAGTTCTTATCTGATTCAGGGGTTAATTCGATCTTGGGAGGTTGCTACAGAAGTTTTGAAATTTTCAATTCAATTCAATTCAACTTTATTTATATAGCGTCAAATCACGGCAATGCCATCTCAAGACGCTTTACAGACAGAGAAGAAAACATAATGAAAGCCAATTCATAACAGCCTATATAAGGAAACCAACAGATTGAGTTGAGTCCAACTCAATCTCCCATCCTGAGCAAGCACACTGGCGACAGTGGGAAGGAAAAAATAGGATATGATCCCTCCTGCTGGTTCTGGTCAGGACTCTGGCTGCAGAATTCTGGATCAGCTGAAGGCTTTTCAGGGCATATTTAGGACAGCCCAGTAATAGAGAGTTACAGTCATCTAGTCTCGAAGTAACAAAAGCATGAACCAGTTTTTCTGCATCACTCTGAGACAGAATGTCCCTAATTTTGGCTTTATTACGTAAATGAAAGAAGGCTGTTTTAGTAACCTGCTTAATGTGTGGGCCAAAGGACAGGTCAGGGTCAAATATTACTCCACTGCACTCGTGCACTTGTGTGAACTGTCACTAGTGGGACTAGTCTCACAAGTTCATTTTAACAAAGTAATTTGTTTAACTTGTTTAATAGTAAGGAATTGCAAAGTTTCAACTGCACTAGTTTGACAAGAGGCATCAGTCACAGTAGTGCCACATCGAAACAAACAGGTCACCTGTATGGCAATGATGGACTGTTGTTGCATTTCTCTTTATATTTGTCACTGTGGTCTTTCGACTACATGAATAAATTATGGTTTTTAACTGTTTTTCTTTTCTCTTTTTTCAATTTTGATTTGATTATTTATGCATATCTTTGGGCCCAAAATGTTAATTAAGAAAATTATACTAAATATGTACAGTATGACCCTTTATGTTATAAAAAGCTAAATAAGCACTATTCAAACAACCAAATTAGTCAAAAACCAACTTTAAAGAAATCCTGATTCCTCTAGACCAGGGGTCGGCAACCCAAAATGTTGAAAGAGCCATGTTGGACCAAAAAAGCAAAAAACAAATATGTCTGGAGCCGCAAAAAATTAAAAGCCTTATATAAGCCTTATCATGAAGGCAACACATGCTTTATGTAAATATATTAGCTATATTAGCCGACTATCAAAATGACTACGTTGGCTACAAATACATAATGAGCCTTAATGATAAAATATTTATTTTCCCTGCAGCGCATCCTGTAGAGAATGACGCACCACGTGATTACTCTGTTGTACGATGCCGCCACGTTTAACTTCATTAATATTAATGAATTATGTTTTGTTGCATTCATTGAATTAAAACAAGGCAATAAAGAAATCAGATTTTTTTTAATGTAATTTTTATTTTTAAGAATTCGAAAAAAACAACAAAATGGAATGAGCATAACGCGCCTCTTATTTGGGTAACAAACAGAGCGCAATAAAACGCAGCCTGCATTTATAAAAAATAAACCAGCAGTCTTTTAAAAAGGTAAAGTATATCAAATCAAATTAATACAGTTTGATTTCTGCCAAGCAAGTCAGTGCAAGGGTAAAACGCAGCAGCATCCTCTTCTCTTTAGACACGCAACCAACGCAGCTATCCTCCGACCTGAGCACCATTACCACGTGTCATTCCAGATATATACTGACAAACAACAGAAATCATCTTATAAAAACATCCACTTTGTTACTCAGTCTGTGTCTATGAAGGATGATGTTCTTACCCGTTTAATGTGACTTCTGTTGTCGGACATCACTGGTCAGCTTCTCAACATGTAAGATGTAACTTGTGCTGAATTAATGTCCTTGATTTGCTGATCGGTGATGTTGCCGCCATTTTAATGGTCCTTTCCTTCACTGTCTTAGCGGAGAGGGGCATGTCTCTGATTTTCTGTATGATCTCGGTTTTGTTTTTGAAGTCTGGAAATACGTGTCCTGATATGCTGATGACTGACTCCTTCATGTAGTCACCATCTGTGAACGGTTTTCCACACTTTATTATCTCCCGGGTTGCAACAAAACTTGCAGCAGTAGTGGAGTTTGGAGATGCAATCCACTTAAATCTATTTTTGCGCTCCTCTAATTTCTCCAGAAGTAATGCACTCGAACTTTTTCTCTCACTCCCAACTGGGTACTGGCTGCAAATGTAGCATGCTTTCCCTGGAAATGTCTTTCCACATGACTCTATTTGTTATTTGACAACTTCTCGCTACAGAGCAAACATTCAGGCAATCCTTCCGCATTGGCAATGAATGCAAATGATTCGGTCCAAGAAACGTTGAATCCTCTGTTCTCCTCGGTTATTTTACTCTTTTTCCCTTTGGGATCCATGTCCCATCACACAGCCCCGGTTTGTTTACAACAAACACCTGCCTCCTGCTGATAGATGGGCTACGTGTGTCGCAGGCTATGACGCAAATCTTTCTTGACAGAAATGTTAAAATTTAATATTTATTCTACACATTTTTACAGCGCTGGAAAACGTTAAGAATGTTTGTGTCATGTTTGTCCTCCTACAGAAATATATCAAAACAAAAAATATATATCCCTCCCCCATCTTTTTCCATTTTTTAAAAACATTTTTGAAAAAGCTCCAGGGAGCCACTAGGGCGGCGCTAAAGAGCCGCATGCAGCTCCAGAGCCGCGGGTTGCCGACCCCTGATCTAGATTATAGATTTTGCTGAGTTACCCTTGCATTTCTCTATGTTGTGTAGCCTTTTTATTATTATTTTAAAGTCTTACCTGAAGCAAAGTTTGATTAAACTGGGTACATTTGACACCATTGTAATTTAGTGCTGAGATAAAGTTGTTTATATTTCATCACAGACAGACAGGTAGATAAATAAATAGTTTTATTATAAACAATTTCATGGAAGCAGATTCAATAAATCACCAATGAGATGACTTTGCTTTCTCTTTTAAACTCAAACAAACTTTCCGGTAGTCTCCCCCATCCTTCCATTGTGTGAGTGTATGTTTGTGGATGGTTTATGTTGTGTTAAAGTTCAATAAAAATGTTACTTAATTTCAGAAGTTCCTAAATGAAATATAAGTGGGACTCAAATTCTAGCTGTTAGTTACATTGAAGCCTTTTTTTGCTATATGTGTGTGGAATGGCAGTTTTCTATTAGTCTAAAAAAGCATATAAGATATTTTTCATGGATGGATGGATGGATTGAGTCAGGAGGTAACAAGGCAATCCAAAGGATAGCCTACAAAAGTATAAAACTTTTTCTAGCGTAGACACAGTGTTAAAACAAAAGAGACATTTGTAAACATGTATAACACATACAACCCTTTCCTATTTAAGGATATGTGGAAGAAAGATAAGTAGATATTATTTTGCTAAACTGTGCCAAAACATTTCCAATAGAGAAAACTGAAAACCGGAGATAGTCTGATCTAAATATTTTATTTCTTGTTAACATGCTACTCTTATGGAATTAGTTCACTAATTATATAAACACTGTTAGCAGCAACATGAACATCACCTTACTGTTTAAAAAAAAAAAAAAAAAAAAAAAAGTTTTATAGGCAATTATATTGTGTGCGACCAAGCATAATTTAAGATTAAAAACAAATGAAATGTAAAATAAAGACATTTTAAAAATCACGTTTAAAAATTCAGCTTTAAAGAAAGTCTAAATTTAGGTTTATAAATAATACCTCTGGATATGCAGCTGACGGCAGCTGGGTAACCTGGATTTTAAAATCAGATCTGTTTTAACAGATCTGAAGTTTCTTGGGTGTTTTCTAATAGAAGCACAGCAAGTCATGATGGTATCTTTTACTGATTTGTCATCATTTTTATGTCATTGTTTAAAACTTTGTAAGTTGTGAACATTATTGTCACATACAACTTACTTACTTTGAATCAGACCAATGTTTTCCTTTCCAGATATGTTAAATATATTTATTTTTAATGTTTAAAAATAAAGAAAAGGAAACTTTCACAGATGAGTAGGTGTGTTTCTTCTGCTTCAAAAATGCAAATATTGTCAAAAACTTCATCCAGACTCATCTAAAGCTCCCGGAAGAAACGGTGGGGAACATCGCCTTTCACCGAGTTCACCGTCTGGGCGGAAGGAAACCCGGAGCCGGCCGGCCACGGCCCATCGTAGCCAAGTTTGTTAACTACAAACAAAAGGAGCAGGTGAAGAGTCAGGGTCGTGAACTTCGGGGCCTCCATTATGCAGTTAATAACCAGTTTCCAAGAGAGATCCTGGATCGGCGGAGAGTCCTGTTCCCCATCAGGAGGAAATCCATCGCCGAAGGAGCTCGCGCTGTCATCGCCGTGGATAAATTATTTATCAATGGACAGTTGTACCGCGACCCAAACATCACTACGTGGCTCTACTGACTTGTTGGTATGTTCCTTAATAATCTTAAATAAGTTATGCCATATTTGTAAAACTGTGGTTTCAAAATAATTATCAGTATTTTCTCCACCCGTCTCTGCTACACCGTTCTCGTCACGGATGTTTCTTTTACATTATTTTCTTCCTTTGGCACGGTCACTTTTTTCTCTTTTCACTTTTCTTTGTTTGAAACCTTTCACTTTTATTAGTAATGTCACCTACTTCTATATTTATATGTTTCATGGCGCACGCACAAGATTAAACATCGGACACAACGTTATGCATGATTCACACATACACACACAGTTCAGTACGAGGAAAGCACACATAGAGACACTTAACGCGCAGATCCAGGTACCGCACACAGCTGACAGGCGCACAAGCAGCGGGTTACACACAGACACACGCTGTGGTAATATGCACATAACCTCCATCTCTGCTGGTTTATGGATACACTGAGGTTTGTAATATGCAGATAGTCTTCGTTTTTGTTGGTTTATGGATGCACTGAGGTTTGTCTCTTGGAATGTGCGTGGAGCTGGTACAAGAGAAAAGAGGTTAAAAATTCTTAATCAGATGCGTGAAATGAAGGCAGACATCGTTCTCCTACAGGAGACTCATTTATCTAATTCAACAATAAATCTTTCAACGTTTCCACATGTTTACTCAGCTTGCTATAATTCCAGACAAAGAGGAGTAGCCACTCTTATTAATAAAAGGTTCAAATTTGACATTGATCAAACAATCACAGATCCAGAAGGCAGATTTTTAATAGTTACATTATCTATTCAAAATGTTAACTATTGCAAATGTTTATGGCCCAAATGTTGATGACTCCTCCTTTTTTCACTCCCTCTTTACTTCACTCTATGATCACTTAGATAACACAATCATTGTAGCAGGGGACTTAAATGTTATTCTAGACAAATACAGTTCATCAGGGAAGCATCGAGGTTGGAAATCAGCTGAAACGGTTAAACAGTACATGAAGGATTTTGGTCTCTGCGATGCATGGCGTTCTCATCACCCGACACTGAGAGAATACACTTTCTTCTTTTCAGTTCACCATACCTATTCTAGACTAGACTACTTCCTAATCAGCACTTCACTCATGAGTAACATATCAGAGATAAAGATCCATCCCATAATCATCAGTGATCATGCACCTGTATCATTAACCCTTAGAAGTAAAAACTGTAAGCCAGCCACTAGAAACTGGAGATTTAATACATCATTACTTACAGATTCTGAGTTTATCAGTTACTTTAAAAGAGAATGGTCCTCATATCTAGAAAACAATAACAGAGCAGAAACTTCAGCGTGTGTTCTGTGGGAAGCAGGAAAAGCAGTAATGAGAGGGAAAATAATATCCTTCTCTTCCCATAAGAAAAAGAAGGAAACTTTGAGAACATCAGAATTAGAACTCAGAATTAAATCACTAGAGGAAGCTTACCATGTCTCCCCAGAAGAACACACACTGAATGGTATTAGAAAAGCCAAATTAGAACTTAATGAAATAATAGATAAAAGAACACAATTAATGGTGCAATGACTTCGATTGGACAATTTTGAACATGGTAACAAATCTGGAAAGTTCCTGGCTAACCAACTAAAGGCAAATAAGGAGAAAACAACAATTTCCTCTATAAAAGATTCAGAAGGAAATATCAGCCATGATCCTGACATGATAAACAATACTTTCAAAGAATTTTACAAAGCATTATATTCATCACAAATAAATCCAACAGATGAGAATATTAACCAATTTCTTAGCAGCATCAATCTTCCTAAAATAAATCAGGAAAATAAAATGGCTCTAGATTCACCTATTTCAGTTCATGAGCTCCATGAAGCTCTCCACCGTATGCCAAATAATAAAGCACCAGGTCCAGATGGTTATCCAGCTGAATTCTACAAAGAATTCTGGACAACACTGGCTCCAACCTTTTACAGCATGGTATTAGAAATAAAGGAAAAGCAAAAAATACCCTCCAGTATGAACTTGGCGAATATTTCAGTCCTATTAAAACCAGGAAAGGACCCTACACTCCCATCCAGTTATCGTCCAATTTCATTAATAAACGTAGATCTCAAAATAATCAGCAAAGCTCTAGCCAGAAGGATAGAAAAAATAACCCCTTCCATTATTCACCCTGATCAAACAGGCTTTATAAAAGGTAGACATTCCTACACTAACATGCGCAGATTAATTAACATAATAGATTATTTAACTCTACACAATCTGAGGTCCACAGTTATTTCTTTAGATGCAGAAAAAGCATTTGACCGTGTAAACTGGAAACTTTTATTTGCAACTTTAAAAGAATTTGGGTTTGGGTCATCATTTATTGACTGGATAAAAATATTATACAACAACCCAAATGCATGTGTGAAGACTAATGACAAAACTTCTCCAAACTTCTGCTTACAGAGAGGCACCAGACAGGGCTGCCCACTTTCTCCATCACTCTTTGCCATTTTTATCGAACCCCTGGCAGCTGCCATAAGACAAACCCAGAAATCAAAGGAATTCATGCTAAAAATATTGAACATAAAATTAGTCTTTACGCAGATGACATTTTACTTTTCCTTCACAACTCACAAACAACACTTTCTCAAACAATCACACTAATTAATACATTCTCTTCAATATCAGACTATTCTATTAACTGGTTAAAGACTACAGCAATGCCCATTAACTGTGACTTTAAAAACATATCTAACACCACTATACAGTCAGGAAATATTAGGTATTTAGGTGTAAATGTTTCCCCCAGACTAACAGAATTAATAAAGTTAAATCATGATCAGCTAATAAAAACAGTGGAGGATGACCTCTCAAGGTGGAACCGCTTGCCCATATCACTTATGGGGAGGGTTTCCACTGTTAAAATGATGGTTTTACCAAAAGTTAATTACCTTTTCTCAATGGTTCCCATCAGACCATCCTCCACTTGGTTTAAATCACTAGACTCCCACATATCCAGATTTCTCTGGAAAAACAAGCCATTAGTCTAAAAACTTTACAACAGACCAAAGACAGAGGTGGGTTGGACCTGCCAAATTTTAATCAATATTTCTTATGTAACAGGCTGCAATGCATCTCCAAGTGGCTTAATCCAAGTTCTTTGGATGAGCCATGGCTGGATGTTGAGCAAGCATTGTGTGAGGATTTAGTCATCTCTGATTTACCATTCATCAGCTCAACTGTCAAGTCATATAAGTGTTTTAAAAGCATTAACATCAGCTCCAGTTTAACGGCTTGGTGGGAATTCCTGAAAGTAACCAAGTCTGCACTTATTCCATGTAAGCTCACACCCATCTGGAACAATCCTGACTTCCTGCAAAACAGAAAGATGATAAACTTCCCTCGGTGGAAGAATAAAGGAGTAAAGCAGTTAGAACATATAGTAGAAAATGGAAACTTTCTGCCATTTGATGCAATTTCTTCACGGTATGAATTCAGCAGCACCAAATTCTTAGAATACCACCAACTTAAATCTATTATAAGTAAGAAATACACCACTGATCAACTAAACTTACAGTTACCTATCAGGGCTGCAGAATTCTTAAATCTTAAGGCCCCGAAGCTACAATCCAAAATATACAGATTACTATTGAAGCCAGAAGATTCCATCTCTCTCCCAACTTCTAAATGGGAAGCAGACTTATCCAGCAACTTCAATCAAAATGAATGGTCACAAATCTGCTCAAACACATTCAGAATGACTAAGAATTCCAACATGCAATTAATACAATTCAAAATTCTACACAGAACTCATTATACGGGACACAGGATGTTCAAGATGGGTCTGTTACACTCACATATCTGTTCACACTGTACTGACAACATGATTGACAGCTACTACCATGCCTTATGGTCTTGTCCACCTGTCCAGAGATTCTGGCTCCAGGTATGTAAAGATCTGTCAGACTGGTTTAAATGTAATATCCCTGCAAACCCCAAACTGGGCCTCTTGAGTCACTTAGGTGAAAATAACAGGGTTTAATTTAGCAAAACCAATCCTCAGCAGCCTGTGCATCGCAAAGAAAACTATCCTTGTGAACTGGAAAAGCAAACAGAATCTGTGTATCCAGCAGTTTAGAAATCTGTTATTAGATTACATCAGCATGGAAATGATGTCTGCCTCCTCAAAGGATCAGTCAGTTGGATTTCACTCTCTCTGGTCTCCTGTGATCAGCTCCATCACTTAGTGTAGGGGGGAGAGTGTGACCTCATCCCGCTCGGGGCTGGGGAGTGGCTGGGTGGCTCAGGTGGCTGTGGGTCTGGGGTGGACCCCTGGACGGGGATCTTGGCTGCTTCATTACTGGGGGGGCTAGGTTTCCAGACCTGGCGGGAGGCCTTGGGTTGATCAATGGTTGGAGTTGCCTTTTGGTGGTGGGGCGAGGTCGCTGGCGGGGGCTGGATCGGCGGGTATTGGCTCCGTGACGGGTGGCCGTGCCGCTGTGGGGTGGGCGGGGTGCGGGTCCTGGGCTCCGGTGCCCGGGGCTGTCCCCTGCTTCTCGGGGATGGGGGGTCGGCCCTGCCGTGGGGGGGTTGGGCTGACCTGGACCTGCCGCTGCAGTGGGGGTGGGTCCGTGCCCTGGTGCCCGGCAGAGGGACCCGGGCCCAAGATAGTTGAGGATGGGGGGGTGCCTGTGTATATATGGGGTGTGTATGGAGGAGTGTAGTGGTACATGAATGTATGGGGGGTAGGGGTGCGTGTATGTGGGAGTGTGTTGAGGCATGTATGTGTGGGGGTGTACGTATGAGGGAGTGCGGGGGTGTATATGCGGGGTGTGTATAGAGGATTGTAGCGGTACATGAAGGTATAGGGGGTGAGGGGTGTGTGTATGCGGGAGTGTGTGAGGGGTGTTGGGGTGGAGGTTTAGGGGACTGTGATAGTACATGAGTGTGTGGGGTGTAGGAGGTGTGTGGTGGTTTATATGTGGGGGGTTTATGGGGAGTGTAGTGGAGCATGAGTTTGTGGGGGGGTAGGGTTGTGTGTAAGGGGGAGTGTGTTAGGGCATGTAGGTGTGGGGGTGGAGGTTTTGGGGCGTGTGATAGTACATGATTGTGTGGGGGGTTGGGGTTGTGAATGAGGGAGTGGGTGTGTGTGTGTGTGTGTGTGTGTGTGTGTGTGCACATGTGTGTGTGTGTGTGTTTGTGTGCGTGGGTGCGTGGAGGGTCTTGGTGCTCGGCGAGCGCTGCTGGTCCACTGGGGTGCGGCCTGGCTGCCGCTCGGTGGCGGTCTGGGGATCCCGGCCCTCCGTCGGTGTGGGCTGGGCCCTCTGCCTGCGGGGGTGGGGGGTTGCTTCTGGGCTCTTGGGGCCGTGGGGCCCGCGCTCTGTCTGCCCTGGGTGGCCGGTGCCCGGCGGGGCCGGTCCTCGCTGGTCCGGGCCTGCTGGGGCCTGTTCCCCCTGACTGCGGGGGACTCTGGCTGGGACCCCCCTCTGCCTCCTCCTGGGTCGGTGCATGGCTGGCTCCGGGGTGGGGCGGTTGGGGTCTGCGCCTCGGGGTGGCTGCCGATGGCCCGGGTCTCGGGGGTTCTCCTGGCGTGCCTCTTGCCTTTGTGTGGGAGGGGTCACACTGGCATGATCTTCTCTGAACACGTTCCACTCTGCATGTTCTGCATGTGACACAGTCACCGAGTCGTCTGCAGGTTTATTCACTAACAGCAGCTGGTTTTCTCATTTCTGTTTGTTTCTCATTTATATTTAACTTTTTAGATTCATAGTTTAGTTACTATGATCTAAAGTTGGCTTGTATGTGTATGTATATGTGTTAATACTGGCAAGTGCGTATGTCTTTGTACGTATGTATGTGTGTGTATGTGTGTGCATAGAGGTGTGTGTGTAAATGTATGTATGTGTATATGTATATGTGTACATATGTATATATTTGTGTATATATATATATTATGTGTGTATACGTGTGTGTATATGTATGTGTGTGTATATGTATGTGTGTGTATATGTATGTGTGTGCCTGTATGTGTGTATGTATACATCTGTAGGTTGTTTTCTTTCTTTTTGTTTTTGGGTTATTTTTTAGTTGTTGTTTTTTTCTCTCCCTTTTCTCTCCCTTTATCTCTTTCCCTTTTCTTATGAGGTGTTTCTTCTCCTTTCTCTTTCTGTCTTTTGTCTGTCCTCTCTGGTCCAGCAGTACAAACTCTACAATTCAAACAACAATACAAAATAAACATAGAAATAAAATAAAAATTCAGAAAGTCAAGGGGATCATTATATCTATAAAGCTTCCCTTGGCAGAGAAAATTTGCTCAGCAGAACATCCAGACCATCATTCTGCTTGCCTAAATGCTGGACAAGACAAAAAAAAAAAAAAAAAAAAAAAAAGCAAATATTGGTCTTTCAGCATTTTAAACATTTAAGAGTAACAACACACAGCAATGACTATGTTCAAGACAAAAATCAAAAGGTTTCTTACAATAAAAAAAGTTTCAGGCTTTTAAGGGTTAAATATCCACAGGGTGGAGTTACAGCCAGAGACCCAATCAGAAAAGTGCCTTTAAACCTCTCTCCCGCCTCCTAATTAGCATTCAGTGCAACTAGTGTAACTAGTGACAGTTTAGATCTTCAATAGTCAACAGGTAAACAATATTATCTCTTTAAATAACCATTAAAATCAAACAATGTTTTAACTAGTTTACCGGTGAACATGTTGGAACTTTCTAATTAACAAGTGGTTTTAGATTTTTCCTTCATTTCGTAACTAGTCAACATTTTAGATTTTTACTAATTAGCAAGTAAAACTTTCTGTCACAGCAGATAACAAGAAAAACCAAAAAAGATTTTAACTAGTGAACTTGTGAGCGTTTTAAAATATACAAGTTAACAAGTGAACATGTATACTTTTACTGGTTAACTAGTTAACATTCTCAAACTCACTAGAGAACTATCCCAGGAAATTATAAGTTACTAGTCAACATGTAAGCTGAATTTGGCTCAACCTGTGCACATGTTAGCGTGTTTATAGTTCACTAGTTAACAAGTATGACATGTTATATAAATAGTTAGGCCCATTGGGCCACTTCCATCCATCCATCCATCTTCTGCCGCTTATCCGGGGTCGGGTCGCGGGGGCAGCAGCCTAAGCAGGGAAGCCCAGACTTCCCTCTCCCCAGCCACATTTGCCAACTCTGCGGGGGGGATCCCGAGGCGTTCCCAGGCCAGCCGAGAGATATAATCCCTCCAGCGTGTCCTGGGTCTTCCCCGGGGTCTCCTCCCCGAGGGACGTGCCTGGAACACCTCACCAGGGAGGCGTCCAGGAGGCATCCTGACCAGATGCCCGAGCCACCTCAACTGGTTCCTCTCGATGCGGAGGAGCAGCGGCTCTACTCTGATCTCCTCCCGGATGACCGAGCTCCTCACCCTATCTCTAAGGGAGAGCCCGGCCACCCTGCGGAGGAAACTCATGTCAGCCGCCTGTATACGAGATCTCCTTCTTTCGGTCACGACCCACAGCTCATGACCATAGGTGAGGGTAGGAACGTAGATCGACTGGTAAATTGAGAGCTTCGCCTTCTGGCTCAGCTCCTTCTTCACCACGACAGACCGGCGCAGAGTCCGCATTACTGCAGACGCCGCACCGATCCGTCTGTCGATCTCGCGCTCCATCCTTCCCTCACTCGTGAACAAGACCCCGAGATATTTAAACTCCTCCACTTGAGGCAGGACCTGACTCCCGACCCAGAGAGGGCAATCCACCCTATTCCGGCTGAGGACCATGGTCTCAGATTTGGAGGTGCTGATTCTCATCCCAGCCGCTTCACACTCGGCCGCGAATCGCTCAAGCGAGAGCTGGAGATCACGACCAGATGAAGCCAACAGGACCACATCATCCGCAAAAAGCAGGGACCCAATCCTGAGGCCACCAAGTCGGATCCCCTCAACACCTCGGCTGCGCCTAGAAATTATGTCCATATAAGTTATGAACAGAATCAGTGATAAAGGGCAGCCTTGGCGGAGTCCAACCCCCACCGGAAACTAATCCGACTTACTACCGGCAATGCGGACCAAGCTCTGACACCTGTCGTACAGGGACCGGACAGCTCGTACAAGGGGGTCCGGTACCCCATACTCCCGGAGTACCCCCCACAGGAGCCCCCGGGGGACACGGTCGAATGCCTTCTCCAGGTCCACAAAGCACATGTAGACTGGTTGGGCAAACTCCCATGCCCCCCCCAGGACCCCAGAGAGGGTATACAGCTGGTCCACTGTTCCGCGACCAGGACGAAAACCACACTGCTCCTCCTCAATCCGGGATTCGACTATCCGGCGGACCCTCCTCTCCAGGACCCCTGAATAGACCTTACCAGGGAGGCTGAGGAGTGTGATTCCCCTGTAATTGGAACACACCCTCCGGTCCCCCTTCTTAAAAAGGGGGACCACCACCCCAGTCTACCAGTCCAGCGGCACTGCCCCCGATGTCCACGCGATGCTGCAGAGGCGTGTCAGCCAGGACAGCCCCATAGCATCCAGAGCCTTAAGGAACTCCGGGCGGATCTCATCCACCCCCGGGGCCTTGCCGCCAAGGAGCTTTTTGACAACCTCAGCGACTTCAGCCCCAGAGATAGGAGAGTCCACCCCTGAGTCCACCAGCTCTGCTCCCTCATCGGAAGACGTGTTGGTAGGATTGAGGAGGTCTTCGAAGTATTCCCTCCACCGACCCACAACGTCCCGAGTTGAGGTCAGCAGCTCCCCACCTCCACTGTACACAGTGTTGATGGAGCACTGCTTCCCCCTCCTGAGACACCGGATGGTGGACCAGAATCTCCTCGAAGCCGTCCGGAAGTCTTTCTCCATGGCCTCGCCGAACTCCTCCCATGCCCGAGTTTTTGCCTCGGCAACGGCCGAAGCCGCATGCCGCTTAGCCCGCCAGTACCCATCAGCTGCCTCCAGAGTCCCACAGGCCAAGAAGGCTTGATAGGACTCCTTCTTCAGCTTGACGGCATCCCTCACTGCTGGTGTCCACCAACGAGTCCTGGGATTACCGCCACGAAAGGCACCAACGACCTTACAGCCACAGCTCCGGCCGGCCGCCTCAGCAATAGAGGTACGGAACACAGCCCATTCGGACTCAATGTCCCCCGCCTCACTCGGGACATGTTCGAAGCTCTGCTGAAGGTGGGAGTTGAAGCTCGCTCTGACAGGGGACTCAGCCAAACGTTCCCAGCAGACCCTCACAACACGTTTGGGCCTGCCAGCTCTGACCGGCTTCCTCCCCCACCATCTGAGCCAACTCACCACCAGGTGGTGATCAGTTGAAGCTCCGCCCCCCTCTTCACCCGAGTGTCCAAGGCATGTGGCCGCAGGTCCGACGATATGACTACAAAGTCGATCATTGAACTGCGGCCCAGGGAATCCTGATGCCAGGTGTACATATCGACACTCTTATGCTGGAACATGGTGTTCGTTATAGACAATCCATGACGAGCACAGAAGTCCAATAACAAAACACCATTTGGGTTCAGAGGGGGGGGACCATGCCTCCCAATCACTCCCCTCCAGGTCTCACTGTCATTGCCCACGTGAGCATTGAAGTCCCCCAGCAGAACAATGGAGTCCCCAGAAGGAGCCCCCTCCAGCACTCCCTCCAAGGACTCCAGAAAGGGTGGGTACTCTGAACTGCTGTTTGGCGCATAAGCACAGACAACAGTCAGGACCCGTCCCCCCACCCGGAGGCGGAGGGAAACTACCCTTTCATCCACCGGGGTAAACCCCAACATGCAGGCACCAAGCTGGGGGCTGATGAGAATGCCCACACCTGCTCGGCGCCTCCCACCATGAGCAACTCCAGAGTGGAAGAAGGTCCAGCCCCTCTCGAGGGTACTGGTTCCAGAGCCCAAGCCATGCGTCGAGGTGAGTCCAACTATATCTAGTCGGAACCGCTCAACCTTGCGCACAAGCTCAGGCTCCTTCCCCACCAGAGAGGTGACGTTCCACGTCCCTAGAGCCAGCTTCTGCAGCCGGGGATTGGACCGCCAGGGTCCCCGCCCCTTGCTGCCGCCCAGCTCACATTGCACCCGACCCCTACGGCTCCTCCCGCAGATGGTGAGCCCACGGGAGGCGGGGCCCATGTAACCCTTTCGGGCTGAGCCCGACCGGGCCCCATGGGCGAAGGCCCGGCCACCAGACGCTCGCTCTCGTACCCCGCCTCCAGGCCTGGCTCCAGAGGGGGGTCCCGGTAACCCGCGTCCGGGCAAGGGAACATTCATGCCCAGGTTGGTCGTCATCATAGGGGTCTATGAGCCGTGCTTGGTCTGGTCCCTCCCCTAGACACCTGTTTGCCATGGGTGACCCTACCAGGGGCATAAAGCCCCGGACAACATAGCTGCTAGGATCTTCGGGACGCACAAACCCCTCCACCACGATAAGGTCACGGCTCAGGGAGAGGCATTGGGCCACTTGTGCATCAAAATGCCAACTAGTCATATTCTTAAAGTACTTGTATGGAGCTTTGGTTAACTAGATAAGCCTTTGTTGTAACTAGTGTACCAGTTGTCACCAGTTGCTGAAAAACAGTTACTATAAACAACTGCAACTCCACTAATCGGTTAAAAATGCTCATGAAATGTGAGCACATGTTAACTAGTTTGTGAACAGTGGCAACTAGTGAATAAAAGTAATGTCCGATATCAACATGCATTGTGCATTTTGTCATGTTGTATTGTACATGTTGTATCATGCATGTTGTATCGTACATGTTATATTGTACATGTTGTATCGTACATGTTGTAATGTACATGTTGTATCGTACATGTTGTATTGTAAATGTTGTATCGTACATGCTGTAATTTACATGTTGTATCATACATGTTGTATTGTACATGCATCGTACATGTTGTATTGTAAATGTTGTATCGTACATGTTGTATCGTACATGTTGTAATTTACATGTTGTATCGTACATGTTGTATTGTAAATGTTGTATCGTACATGTTGTATCGTACATGTTGTAATTTACATGTTGTATCGTACATGTTGTATTGTACATGTTGTATCGTACATGTTGTAATTTACATGTATCGTACATGTTGTATTGTACATGTTGTAATTTACATGTTGTAATTTACATGTTGTATCGTACATGTTGTATCGTACATGTTGTAATTTACATGTTGTATCGTACATGTTGTATCGTACATGTTGTAATTTACATGTTGTAATTTACATGTTGTATCGTACATGTTGTAATTTACATGTTGTAATTTACATGTTGTATCGTACATGTTGTATCGTACATGTTGTATCGTACATGTTGTAATGTACATGTTGTATCGTACATGTTGTATTGTACATGTTGTAATTTACATGTTGTAATTTACATGTTGTATCGTACATGTTGTATCGTACATGTTGTATTGTACATGTTGTAATTTACATGTTGTAATTTACATGTTGTATCGTACATGTTGTATCGCACATGTTGTATCGTACATGTTGTATTGTACATGTTGTAATTTACATGTTGTATCGTACATGTTGTAATTTACATGTTGTATCGTACATGTTGTATCGTACATGTTGTAATTTACATGTTGTATCGTACATGTTGTATTGTACATGTTGTATCGTACATGTTGTATTGTAAATGTTGTATCGTACATGTTGTATTGTACATGTTGTAATTTACATGTTGTAATTTACATGTTGTATCGTACATGTTGTATCGCACATGTTGTATCGTACATGTTGTATTGTACATGTTGTATCGTACATGTTGTAATGTACATGTTGTATCGTACATGTTGTAATTTACATGTTGTATCGTACATGTTGTATCGTACATGTGGTAATTTACATGTTGTATCGTACATGTTGTATTGTACATGTTGTATCGTACATGTTGTATTGTAAATGTTGTATCGTACATGTTGTAATTTACATGTTGTAATTTACATGTTGTATCATACATGTTGTATTGTACATGCATCGTACATGTTGTATCATACATGTTGTAATGTACATGTTGTATCGTACATGTTGTATCATACATGTTGTAATGTACATGTTGTATCGTACATGTTGTATTGTACATGTTGTAATTTACATGTTGTAATTTACATGTTGTATCGTACATGTTGTATCGCACATGTTGTATCGTACATGTTGTATTGTACATGTTGTAATTTACATGTTGCATCGTACATGTTGTATCGTACATGTTGTAATTTACATGTTGTATCGTACATGTTGTATCGTACATGTTGTAATTTACATGTTGTATCGTACATGTTGTATTGTACATGTTGTATTGTAAATGTTGTATCGTACATGTTGTAATTTACATGTTGTAATTTACATGTTGTATCATACATGTTGTATTGTACATGCATCGTACATGTTGTATTGTAAATGTTGTATCGTACATGTTGTATCGTACATGTTGTAATGTACATGTTGTATCGTACATGTTGTATTGTACATGTTGTAATTTACATGTTGTAATGTACATGTTGTATCGTACATGTTGTATCGTACATGTTGTAATTTACATGTTGTAATTTACATGTTGTATCGTACATGTTGTATCGTACATGTTGTAATTTACATGTTGTAATTTACATGTTGTATCGTACATGTTGTATTGTACATGCATCGTACATGTTGTATCGTACATGTTGTATCGTACATGTTGTAATTTACATGTTGTAATTTACATGTTGTATCGTACATGTTGTATCGTACATGTTGTATCGTACATGTTGTAATGTACATGTTGTATCGTACATGTTGTATTGTACATGTTGTAATTTACATGTTGTATCGTACATGTTGTATCGTACATGTTGTATTGTACATGTTGTAATTTACATGTTGTAATTTACATGTTGTATCGTACATGTTGTATCGTACATGTTGTATCACGCTGCTGCTTCAACGCCTCCGTTCACACACAAGCACGCGACGGGGCACCTGCCTAGGAACATTCACAGCTGCACATGCAGGGATGCAGCATGACGACCAACACACACAGCCTTCTGTAAAGAGCCCCCCCCCGCGGTCTTTGGAAGGAAAAAGAAAAAGGCCCACTTTGTAAATCTGAAGCTTTTCTTAAGCTTTTGTGTCCTCATCGCTTTCCCTCCTCCTTTTCT
Source organism: Telmatherina bonti (assembly GCF_933228915.1). Taxonomy (NCBI): domain Eukaryota; kingdom Metazoa; phylum Chordata; class Actinopteri; order Atheriniformes; family Telmatherinidae; genus Telmatherina; species Telmatherina bonti. The sequence goes on from NC_136624.1 coordinate 1,352,025, forward strand.
CCTCCCCGTCCCCGTCCCGCTGTGGAGGAAAAGGAAGGTGTGAGAAATGTGGATCGATCTGCTCATTAAGCCATTGTGTCATGGGTGGGGGGGCTGCAGACTGAGGCAGACCCTCACACCCTCATGCTCACTCTGAGACATAGTTAAAGCACTTTTACTCTGCTTGGACGGAGGAACTTCCAGTCTGACCATGTCTCTGTTATTAGACGCTCCCAGCATAGCTTCTGTTAACACACACAATCACCCCCCCCCACGCAGTTTGATATGTTAACTTCTAATTAACAGCAGCACCACCACCCCCGCTGCTCTCCTACATGTGTACATGTGGGTGCACGTGAGAGTGCGCGTCAGGCAAGGGAAATACACACTGACAGGTGGAATGAAGTTGCCAGAGTGAGGTATCCATCTGTGCAGGGTCTACCATATGCATTTCAAACACTCTGCTGGTTTCCGTGGCAACATGACGTGGAGATTAGCACCATGTCCCAGTCAGTCTGAAAGCTGTTTGGCTAAACGTCCCCTGAGCAGAGGGGGAGAACTGGTGTCTGATAACAAACAGGAAGACGCAGAAGAGTTCACTAACATCACAGAGAAGTTCCAAACTGTTTCATGCTCAGAGATACTTCAGGATTGGCAGTTTGAGGTGCTACACCCAGGCGGCACCACCAGCTGCATCACATGTGTCAAATAAGCAGAACGACTCAGAACGACTACTGATCCAGAAACACGCCGTCTTCTCTGGACCAAAGCTCATTTAAGAAGTTCTGAGTGGAAACCTGGATGAAGATGTGGAATAGTTTGTGGACAGCATGGACGGCGTGTCCTGCAGACTAAAGAGGAGAGGGAGCATCCAGCTTGTTATCAGCCTGCATCTCTGATGGGATGGGGTTGCATTAGTGCCGATGGCGTGGGCAGCTTCCACATCTGGGAAGCTCCATCAATGCTGGAACATCTGCTCCCATCCAGACAACGTCTCTTTCAGGGAAGACCTTGCAGGTTCCACCATGCTGCTGCAGCAACGGCGGATCTGAAGGGGAGACCTCGGCGTTCCAGGGGGAAAACCACACCTTCAGGCTATTTGAGTACAGATTGATGCTGATGGACTTAATCAAGCTTTTTGATAGTGTTGAATATAATTCTGTCCCCTGACATGGATTTATTCTCTCCTTCTGCTGATACAGATGGCAGAGGACCAGACCGGCGTGAAGAAGAAAACTCTGTTTCCTCCACCTGCCAGTTAAACATGGAGACCAAACTATGGCTGTTTTGGGTTTTTATTGTGTCTTATGCAAGTATCCTGCAGAAATCCACTGCAACAATGGACGCAGTATGAACACCAGACGAGGCAGAGGACCCTTAACGCCATCGCTATGGATTTACCCACAATGCAACGCTACGCCACATGCAGGAAGGGACTTGGTTTGTAGTCTGCTTCCTGTATTTTGAAACGGACTGAGACCTGTGTTTGTAGGCGGACTGAGTCCGGTTCTTTAGTCCGAATCAGGATTAGTTTGGTGCGTTCACATTTCCCCAAACGACGCGACTTTCCCAGCAAACAGACTCAGATCAGAAAGATCAGATGTGGACGTGTCCTTGCATCGTATGGCAGCGCTGCACTTGGTTGTGTTTCCTTTTCCACACAAAGCTCACAATTTTACAACAGCATGGAGCTCAGAAAACTGTTTCCATGCTTCCACACGTCTTCCTGCTACTATCTACCTGCTCTCCTCACTGCAGCCCCTCCACCTCAGCTGCATCCCAAACGTCTTCTTGGCTTTATTCCAGCCATAGAGGATCATTATTTTCCTGCTTTTCTCATCACTTGTTGATCTTTGGCTGCTCCTGATTGGACGTTACCGTCAGTTTAAGCTCTCTGATTGGTGGAAAGTCTGACAGGAAGTGTCTTCATCATCATGTCCAGGTGAAAATAGAGGTCTCTTAGCAACATGGTAGTGATGGTGATGAAGATGTGATAAATAATGGTGGATTTACCATCTAGAGTCTCTAAATAAACACTACATGTTGTGTCTGGATTGTAAAGAAATGCTGGAAAACCTCCGTAGACCAGCTGGAGGGTCACATGACCATCCCAGTTCCACACTGCTGGTCCAGGTGGACTGATGATGGTAGAAGTCATGATGCTGGGAGGCAGTGTTTGGGCTGAAATATAAAAAAACCTCCGGCTTTCTGGAGGTTTCTGAATCCAAGTTTTTCCATCTGTTCTCTGACACTCGCACACCTCAGCAACATCCTCTGATGCAACCCAGTTAAACCAGGGTGAGACTGGGACCGAGACTGGCCAACTGTGGTTGCCCCGGTTACAGCATCCCTTGTGGATGGTCATCTTGCCGTCGCTATGCTAATGAGAACATATCAAAGTCATGAGCGGCCGCGTCTGCCTATCAAGTGTGTGGTTTTTTTCCAGTCGACACATGGAGGTCAGCCGGGGGCCGGAGCTGCAAATGTCACGGCAAAGGAGGATTTGTGAAATGAAGCAAGGGCTAGAAAACTTAGCATCTCCTCATTAGGCATGAAGCTGCTGCTAATGAGATCTCTCTCCCTGCCCCCCCCCCCCAAACACACCTTCCACTCACTGCTGTTTCATTTGCTCGGGGGGGGGGGATCACACCATGCGCATCATCCTGCCAGCTTCATAGTAATGCATCTTTATTAAGGCTCCCACCATCAGCCCAGGAGACCAGCCGCTGCTATCACTGTCAATTAGCTGCGTGTGTGTGTGTGTGTGGGGCGATATTAATATAGCGAAAAAACGATATTAAAAAACGCGAAAAAACCACACCACAGTCGGATTTATGGAAAGCAGTTTACTCTTTATTAACACACACATAGCGACAGTGAAAACTGTGCAGCAGGATGTCATCAGTCAGAGGAAGGTGCACGTGCATGTGCACGTTTCATTAGCTGACAGTTGACATGGAAACCCTTAAAGAGGGGGTGAAGGGCGTTGCCTGCCTCAGCACAGGGACACATCTTACATGATCATTTCATCATGAAACAGCGTTTCCACGCTACACACGCATAGTTTATTCATACATCCGTTTCTATAAAGGCACACACACACGTGTGTGTGTGTGTGTGTGTTGTTGGGTCACAGTGGATGTGCATGAGACAAACAGGGGTGAAAGCAGTCGGCCAGCTTCAGCTAGATTGTCACCAGTTGCAGTGGCGGACAGGAACTGGGAGTGTGTGTGGGTTTGATCTCTTCATGCTGCCTGACTTGACATCCCTAAAATAAATTAAGTTCATCTTCACAACTACGTGGGTTGTATTTCATACTGGCGACGTGGGATTAGAGCCAAAACTTTTAGTTTGCCAGAACTTTCTTCTTACTCTCGAAACTACGTGAACAAAATGACAAACAAACAAAATTTATTCTCGCAGATGTGACACGGCCATTAAAAACATATTTTTAATGTTTATACCACCAGTGTCCCACCATGGTCCCATCAGGGTCCCACCATGGTCCCATCAGGTCCTACCATGGTCCCATCAGGGTCCCACCATGGTCCCATCAGGGTCCCACCATGGTCCCATCAGGGTCCCACCATGGTCCCATCAGGATTCCACCATGGTCCCATCAGGATTCCACCATGGTCCCATCAGGGTCCCACCATGGTCCCATCAGGGTCCCACCATGGTCCCATCAGGGTCCCACCATGGTCCCATCAGTGTCCCACCATGGTCCCATCAGGGTCCCACCATGGTCCCATCAGGATTCCACCATGGTCCCATCAGGATTCCACCATGGTCCCATCAGGGTCCCACCATGGTCCCATCAGGGTCCCACCATGGTCCCATCAGGATTCCACCATGGTCCCATCAGGGTCCCACCATGGTCCCATCAGGATTCCACCATGGTCCCATCACGGTCCCACCATGGTCCCATCAGGTCCCACCATGGTCCCATCAGGATTCCACCATGGTCCCATCAGGGTCCCACCATGGTCCCATCAGGATTCCACCATGGTCCCATCAGGGTCCCACCATGGTCCCATCAGGATTCCACCATGGTCCCATCACGGTCCCACCATGGTCCCATCAGGATTCCACCATGGTCCCATCACGGTCCCACCATGGTCCCATCAGGTCCCACCATGGTCCCATCAGGATTCCACCATGGTCCCATCAGGGTCCCACCATGGTCCCATCAGGATTCCACCATGGTCCCATCAGGGTCCCACCATGGTCCCATCAGGATTCCACCATGGTCCCATCACGGTCCCACCATGGTCCCATCAGGATTCCACCATGGTCCCATCAGGGTCCCACCATGGTCCCATCAGGGTCCCACCATGGTCCCATCAGTGTCCCACCATGGTCCCATCACGGTCCCACCATGGTCCCATCAGGGTCCCAAAATGGTCCCACCATGGTCCCATCAGGGTCCCATCAGGGTCCCACCATGGTCCCATCAGGTCCCACCATGGTCCCATCAGGATTCCACCATGGTCCCATCAGGGTCCCACCATGGTCCCATCAGGATTCCACCATGGTCCCATCAGGGTCCCACCATGGTCCCATCAGGATTCCACCATGGTCCCATCACGGTCCCACCATGGTCCCATCAGGATTCCACCATGGTCCCATCAGGGTCCCACCATGGTCCCATCAGGGTCCCACCATGGTCCCATCAGGGTCCCACCATGGTCCCATCACGGTCCCACCATGGTCCCATCAGGGTCCCACCATGGTCCCATCAGGATTCCACCATGGTCCCATCAGGGTCCCACCATGGTCCCATCAGGGTCCCACCATGGTCCCATCAGGATTCCACCATGGTCCCATCAGGGTCCCACCATGGTCCCATCAGGGTCCCACCATGGTCCCATCAGGGTCCCATCAGGGTCCCTTCATGGTCCCACCATGGTCCCATCAGGGTCCCATCAGGGTCCCTTCATGGTCACATCACGGTCCCACCATGGTCCCACCATGGTCCCATCAGGGTCCCACCATGGTCCCATCAGGTCCCACCATGGTCCCATCAGGGTCCCACCATGGTCCCATCACGGTTCCACCATGGTCCCATCAGGGTCCCACCATGGTCCCATCATGGTCCCACCATGGTCCCATCAGGGTCCCATCAGGGTCCCTTCATGGTCACATCACGGTCCCACCATGGTCCCACCATGGTCCCATCAGGGTCCCACCATGGTCCCATCAGGTTCCCACCATGGTCCCATCACGTCCCACCATGGTCCCATCAGGGTCCCACCATGGTCCCATCAGGTCCCACCATGGTCCCATCAGGGTCCCACCATGGTCCCATCACGGTTCCACCATGGTCCCATCACGGTTCCACCATGGTCCCATCAGGTCCCACCATGGTCACATCACGGTCCCACCATGGTCCCATCACGGTTCCACCATGGTCCCATCACGGTTCCACCATGGTCCCATCATGGTCCCACCATGGTCACATCACGGTCCCACCATGGTCCCATCACGGTTCCACCATGGTCCCATCAGGGTCCCACCATGGTCCCATCAGGGTCCCACCATGGTCCCATCAGGTCCCACCATGGTCCCATCAGGGTCCCACCATGGTCCCATCAGGTCCCACCATGGTCCCATCAGGGTCCCACCATGGTCCCACCATGGTCCCACCATGGTCCCATCAGGTCCCACCATGGTCCCATCAGGGTCCCACCATGGTCCCATCAGGGTCCCACCATGGTCCCATCAGGTCCCACCATGGTCCCATCAGGGTCCCACCATGGTCCCACCATGGTCCCACCATGGTCCCACCATGGTCCCACCATGGTCCCATCAGGTCCCACCATGGTCCCATCAGGATTCCACCATGGTCCCATCAGGTCCCACCATGGTCCCATCAGGGTCCCACCATGGTCCCATCACGGTTCCACCAGCATCCAACCAGGGTCCCATGATATTTTCTAGACATTTGTCGGTGTGAATAGCAGATCAGCTCATCAGCGGAATGGTGTTGTTGTTGAGCAGAACTTCACCAAAAGGTGTTTAAAGCGCATCTCGTTTTACTCTCACACCTTCGTCAGTCAGCGAAGAGGTCCACTAGGGGTAACGTGACAATATGGTTAGAAGGGCCAACACCTCCCCCATGACCCCTCAGAGAGAAATCAAAGCCTCATTTCGACTGCAGGCACTACTCAATACCTGCTCCAGTATTGACCAGCAACAGCAGGAGTGTGTGCAGATGAGAAAGAGTGTGAGACAAAGCTGGAGGTGGAAGCAAAGAGAAAAGCAAGTGAGGAATTGATTTGTTCCACATTGATGATTTGGCATCTCATATGTGGGAAACTAAACCTCTTTTCCGTTTCCCAGCATCTCCAGGATTTTAGGTAAAGTTTACTAAAAATCACAGCTTGATATCAGCGCCTCCCTTCTCAGGAAAAACGGCATCTTTAAACAACGCTGTGCACACCTTCAGCCTTCTGAAAGGCAAGGCTGCAGCTTTCTTGCTCTAAATCATTTCTTCACAGCAAACAGACCCGGATCCTTTTTAGAAACTAACAATCATAGAACGCTCAACACCAGGCCTTAGTATGATCTTCATGGTCTACAGTTCAAGGCTTGTAGCAGGGCAGAGACAGATGGATTTTTTTTCTACCGGCAGTCAACTAAATCAGCATTATTATAAGAACTAGTGTCAGCAGAATGATGCTACAGGAGCATTTTATCTGCTTCATTCATGATTATCTGCCTACGAAGAGTTGCTTGTTGGCCTGTTTAGAATCTTATAATACTGTTTGTAAATCACATCCCTCAACCTGAAAGCCTCGCCAAACAAAGCTCCAGGTGTCAGGATGACTTCTCTGCTGGAAATTCCACCACCTCATCATGCTCATCTGCTCCACCTGAGCTTCCTGATTGCTCCTCATCCTCACCTGCTTCCTGCTCTACTTAAGCCCTCTCCTGTTTCTGTTTCCCCACCAGGTGTTCAGCAGAGTGTTCTGGCTTATCTCCAGATCCCTGTCATCAACCTGTCTTGTTCCCTGGGTTAATCTAGTCTTGCTCCTGTTGGTTCCTTCCCGCCCCGCCCTGCTCTGAACAGGTTCTTGCTTTTCTCCAGTGGATACATAGCTGATCTCTTCCTTTTGTTAAGTCTCTGGATTCCACCAGCTTTTCAAGAGCAAACCGTCACTTCCTGCTAGGCTGGACCCTGTCTTCCTCCTGAACCTCCCCGTTTTAACAAACCTATCAGACCTTCATCGCTGAATTTCTGGCTCCCTAAAGATTCCTTATTACACCAGAGCCCTTCAAGTGTCACCAACCCCAATTTCTCTAAATTTTGCTTTTGAGGATTCACCTCTAATCTTTTTAACGTGGTCTTGAGCCATAGTTTTCAGGCTTCCTGATGGTTTTTAGAGTTTAGATCACTTAACACTGACCTACGAATCACTTAGGTCTTAAAAAGGCCAGTGTGATGTTTCCATTCAGCAGAACAAAAATCCTGTTTCAGATTGTATCTCCAGGCTCTTCGTCACCTCCTGGTGGTCACAATGACACTGGATTTCTTTAGTTGCATTAAAAATAAGAAAGTTTGACGAAGTGCATCTTTTGCACAATGATCTTAGATTAAAAACTTGACTTTTCTCAGCTTTGTGTTAATCTTCTCATGTCATGTCTAACAACCTACTGTAGGTTAAATGACCTCGCCGTGCCTGTGCAGATATTACTGAAGCAGTGTGGGGATTATCTGGACAGAGAACAGAACAAAAGACAAAAACATCCAATGAGGAGCTTTGGAAAGTCCTTCAAGTGGTCTGGCGAACTATTCCTGAGGGCGGAGAGCTTCTCTGAGAGGCTTCTGACTGTTTTGGACAAGTCTGCTCAGGCTAAACTTTCCCTAGCACGCTCTTCGGAAGTGTACAGTTTTTTTCTTTCACCCTAAAGGACCGTCTGCACGACGCTAAATACTTCTGATCCTTTTCCACATCTTTTACTTATATAACCTGGTATGTTTTCATGGGCCCTGTGAAGTCGTACCCTGACGGAGCAAACACAGAGGAATCACAGGAAAACAGTGAGGGCAGTGTTAAGCAGTACAGGAACCAAGAGGCTCTGCTGCCTCTTTTTATATCTCTTTACGAGGATAGACATCATCTTGGTCTTGTCCACCATCACCATGTCGGCTGATGTCAGAGCATGGAGATGAACTCTGCTCGGTGGACTTGCTATGACAACCTGAAGAGGCCTGGACAGGATTAACTTCCTCATTCTCTGTCCTCTCTCTGGATGGCAGGACAGATGGCTATCCACCTAGAGTTCTTCTGGAAGCTTTTCTTTCCATCAAGGGTTTTCCCCTCCCTGGTCTCCTCATACAGCTTTGGATGGAGGACTGAATCATCCTTGGGTAAGTAATTATACTTTTCACATGAACACATTTATTTTAAATGGGAGTAAGGTGGATGACACAATGGATTTAATTTTAAATGGATTAGAATTGGACTACAGTGAACTGGATAGTATTGATTACGCCTGTATAAAGTTTGAGATTAATTCTGGTGCTATACAAAGAAAGCAGAACTTAATTACATGAGATGCTTGTTTGTTTTAATCTATACAGTGTAAAGAGTAGACCATTGCTGTCTGCTTGTACAATTAAAAAGCTTTTTGCTGCATGTCTAGATACACATATTTTCAATGAAATGAAACAAATAAAGCCCTTAAGAGTTACAGTGTATGACGCTGACTGTAATCCCCTTCAACACCTCTCTGAACCAAGGCACTTACAGACACACCTTTTCATTCAGGAGGTCTTACATTTGGCTTATTTCTGCTGCAGTTTTGGGCCTAACAGCATGTTCAATTAACAGCTGCAGCTTTAGCAGCGATTTCTAAATAAATCTTACATGACTTCATATCACATCTTGGGCATCGACCGTAACTCTCAAGAGAATTGCTTTTCTGTCACAAACAGATTTCTTTATATTTGTGGTTGGCAGGTGAAAATGGGATCTACATAGGATTTGGTAAGAGGGGCTGCTAATAAACATGGCAAAAGACCGGAGATTGGCGCAGCAATCTAATCAGCGCTGCACATCTTTTCATCTAGATGTAAGGGAAATTAGATATTCGACAGTGGCAGTTGTCTTCCAGTCCCACACTTTGGTCTTCACCATGGACACCCTGTTAAACAGCAAGATGACTCTGATCAGCTGGCTGTGTTGTCCAGGTGTGTTTGTGCATGTATGACACTGACTGTGTATGGAGGATGCTCGGCACCTTCCAATAAGATATTTTTAAGTCTGAGCATGGCTCTTGTTAGTGCTGAACTCTAAGGACTGGCCAAAATGAGCAATCAGGTGAGGCTGGCAAGGACAACAATCTTTCTTCCCACAATCCTGACTCCAAGTTCACCACTTCTCTGCTCTCCATCCTCTCTTTCTCTGCCTCATCTGTCACTGAAGCCATTTTAACTTGATGCTGACAGGCGTCCCTGACAATACCTATTACAGTCCCAATTATGCTATCTCTCTCTCTCCTCATTTGTATTCCCCCTCGCAGCATGGATGTTTCCCATTCCTTCCCCTGATGCTCCAGGACTGGTGGAAGCTCTAAGCACTGGGCATCAGTCCTTCCCATCAACGCACTGTATCTCAGTCCTCTTAATTAGCCTCGATGGACCATCTTTCTTTTCCTCTCGCAAAAATAACAACAGATATGGGTGAGTGAGGGAACACAAAGAAGGAAGAGTGTTCTCAAACATAGCAGGAGATGCTTGACATGCAACAAAAAAGCAAACAGTAAAGCAATGTGACTGTCAAGATAGAGGCACCCATTCCAGTAAACCACCAGCCAAGTAACTTTTAGCAAAAGCACAAGCTGGCTTAGCTAGTTTCCTGTACAGTACGGGTGTCAAACACCATTCAATTGTATAATAGCTAAACATAAAAATAAATCAGATGAATAAATCAAATATTGCAAAATTCATATCTAGTAGACAGCATGGCAGCGCCTGTGTCCAGCTGGACTCCCAGCCGTCTGACCAGCACATATCTACGCTGGACACTTTGATGGTAGAGGTGATAGTTACATGGATGAATCTCTACATAAATAACAATAACAACATAAAATACAGCTCAGTCAGGGCAAAAGTACTACTGTGGATTTAATCAGTTTTGTAGCCAAGTTAGGGGTCTACTAGACTAATATAAAGTATTGTAAGCAACATGAGATGTGAAACTGTCTTTAACAGCCTGATTTAACTACTGGACAGTCAGAGACCTGCAGGTAAACAAATCAGTAAATAATATGAAGCTTTTTATCTTTTATCTGCATCTGAACTAAAGCTGCATCCAAAAACAAAACTTCCAGCACTGATGTTAAAGTTGTTTACATCTAGTACAACACATGCACTTACAGCACCACCTCCTCCTAAGCGGTTTTGGTAAATCCGGGACATTTTCCAGTCTCAGACAGACGCTGCTGGATTTAATGCAAATGTTTGGAACAGAAAAAGAAGAGGCTAACGGTTTAGCATAACTAGCTTAACCTTTGAAGTATCAAGTACTGTCAGGAAAGATCTGCCTGATGTTCATGTCATTCTGAAGACATACAGGGTTTAACTGACATGTTGACTTGTTTCACGTGTCGGCCAGAGACTCGCTGTTTATTGGCTGCCAGCACAAGTCAATTGAAAACCATGTTTGAAGTCTATTTTAACCGCTGATGATGTCCGCTCCAATTCAAAATAATGAGTTCAGATTAGGGATGGAACTCCAGACGGGCGGCTAATAAAACTCGGCGGTTTCCAACTTCTGTAAAATTCCTCTCTAATTGCTCATATTGTTGCACCTGTGGTGCATTTACTGATGCCAGTAAATGATAAAACTGCCTTCTTCTTTAAAGGTGGAGTATGTAAGATTTTCAATATTTTCAAAACAAATTAACTAAAAAAAAAAACTACAATCATGATTAGATAGTTTTTTTTAAACATGTAGGTTCCAGTCTGTCCATATTTGATGTCTTATTAAATTACAAGTTTAATTAATGACAAAGACCCTTCTTAAATGTTTACCTACCAGTAAACATTTTTATTTGTCTAATTGAAAATGTTCTTGGTGATTTTAATGCATATGTTTGAGATTGGCACATGACACTGGTCCACAAGTTTCAAAGACTTTTTTTTTTCTCTGTTTCCCAACCAATAAGATTTGAAATATTGTGGGCTTTTTTTTTCTTCTTTTCTAAATGCACTGTGAAAAGATAATGTGCAATATCAAATATCTGCCTTATGGTTCCACCTTCTTTTGGTCTTCATGTATAAAGTCTGAACCCATCATTTTGGTTTAGGATTTAGTGTGGAGATATGCTTCTCAACCACAAAATCAAAGATGCTTGTTTCCACAATGTCAAATATGAAATCTGGGAATGTGGCTCCTCACGCAGTAGCGGTAGCCAACAGCTGTGGCCCCCAGAGAGGGGTTTATGTATCTTTTACAGAAAAAGGCCTTGACTAGGACGCATATATTTTCTATCAAAGCAAAATGGGTAAGTCTCTCCTTTCCCCACCCTGCTACTACCACTCTGTCTTCTCACTTGTTAACCCCCCCCCCCCATCTTGTGCAGGTGTGCCAGGGAGGTGATGAATCTCCCATCCGTCTGTAACGCTCTCCGCTTCGTCGGCTCTTCCTTCGCTTCTGACCCAAATCTAATGCGACAGGACTCGTTTTTGCGGTCCCCACATGCTCACCTTCCCCCACCTCCCTCCTCCACCCCCCCCCCCCCTCCCACCTGCTGTTGCAGGAGCAGAGTGCCACCCCTCTATTTTTAGCTGTTTGTCCTTGAGTTAGAATCCCTGAAAGTTGCTGCGATCCACCAAAGACTCCCTCTACCTCTGAGAGCAACCAGTCGCTGTCGCTTTCCAGCCTTTCGCCATAACTGGAGCGAAGATTTCTCTCTAAAGAGGTGAAATGGAGGGAGTGTTAATGCAGACAGATCACACGTCCTCCCCCCTCCTCATCCTCACCCCCCGCATCAGAAAGTTATCCACTGTAGCCAATTAGCATGACTGTTCTGTCTAGCATTCCCCCCATCCCTCTCCTCACTGCCTCCTCCTCCCCTCCTCCCCCCCCCTCCCCTGCCCCCCCCTCCCCTGCCCTCCCCCCCCCCCCCCCCCCCTCCCCTCCCCCCCCCTCCTCATTAGGGCTGCGTCGTAACACACCGAATCATAATAGGTGCTCTTCACTGTGAAATGGCTTTAGCTTTGTTTCATTTCACCGCTTGTAGCAGGAAGATGAGGAAACAGACAATCTATTCCGCGCAGGCACACATTCTCACCACCAGACACATCAGGGCCGGCCATTAATCTGCCGTAAAGCCGCTTTTTTGCCCGCCTGAAGAAATCCCTGATATCCCGAGTCAGAGAAAGTGGGGGCTAATCTCTGGGAGCTGCCATGCAAGGCCATGTACTTTCCACTGATAACAAACAGATGAATTCAACAAAGGAGATGGTTTAAAGGAGGGGCTGATGTAGACAGGAAACCAAAGTGGATGTCTGTTGCGCTGTTTTCAGTCCCACATGTAGCTTGTGTTCAGAAAAAGCAGGTTTTCTAGTCGAACCATTATAATATGGTTGTTTTGGCCTGACGTGCTATGCTGAAAGAAAACCATCTAACCAGAATAACCATCCTTTCATCTATTAAAACTTGAATTTACTGGGAAGGAATTTTGTTGACTGAAGCAGATGTAAATATTCTGGGTTGAATGAATGTATTTGGGCTGAGGTTTGTTGGTTCAGACTCACTAGATCTTGAAGAGGAAACATATTAACCAGGATCTGAATTGATTTATTTTTGCCATATAAACTTAAATCTAAGATTAAAAGTATTTCATTTAAGAGGGTCGTTACAACTACTTTCTACAATATTACAATTACATGAATAACTTGTTCTGATCAAACATAAAACAGAGTTTTTACTCAAATGTTTATTGCTAACTAGTGCCGTAAAGCAAGCAAAAATAATGTTCACATATCGCCAGGTGGAGCGCCAGATAAACACTGCGACGGTACAAATTAGCTGCTTGGCTAGCTCTGAAGCTCATTCACATTTATACATGTGTACTCATGTTGGTTAATGTGTGATGACCTTTTTTATTTTAAAAAAAAAAATAGATTTATAGTTCAAATCTTAGAGGAAAAGGAAAATGACAAAAAAAAACCCCAACAGATTTGTAACTTTATGTTTACATGAGATCCTTTGTTTCATCTCTGCATTCCAAAGCGAATTCTGCTCGGCTCGTCGGACTGGCGCTGCTTTTCTCCCGACTGGACGTTCGACTGTGTGTAGTTTATAAAAGTAGTTTGTGTTCTTAATATTTTTTCCTGTTTAGCATTGTGGCATCATAATATTTGTGTAATATCAATGTTTTTCTATAAAATGGCTCAATATCTCATTTTTGGGAAAAGTGTAAATCTAATATGAGGCACATAAATCTTCCATAAATGTAAGATTGAATATGAAATGGGCATTTCTGATTAATCCACAAATAAATGTCATATTTTGAGCAGAAAATGTGTCAGATTTCCTCTCTAGTTGAACTGTGGTTTTAACTCTCATACGTCCAAGAATATTTAGATTTACTTTTGGCAAGAACGTTCTTTCTAACTAAATGAAAGTGGAAATTATTCCCCTGACTGATTTACACTCACTTGAAGTTGTTTTCTTCAGGGTGGAGGTTGGGCAGCGGCAGGAGATGGTTGGAAGAGATGGAGGGCTGAAAGGTAAACGTGGGATGAGGGAGGGGGTCTGGGGAGGGATGGGGGGGCGGAGACGGCCGTTCCAACACACATCCTAAACCCTGAATGCAAATATGAGTGAAGGGATTATCGCAGAGTTCCAGGCGCCGCTTTTGGAGCTTTGTTTCCGTGAAGGCAGACGTGTGTGTGCATGTGTGTGTGCACGTGTGTGTGCTTGTAACAGTGCATGTTTGTGTGACACCCAGGCACCTGTTTCCTGCTGGAAAAGGTTAATTACATCTCCGCTGCCTGACTGGACGTGCCATGCATAATCTCACATGCTAATGAGACCCGTGTGCACGCCTTTGTCTTTGTGCACTCTGCAGAGGCTGAAGTATGGCGGCTGCAGATATCTCAACCACTTGCTGCAGCTCTGAAAGTCTATTATTGCAGCCAAGAAGAAACATAAGCATGCACTTGCTTGCTGGGTTATGCACTCAAACAGGTGAGAGGCTGGAGAGAGCTGCAGAGGCGTTTCCCACTCGGCTCCCACCAGGCGGATCTGCAGCATGTGTAAGCCTTAGTAATTACTTGTGCGGTTATTAACAAGACAGAGATGCCTCGCCATCAGAGGACGAGCAGCTCACAAACCCAAATTTTCAGTCCGACCCTTGACTCCCATCTTCACACTCCAGCAACGATGCTGATTGGACAGCTGCTTGGCTTCAGATCGAGCCCAGCTCAGCGTGAAAATCTGAGATGGGCTTCAGCCCTCCATGAGTGACTTTGGAAATGACTCCCCGCTTTCTCACTTGGCTGCAGTTTTAGCTAAGTTGATCTGAGTTGATTAGCAGGTAAATGAGGAGGTTCAGAGTCGCGCCAGGCCTTGGGTCCAGTTCAGCCTCTGCAGAGGATCCGCAGTTAAGGTGGAGAAGGGAGAGATGGAGCGTCACCCAGTAGGTGTGACTGAACGAATAAAGAATTTAAGGAGATCCTCGTTTCTTCACACCTTGTTCAGCACAGCAGCCATGGCAGGAAATGAATAAAAGAGATTTCGTTTTCGTTTTTACACTGAATCACATGATCAGAAGCCGAGTTTGCAGTCAGGGGAGAGTTAGAGCACTGAGTTCCCAGCAGTTCCCAGGCTGGTATTGTCATCAGTCTGATTTATGTTGAGGAGAAAGAATGGAGACGGCCCTGTGGTTGTTACGTTCAAGCAGTTCAAAAGTAGAACAGAAGTCAAACGTAAAGCCTTACTCATAGTTTCGACTAAGAAAGAAAAAAAACTGGATCTGATTTAAACATACTTCTCTCATTTAGACATGAAGAGTTGTTGATAAAAGCCGGAGTTTTCTGACTCAGCAGCTGCAACCCAGGTCAAACTTCAGTCTCTGAAAGGAGAATAGCCTGGTGAAGGAGGGGAGAATTCAGCCGACAGCCCAGCGGCCGAGCTGCTTCCTCCTCTCCCTCTCCTTCCAGCACTTGCTCTTGTTTTTTCGTCCTCCGTCTGCGACAGAAGCCGTTTAGGCCGCAGAAGCAGGCACAGGTGAAGGGCATGGCTTATCTGCAGGACTGCATCCAGGAGGACCTGCGAAAGGACAGAAGAAGAGGGTCAAGTCGTTTCTTCGCTGATGAGGAGTTGTTCCGTCAACATGGCTGGAAAAGAATATCTTCCTCCTTTTCATACATGTTCAGGCTGAGAATGTTGACTCAAGGTTTTCATTCATGGGGTGAATAAACGGTTTATTTTAATGTGAATCGCTCACGGTTTGACTAAAATCCTGACTAAAGGGAAGGAAAAATCTTGATGTTTAACACACATCTAATTACTGTTGTGGCAACTAGAAAACTACTGAATAAACTAAAAGTTTGAATACCTTCATGTTTTACCATGTGAATAAATTCTTGTCTAGTTTGGACTCATTTTTAGCATTTACTGTGTGAAGTATCTGTCAACTTCACGTCCATTTGAAATATGAAAGAGTGCAGAGCTGCTGGTGGAAGGAGACGCTACCCTCCTCTCAGTGGACACACTCCTTCATTGTCTTCGCATGTTACCGGTTTGTTCAGAGGGTTGAAACGCTTGCCTGCATGATGTCTGACAACACGAAACTACTACTTCAGCTGTGGAGCTGAGTTTCCTGGCTGCTTTTTGGAGGAGCGCTATGGCGTTGCCGACCTGACAACTCTGAAGGTTTAACTGTTAATCTAGCGAGTAAATAATATCAACAAAGATTCATCATGGAGCAATGATGTGCCGTTAATGTAGAACACAGGTTTTCTATTTGGGAGCAGGCTTCGTTTTGTTCAAACTCTGCCTTTATACTCAGTCTGTGCTCGCATGTAAACATGTAGTGCTTCAGTTCAAAGCTATTCTTCTTTACGAATGCAACATGCATGAATATGAAATTAAATGAAAAATACGTTATTAATCCCCATTAAATTAAATTAATTTTGGGAAATTAAAAATTGCAGTGGATAATTAATTTGAGGAAGTTTTGTTCCGGAGGCTGATGGCTGCTGGCAGGAATGATCTTCTGTATCTTTCAGTCTTACATCGGACCTGAAGAAGCCTCTCACTGAACACACTTTGTTGTTTCATCACTGTGTTGTGGAGAGGGTGTGAAGAATCCTCCATCATCTTCATCAGCTTGTGCAGCATTCTTCTTTGGACAATCAGCTCCAGCGGCTCCAGAGTTACTCCAAGCACAGAAGCAGCTTTCTGGATCAGTTTGTTGATTCTCTTCAAGTCTCTGGTTCTGATGCTACTACCCCAGCAGATGCTGCAAAGCTGACTGCACTCTCCACAACAGACTTCTAGAAGATATGCAACATCTTGGTGCAGACGTTAAACCATCTCAGCTTCCTTAAGAAGTACAGTCTGCTCTGACCTTTCTTGTAGATGTAGTCAGTGTTGCATTTCCAGTCCAGTTTGTTGTCCAGCTGAACTCCAAGATACTTGTATTCCTCCACCACCTCCACCTCCTCTCCCAGGATGGAAACAGTGCTTTGTTTATTCTTCTTCCTCCTGAAGTCAACAATCATCTCTTTTGTTTTGCTGCTATTTAATATGAGATGATTGTCACCGCACCATTTAACAAACTGACTGACCAGTTCTCTGTACTCTGCTTCTTGTCCATCCCTGATACACCCCACAACTGCAGAGTCATCAGAGTATTTCTGCAGATGACAGGACTCAGAGTTGTACTGGAAGTCTGAGGTGTACAGAGTGAAGAGGAATGGCCAGAGTACAGTTCCTTGTGGTGCACCAGTGCTGCTGACCTCCATCTCAGACACACAACCTTTCAGTCTCACAAACTGGGGTCTGTTTGTGAGGTAGTCATAGATCCAGGTGGTTGTGGAGGTATCCACCTGGAATTTATGGAGCTTCTCACATAACAAAGCAGGCTGAATGGTATTAAAAGCACTTGAAAAATGAAAGAACATGACCCTCAGAGTGCTGCCTGAATGGTCCAGATGAGAGTGTGCTCTCTGGAGCAGGTATATGATGGCATCTTCAACCCCAAGTCCATTACAATAACAGAATCGGTGATAAAGGGCAGCCTTGGCGGAGTCTAACCCTCAGTGGAAATGAATCCGACTTACTACCGGCAATGCGAACCAAGCTCTGACACCTGTCGTACAGGGACCGGACAGCTCGTACAAGGGGGTCCGGTACCCCATACTCCCGGAGTACCCCCCACAGGAGCCCCCGGGGGACACGGTCAAACACACTTGTACGCACAAAACACATGTAGACTGATTGGGCAAACTACCCTGCCCCCTCCAGGACCCCAAAGAGGGTATAGAGCTGGTCCACTGTTCCGCGACCAGGACGAAAACCACACTGCTCCTCCTCAATCTGAGATTTGACTGACCACAAAGAACACAAAGGCTCGTCTCACATCTGGATGATCCCAAGGACTTCTGAAAAATACTCTCTGGACTGATGAGACAGAAGCAGAACTTTCTGGAAGGTGTGTGTCCTGTTACATCTGGTGCAAAAATAAAATATACTCAGACATGGTACTGGTAGTGTGATGGTCTGGGCTGCTGTGCTGCTTCAGAACCTGGACTTATTGGGATTGTTGTAACTATGAATCTGCTGGTACCAGAACATTCTGAAGGACAACCTTCGGCTGTCAGATCATCACCTTGAGTTCAATCAGACTCGGGTTCTGAAACAGGACAACGACCCACAACACACCCTCCTCTCCAGGACCCCTGAATAGACCTTACCAGGGAGGCTGAGGAGTGTGATTCCCCTGTAATTGGAACACACCCTCCGGTCCCCCTTCTTAAAAAGGGGGACCACCACCCCAGTCTGCCAGTCCAGCAGCACTGTCCCCGATGTCCACGCAATGCTGCAGAGGCGTGTCAGCCAGGACAGCCTCACAGCATCCAGAGCCTTAAGGAACTCCGGGCGGATCTCATCTACCCCCGGGGCCTTGCCGCCAAGGAGCTTTTTGACCACCTCAGCGACTTCAGCCCCAGAGATAGGAGAGTCCACCCCTGAGTCCGCCAGCTCTGCTCCCTCATCGGAAGACGTGTTGGTAGGATTGAGGAGGTCTTCGAAGTATTCCCTCCACCGACCCACTACGTCCCGAGTTGAGGTCAGCAGCTCCCCATCTCCACTGTACACAGTATTGATGGAGCACTGCTTCCCCCTCCTGAGCCGCTGGATGGTGGACCAGAATCTCCTCGAAGCCGTCCGGAAGTCTTTCTCCATGGCCTCGCCGAACTCCTCCCATGCCTGAGTTTTTGCCTTGGCGACAGCTGAAGCCGCATGCTGCTTAGCCCGCCGGTACCCATCAGCTGCCTCCAGAGTCCCACAGGCCAAGAAGGCCCGATAGGACTCCTTCTTCAGCTTGACGGCATCCCTCACTGCTGGTGTCCACCAACGAGTCCTGGGATTACCGCCACGACAGGCACCAACGACCTTACAGCCACAGCTCCGGCCGGCCGCCTCAGCAATAGAGACACGGAACACAGCCCATTCGGACTCAATGTCCCCCGCCTCACTCGGGACATGGTTGAAGCTCTGCTGAAGGTGGGAGTTGAAGCTCGCTCTGACAGGGGACTCAGCCAGACGTTCCCAGCAGACCCTCACAACACGTTTGGGCCTGCCAGATCTGACCGGCTTCCTCCCCCACCATCTGAGCCAACTCACCACCAGGTGGTGATCAGTTGACAGCTCCGCCCCCCTCTTCACCCGAGTGTCCAAGGCATGTGGCCGCAGGTCCGACGATACGACTACAAAGTCGATCATTGAACTGCGGCCCAGGGAATCCTGATGCCAGGTGTACATATGGACACTCTTATGTTAGAACATGGTGTTCGTTATGGACAATCCATGACGAGCACAGAAGTCCAATAACAAAACACCATTTGGGTTCAGAGGGGGGGGGGGACCATGCCTCCCAATCACTCCCCTCCAGGTCTCACTGTCATTGCCCACGTGAGCATTGAAGTCCCCCAGCAGAACAATGGAGTCCCCAGAAGGAGCACCCTCCAGCACTCCCTCCAAGGACTCCAGAAAGGGTGGGTACTCTGAACTGCTGTTCGGTGCATAAGCACAGACAACAGTCAGGACCCGTCCCCCCACCCGGAGGCGGAGGGAAACTACCCTTTCATCCACCGGGGTAAACCCCAACGTGCAGGCACCAAGCTGGGGGCTGATGAGAATGCCCACACCTGCTCGGCGCCTCTCACCATGAGCAACTCCAGAGTGGAAGAAGGTCCAGCCCCTCTCGAGGGTTCTGGTTCCAGAGCCCAAGCCATGCGTCGAGGTGAGTCCAACTATATCTAGTTACTGTTACTACCCCAGCAGATGCCGCAAAGCAAACCTATATTCCCTGCTTTTAAACTAATCTCCTCAAAGTTAAGACTCTCTGTACGTCCAAGGAAGCTCTACCACGTAAATGTGCTTATTTTACTTCAGAGAGCATGCCAGGAGATAGCTTGTTAACTTGCTTAATTTAATTGGCAACCCTACCCAAGATCATTTGTGATGCATTTAATGCTTTTCCTCTTTCATTTAAAAAACCTGTAGTGTATCAGCCTTTAAAAGGCCTACATTAAAGCTACGGAGCAGTTTCCAAGTCCGGTCCTTGAGAGGCACCATCCTGCATATTTTAGTGTTTCCCTGCTGCAACACACCTGACCCAAATCAACAGCTCCTTGAAGTTATACTTACAATGAAGCCAGCAACAGATCTGATCATTAATCAGCCTGCATGTGGTAAATAAACAAAAAACAAGGCAAGTTCACTTATACAGCACAACAGGGTGATTCAGAGTGCTTTACAGAGACAATGAAACATTAGAAAATAAGTTTAAACAAGAAATCAAAGAAAAGGAAAATCATTTATGTCAGTGCTTCGCTGAAAATAAAGGCAACTGCTTCAGTTTTGTATGCCTCCTCTCTTCTTTTAAATATTGAGTGGAGAGCTGAGGAAGTTAGCTCAGGAGGAACGGAAAAGTACTTTGGTTGGCCCATCCATCCATCCATCCATCTTCTGCCGCTTATCAGAAGTCGCGGGGGCAGCAGCCTAAAGCCTGTTCCATCCTCCACGAGAAGCGAGAACTTTTTTCTTGTTCTCGAGGTTCCGAGAAGAAAATTACGTCATTTTGTTCTCGCGGACGTGTTTGAGGACAGTTTTCTTGACACATCGGGCTGCAGAACTTTTTTCTTGCGGGGCTGCGAGAAGTATCGTGTGATTGGTCGGACATGTGAGGTGGGCGTGGTTAACTCAGAGAAAGCAGGAAGCGGAGTTGCTGCTTCCGTGTGTTTCCTGTTGCCGGCAAAACAGATTGTTTTGATAAAACAGCTGATCGAGGTGGTGAGAAAGTACCAACATTTTTACATGTGGCAATAAAACACTCGGACCCAGCCGCGTGCACGACCCGCCCCGCCGCGTGCACGACCCGCCCCGCCGCGTGCACGACCCACCCCGCCGCGTGCACGACCCGACCTGCCGCGGACGAAGCTGCTCGTTAAATATGAAACTAGAAACTGGGAGAGCGGAAACCTCCACCAAGCACGATGTCTAAGAATCCTTTTAAAAAGTTCCTGGATCCAAACGGTGATCTGGATCACCTCCAGAATTTAATCAGTTCTTCATTTTTACATTTGCAACAACTCTTGAAATATTTATAAAATGCGGGAGTCGCTGGAATTCAGCCAACAGCAGGTGGAGTCTCTGGCCGCAGAGAACGCCAGCCTCAGGGAGACGGTGACTTCTCTCAACGAGGGAATGACCCGACTCACAGAGGAAAATAAAAAAATAAAGGAAACTGTGATCGATCTCCAGGCGCGCAGCATGAAGGACAACCTGGTCTTCGCAGGAATCCCGGAGCAACAAGAAGAGGATCCAGAGCAAACAATCAGATCCTTTATCCAAACCAAGCTGAAGCTACCCGAAGACGCGGTGAGGAACATCTCATTTCACCGAGTTCATCGCTTAGGTGGGAAAAGACCGGACAGCCGCAGACCGAGACCGATTGTAGCCAAGTTCGTGAGCTACAAGCAGAAAGAGCAGGTGAGGGATCGAGGTCCGGAACTCCGCGGGACCGATTTTAGTGTAAATAATCAGTTTCCCAAAGAGATTCTGGAGAGACGCAGGGTCCTGTTTCCCATCCGGAAGAAGCTCAGAGACGAAGGATCCCGTGCAGTCATCGCGGTGGACAAATTGTTCGTTAATGGACAGCTTTACCGTGACAAAAATAATTAATGACACGTTTAGGGATTTCTATAAAACATTATATTCCTCAGAAACAGATCCATCAGACAACAGCATTGAGGAATTTCTCAGCTACCTCAATCTTCCAAAGTTACAACAGGATCAGGAAATGGTTTTGGATGCACCCATTTCAGTAGGGGAACTACATGAAGCTTTAAAACACATGCCCAGCAATAAAGCTCCAGGACCAGACGCTTTTCCAGTTGAATATTATAAAGAATTTTGGTCTATACTAGCACCCACTTTTTATAAAATGGTTTCAGAAATTAAGGAAAAAGGTCGAATATCTCAAAACATGAATTTGGCTAGTATTACAGTATTACTAAAACCAGGAAAAGACCCCAAACTCCCATCTAGTTATCATCCAATATCACTAATGAACGCAGATCTTAAAATAATCAGTAAAGTTTTTGCTACAAGACTAGAAAAAATAACCCCACTTATCATACATCCTGATCAAACAGGATTTATCAAGGGACGACATTCCACCACTAATACGCGCAGACTAATAAATCTAATTGATTATGCCACCATACATAACCTGGAAACTACAATAATCTCTCTAGATGCTGAAAAAGCATTTGACAGGGTGAACTGGAAATTCTTATTTGCAACATTAAGAAAATTCGGGTTTGGCTCATCGTTTATCGACTGGATAAAGATACTGTATAGCAATCCAAATGCATGCGTCAGGACAAATGATCAAACTTCTCACAGCTTCAGTTTGCAGAGAGGCACCAGACAAGGCTGTCCACTCTCCCCCTCACTTTTTGCAATCTTTATTGAACCCTTAGCAGCTAGCATTAGACAAAACAAAGACATTAAAGGCATCAACTGTAGAAATATGGAGCATAAGACCAGTCTTTATGCTGATGATGTATTACTTTTCCTTCAAAATTCACAATCAATTTCTGAATATTCCATTAATTGGTCTAAAACCACCGTTCTACCCATCAACTGTTCCTTCCATAATACTCCTGACACTGCTTTACAGTCAGGAGATATTAGATACTTGGGAATAAACATCTCACCCAGACTGTCAGACCTTATAAAGCTAAATTATGTCCCTCTACTAAAAACAGTTGAGGACGATCTCACACGGTGGAAATCTTTACCCATATCACTAATGGGAAGAGTTGCCACTATAAAAATGATGATTCTACCTAAAATCAATTATCTGTTTTCAATGATCCCCATTAAACCTCCATCGACCTGGTTTAAATCGCTGGACTCTAATGTTACTAGATTTCTCTGGAAAGACAAACCACCACGGATTAGTCTAAAAACACTCCAGAAGACTAAAGATAGCGGTGGCTTAGACTTGCCTAATTTCCAAAATTACTTTATAAGCAACAGACTACAATACATCTCTAAATGGCTTAAACCTAGCTATCTAGATGAACCATGGCTTAATATAGAAGAAGCTATGTGTGAGAATATGGCAATTTCAGACCTGCCATTTATCAGCACAGCTGTCAAACGCCAAAAATGCTTTAAAAGCATTAATATCAGCTCCTCACTAATGGCCTGGTGGGAATTTCTTAAACTAACCAAATCCTTGCTTATTCCATGCAAACTTACACCTATTTGGAACAATCCCGACATCCAGCAAAACCGGAAAATGATAAACTTCCCTCAGTGGAAGAATAAAGGAATAAAACAGTTAGAACATTTAATAGAAAACGGGAACTTTCTCCCTTTTGATATAATTACTTCACGATATGAAATCAGCAGCACAAAATTCTTAGAATACCACCAACTTAAATCTATTATAGGTAAGAAATATACCCCTGATCAATTAAACTTGCAGCTACCTATCAGGGCTGCAGAATTCTTAAATCTCAATGCCCCGAAACTGTTATCCAAAATATATAGATTACTATCAAAGCTAGACGATTCCATATGTCTCCCAACTTCTAAATGGGAAGCAGACTTATCCAGTAACTTTGACCAAAATGAACGGTCACAAATCTGTTCAAATACATTTACAATGACTAAGAATTCAAACATGCAACTAATACAATTTAAAATTCTGCATAGAAGTCATTATACAGGACACAGGATGTTCAGGATGGGTCTGTCACAATCAAACATCTGTCCACACTGCACTGGCAACACGACTGACAGCTACTACCATGCTTTGTGGTCTTGCCCACCTGTCCAGGAATTCTGGTTTCAGGTATGTAAAGATCTGTCAAATTGCTTCAAATGTAACATCCCTACAAACCCCAAACTGGGCCTACTGGGTTACTTGGGTGAAACTAACATAGAATTTAATTCTGCAAACTTAATCCTCACCAGTTTATGTATCGCAAAGAAAACTATCCTTCTAAACTGGAAAAGCAAACAAAGTCTGTGTATCCAGCAGTTCAGAAATCTCTTATTAGATCACATCAGTATGGAGATGATGTCTGCCTCCTCAAGGGATCAGTCAGCTGAACTTTATTCCCTCTGGTCCCCTGTGATCAGCTCCATCACTTAGTATGGGGGGAGAATGTGACCTTATTGCGCTCGGGGTTGGTGGCCGGTTGGGGTTCTCTGGGGGCTGTGGGTCTGTGGTGAGCTCCTGGGGGGGGATTTTGACTGCTCCATTGCTGGAGTGGCTAGGTTTCTAGCCCTACTGTGGACCTGGATGGGCCAGCGGCTGGAGTTGCCGCGCAGCGGCGGGGCGAGGTCGCTGGCGGGGGATGGGTTGGCGGGAGTGGTGGGCGGTAATTATGGGGGCCCTGATCGGGGCCATCCTGTCCTCTGCCCCCTCTGAGGTATCTCACATGGGACATGATGGAGGGGTGAGGTGAGGATGTGTGGGAGTGGGTGTATGGGGTTACAGATGGATGGTGGGATGGCTGGGGGGGGATTAGGGTTGGGGATATAGGTGGGTAGGGGATAGGGATGTGTGAGGATGAGTAGATGTGTGTGTGGAGGGGTATGTTGGCGCGTGGGTTGTATTGGGGTGTGCCTGTGTTGGAGGAGTGAGGGTATGTGTGTGTGTGTGTGTGTGTGTGTGTGTGTGTGTGTGTGTGTGTAGGGGGGGGTGTATATGCGGAATGGGATGTGTGAGTGAGGGTGAAGTTTGGAGGGGGGCTGTGGGTGGTGGAGGGGTGTTTGGTGGGGCATGTGTGGTTGGGTAGAAGTAGAGGGATGGGGTGGCGGGGTGTGAGCGTGTGTGTGGGGGGGGGGGGGGTGAGCGTGTGTGGGGGCGGGGGCGATTGGGGTTCGTGTGACTTGGTATGGGTGAGTGAGTAGAGGTGGGGTGGGGTTGTATATGTGATGGATGATGTGCATGGATTGCAGAGGGTTGTGTGGATGGGGGTTGAGAGGGGAGTGCGTGTTTGGGGGGGGGGGGGGGGGGTATGCATGTATATGTGTGAGGGGAGTGCGTGTTGGGGGGGGGGTATGCATGTATATGTGTGAGGGGAGTGCGTGTTGGGGGGGGGGGGGGGGTATGCATGTATATGTGTGAGGGGAGTGCGTGTTGGGGGGGGGGGGGGGTATGCATGTCTATGTGTGTGTGGTTTGGTGGTGGGGGGGTGGTGTCCTGTACCCGGGGGCGCAGCTGGTGCTCTGGGGTGCGACCTGGCTGCCGCTGGGTGGCGGTCTGGGGATCCTGGTCCTCCGTCGGTGTGGGCTGTGCCCTCTGCCTGCGGGGGCGGGGGGCTGCTCACGGGCTCTTGGGGCCCTGGGGCCTGCGCTCTGTCTGCCCTAGGTGGCCGGTGCCCGGCGGGATCGGCCCTTGCCGGCCTGGGCCTGCTGGGGCCTGTTCCCCCTGACTGCGGGGGACTCTGGTTGGGCACCTCCTTCGCCACCTCCTGGGCAGATGCATGGCTGGCTCTGGAGTGGGGGGGTTGGGATCTGTACCTGGGGGTGACTGTCGGTTACCCGGGTCTCTGGGTTCTCCTGGCCTGCCTCTAGCTGTAGGCGGGCGGGGTCACATTGGCATGATCACTCTTCTCTAAACACGTTCCACTCTGAATGTTCTGCATGAATGTTCTGCATGTGTCACAGTCACTGAGTCATCCAGCAAGTTTATTCACTAACAGCAGGTACCTCTCTTTCTGTCTTTTTGACTTAACTTGCTAGTTTCTGGTCCTCATGATTGTCAACGGTTTTGTTCTCCACGAATCTAGAGTTGGCTTGTGTGGGTGTATATATTTATGTGTGTGGGTGGGTATGTGTGTGTACTTATGTGTATGTGTATGTATGTATGTGTATGGATATGTATATATGTATGCATATGTGTGAGTGTATGTGTATGTATGTATATGTATGTGTGTGTATGTGTATGTGTATATGTATGTGTATGTATGTGAGTATGTATATCTATCTTTATGTATGCATGTATGTGTACATGTGTGTGTATGCATGTGTATGTATGTGTATATGTATGTATGTATGTATATATGTATATATATAATGTATGTGCGAGTGTATATACATATATATGTAGGTGGGTATGTATGTGCATATACATGTATGCATTGATCTCTTTTGGTTTTTTTTTTGTTTTTTTCTGTTCTCTTTTCTGTTCTCTTTCTGCCCCTTTCCTGTCCTTTCCGGTCAGGTCCAGCAGCATAAACTCTGTAATACAAGCTATTATCCAAAACAAATTGAAAAATAAAATAAGAATCAAGAAATACAAGGGGATCATTACATCTACAAAAGTTCCCCTTGGCAAAATAAATTTGCTCAGCAGAACATCCAGAACATCAGTCTGCTTGCTTAAATGCTGGACAAGACAAAAAAAAAAAAAAAAAAAAAAAAGAAAAAAAAAAGAAATATTTATAAAAATCCCTCCATAACCTTTTAAGTCATCTTGAGCAAAAAGACGCCGGGGAAACAACCTCCTCGGCGAAGGTAACAACCGGGTTCATTGCACATAAAGCAGACATCGCCCCCCGCAGTGACCCCTCCCCACTGCAGACATGCTTCTCGTGTATGTATGGACTGCCAAACAAGACGTTTTTTCTTGTTCTTGCAGCCTCGAGAACAAGAACTCAGTTCTTGCTTCTCGTGGAGGATGGAACAGGCTTAAGCAGAGAAGCCCAGACTTCCCTCTCCCCAGCCACATTTGCCAACTCTGCGGGGGGGATCCCGAGGCGTTCCCAGGCCAGCCGAGAGATATAATCCCTCCAGCGTGTCCTGGGTCTTCCCCGGGGTCTCCTCCCAGAGGGACGTGCCTGGAACACCTCACCAGGGAGGTCCAGGAGGCATCCTGACCAGATGCCCGAGCCACCTCAACTGGTTCCTCTCCATGTGGAGGAGCAACGGCTCTACTCTGATCTCCTCCTGGATGACCGAGCTCCTCACCCTATCTCTAAGGGAGAGCCCGGCCACCCTGCGGCGGAAACCCATTTCAGCCGCCTGTATACGAGATCTCCTTCTTTCGGTCACGACCCACAGCTCATGACCATAGGTGAGGGTAGGAACGTAGATCGACTGGTAAGTCGAGCTCCTTCTTCACCACAACAGACCGGCGCACCACAACAGATGGCAGCTCAGGGAGGGGTAAAGTAATCCCAGGATTTAGCAAAGTAATCTCAGCAATGAGTAAAGTAATCCCAGGAATGAGTAAAGTAAAATGTGAGGAACTGTTCTACAGTAGACAGTAAAAGTGAAGCTGAGCAGGTTTCTAGGTGTTTAATAGAGATGTTACCAGGTAAATATATCAGGAAGCCTTCAGCTGATGATGATGATGATGATGATGAAACCTCTATCGATGGTCAGAGTTAAGGAGAATCCAGGTATAGACCTCACATTCACCTTAGAAACACCATGACGGGAAGAGAAAATACTTCACTATAAAAACCTGCTTTATCTCCTTGGAAACTAACAGGACCTTCATCTCCATGGAAACTAACAGGACCTTCATCTCCATGGAAACTAACAGGACCTTCATCTCCATGGAAACTAACAGGACCTTCATCTCCATGGAAACTTGCAGGACCTTTATGGTTTGAGCTGGAATAAAACGTTTCACCACACAACATTCAGATTGTGGCTGCTTGCTGGCAGAGATTTTGTCCCACGATGATGAAGCAGGTAAGGTTTGCTTGAAGTGGAGAAATGATCAGAAGCTCTAAAGAGTTTTTCTTACATTCCCACATAAGTGCTTTGGAGATTGAACTGTGTTTGGTTTGGATACCAATGCTGGGTAGTCTTTTAGCTCAGTTTCTCACCGTCATGTTGCTGAGCTACACGTTAGGATTCCTGCTACAAACTTTGCAAAGCTTTGCTACACTTCAGCGATCTCATGTACAGAGATCTATAGTCACAGACAGAGGTATATGAAGCAAAAGTATGAGTGAAAATAAACTAGAAGTCCTGCCATGTTTTCGGATCTACCTGTTCATTTAGAACACCTGTTTTCACTAATAGGCTCATCTATGTGCAGTGGAGCTGAGCTGGTGACATTCAGCTGGTTTACTACGTGGTGGAAAGAGCTGCCGGACAGGACTTTTACTTTCTGCTTCTTCTTTAGACACCTCTGGTCAAAAAGAGGTTGAAGCCCAGTAAACTTCTAACTTTCACAGTTTCCACCAATATGCTGCACAAATGAGCGCTGAGATTTGGAGAAGCGAGGTGAAACCGAGAGCTTCATTAAATATCACCCTGAGTCAGCAGCTCCGGCAGGCCTGGTGAGTGTGTGTGAGTGAGTGTGTGTGCGTGTGTGTGTGTGTGTGTGCGTGGGTGTAATACAAGTGGGAGAAAGTGGGTGACAAAAACAAAGTAGCAGACCAAACATAAAGTGTCTGTGTGCTTGTTTGTGTGTGGCTGCAGGGATTGATACACACTTCAGTTGGGGGCAATTAGCTGAGCTACGCCCCCCCCCCCCCCCCCCCCCCCCTCCCCCCACCACCAGGCCATGCAGCATATGCATGCATGTGTGTGTGTGTGTGTAATATAAACCTCCTTTTGCACTTCATTTATGCCTGCTCTGCCATTTGGGTCTGCAGGTTTCCCACTCTGTACCCAATGGCTTTAGACCCTATGTGACATGCCAGAGAAAATCACATAGGAATAGAAAGCCATAAAACACAGCAGTGAGTCAGTCACACTGGTGGCAGGAGTAAACTTTTCTTTCCCCAGAATGATCCGTGTGTGTGTCCAAAAGTGTGTGTGTAGCTCTCTCACTTCGTGGTTTTAAAACCCTCAGCTTGTCTGACAGCTAACACAGCCCTGCAGAGGATTTACAACAGTGCTCAGACACCTCTCTCCACGGTGCATCCTTCTCGTCTCCCACGTATCATCGTGCTCTCCCGAGCATCGATCTCTCCCGTTTCACTCTCACCCATCGTCCAACTCCCCCTCCACTTCCCGCTAACTGCCGGCCGTGAGACCCGGCATCAGATATCTTGGGGTTCTTTCCCAAGCAAACACAGTGATGAGACAGATGAAAACACAGCCTGCAGACCCTCTGAATTATTAACTGGCTGAAAAACAGACGAGTCAATGTGAACAGAGAGACAGCCCTTCTGGTTTTTTCTCAGATGGTGAATGATGTAGTCACATCTCTGCTGGGATGAAAATAATCAGCTTCACTTCACAGCAGGGGTTAGGGCAACCTGATCTCCAGTGGGCCGGGCCAGTGCAGTAACAGCCTGATCTATAATAATGACAACTACTCTTTTTTTCTTTTGATGTAGTCCAATAAAGTACCAATACATACAATCAAAATATTTATATCTAATGAACTATCATTTAAAAAAAAACATTATAAACAACCGGAAAGTTCTCCAACAAACATCAACAAGATTTTATTTAAGAGTTAAATCTCCAGCAGGTCCTCCTGCTCAGAGACATGTTCCTCTGGGTGAAGTGGTTCCTCGTCCTGATAGTAGTCTATACATTCTGTCATCATGAACAATAAGAAATATAGTTAGACCCTCAGTTTACTGTAAATCTGTAAAAACTCTGACCCAAATGGAGTTGTTCATTTCTTATATTTTGTAGCTTCCTCTCCCGGCTCCCCTCCTCCCCCTCCAGCAGCACATACCTGATAGCCACACCCTGCAGCGTGTTAGGATGAAAATACAAAGTAGTGAAGAAGAAACTCGGAAGGCAAACGTGGCTGAGAAAATGCAGGAAGGATTTCCCGACCCGGCTCGGTTTATTTGCCTCCTCCTGCTGAACAGCCGAGAAAGAGAAAATCGTTGGTGGAAAAAGCTGCGAATAAAAAAGCCTCGGATCACGCAAGGAGGAGAACCAGAGGGGGAGGAGTCAAGGCAGGGTGAGGGGCCAGGGAAGGAAGAGGAGCACAGAAAGGGGAGGGCCCAAGACAGGGGGAGGAGCCAAGACAGGGGGAGGAGCTAGGCCAGGGGACCACTCCCCTACATCACTTATCCCAGCTTTAAGGAAACATTTAGATTTATATTTAATTTTAGATTTGTATTGAATGTTTAGATTTAATAAATAACATTTTGATTTTTATTTCATATGTTGATTAATATATCACTTTTAGCTTCATATTCATTATTTATTATTATATATTATTTATTATTGTTAGTCAGCAACTCGCCTGCACCTACCAGGTCTCTCGCCTGGAGTTACCTGGCCACTCACCTGCTACATGCTGCAATAGGCTTCTGTTCAAGAGGCACTTCTAGTTACAGACATAATTGGAAAGTCAGAGGACATGCAGGGATGAAATGAAACAAAAGATAAAGGAGAGCGGGACTCTCCCAAATAGTTTGATGCAGGTAGGATTAATGTCAATCCTCCATTCACTTTTAATCCCTAATTTAAGCTCATTCCTGCAAATGCCAACTCTATATGCACGGTGTGCGCTTTTGTGAGTGTGTAAGCTGATTTGTGTCCTATCAAGATCCACTGTGGAGACTATGTGGTATATTTGTTGTCTTCTTGTTTGGATGTGAGATAAGACAATCAGTGTTTGTAAGAGCGCACACGGGTATAAGTGTGTGTGTAGATTGTATGTGTTCTTGCATCAGGGCGCGTGTGCATCGCATAGATAAGCTGAGTGTTGTGCCTTGGAGTTGGAGTGAGAAAATCCTAATGCTGATCCCAACAGTCAACGGCCCAGAAACTTTTCACAGAAACCTTCCTACATTCATTATTTCTACGAGACCTGCCAGAGACACACACACACACACTGAGCACAATTACAGTTTTTTTTTAAAAGTCTGAATGAAGCTTCATAAATGGTCGTGAATGAAAGTCCTAAAAGATAAAAACATGCTTCCAGATCTGCTTTTTACTTACGTTTTTATAAGCAGCAGTCCCACACTATCCTGTTCCCTTCTCCCAATCAGTGTGCAAACAATCCCTGGCTCTCTTTCCCATATCAATATCCTTCTTTTCTCCCAGTTAAACCACAACCCTTGTGCTGCCCTCTGCATACCATCACATGACCATTAAAACCATCACGGATCATATGACTTCTGCTCTGGCTTTTGGTACCTGCACAAAGCTTTTACCTGTATCTGCTGCATTCCTGCCACCCCACACCTCCATTTTACCTTCCCCCCCTCCTTCTCTTTATTTCCCTTCTCCATCTGGCTGTTTTTCACTCCCTTATCCAGCACAAATGCCCTCTGTCCTTCTTCCAGGTAAACCCTCCTTGCCCCACCTCCTCCAGCTCAGATAAGCGACATGTTGGGTAGAAAAAAAACGGAAAGACAACAAAGATTCTGCTCCTCCAAAGATGCTGAGTTTTCAAAAAAGAGACAATAAGGAAGTAAAGTAGGTATATTTGGGTATATATTGTGGTGTGTGCATTTAGGTGTGTTTTAGTGTGTTGGAGTCTCAGTCTGTCCTCATGTACACCTGTCTCCCAGGCCCAGCAAACAAAGAGCCTATTGACTCAATAAGACACAGGACCTTTCTTCTCTACAGGCCACTGCTTTGTGCTGACCACCCCCCTTCCCCCGACCTGAAATGCACACACATCTTCAAATTCCCCGAACACACACAGGCTCACAATTATTCCAGCATTTCACTTGTTCCCAGTCCTATATGTGTGCTACATTGGAGGGCTCCATCCTGTGGTCGGAGACATTTCCTCGTCTCAGCCAACTCAGACATTAAATGATAGTAGTTTGGATGAACGCAGCGAATCAACGCTGCTTCTGGCCATGTGGGTGCCAGGAGCACAACTGGTTGTTCTTCAATACATCAGTTCAGCACAGATAACACTATTCTGTTATTTTTGTGGTGACAGAGCCTCACTAGTTGCATTCCAGCACTATTTTTCAGCATATAAGACATATTTGTAAAGTTTCAACAATTGCGATTTGCAGTAGGTGTTTCCACTGAATGGTGTTGAATGCGTAAGCAATAATTCTGGTAAAATCTGGTCCTAAAAGACCCCACTTTGAGAAGAATGGAGACACAAAATATTTCAACACTTTGAAGCAGTCATTTTGCTAGCCACTACTGCTGTGCCTTAGTAATGTTCCGTTGGAATTTAGAGGCCATTTCGAATGGGAGCAGACTTGAAGAAGGGATATCTGGGAGGGGATGATCACCGAGAACTTATGGATTCAGACTTTCAGAATTATCTGGGATCTGTGCGATGTCACTTAAAGGGTTCCTATGATGGTATTTGGAGTTTTCTGGGCTTTCTACAGTGTTACAGTGTTGAATCCTCATCAGACATGTGAACGACACCGTTTTTTATCACCTAAACGCAGGTTTGAGTTTGACTTCCAGCACTCTCTCTGTTCGGTTTCCATGGTGACGAAAAACGCGTCGTTGTAGAGAGTTTTTTCTACTTGGAAATCCTTGTGACGTCCCGGGGGATAAGGTTGGGTGATTGGTTACCTTCTACTGGTTAACAAGGGCATGTACAAATACATCAGGCGGGTGGAAAACGTGGGATAAAGTTATTTCCAACGATGGCTGGTGAGTTTACCAAAGAGAGACATCCTGCTGCATTCGTTGCTGTGGGTTGCTGTTTTCCACTTCGTTTTCAGGCTCTGATTCAGGTTCCAACATGTAGGGCTGTATGCTATGTGTTGACATTGTAGATTGTTTTTTTATTGAGTTCATATGAGCCTAATGCTTCTGTTTATGAGACGTTACAATGACGGTGAAAGCAGGTGCGGTGCGCGCTCCCGATGTAGTGCAGTGGCGGGAGGCGGGGCTTAATGCGGAAGAGTCTCAATCCACTCGTTTTGCCCGCAGGCTGATCTGACGGCCTACGGAGAGGGTCGGTCTGAAGTAAATAAAGCCATTTGTGACAATAACTCCATCAATCCCAGCCCTTCTGGGCTCAGAAATAAAAATAAATTAGCCTGAAATGCACAGAATAGTTCCACTTTAAGCTCTTGTGGCACCAGGCTTTTTTGTCCTCCATGGGAAGCTGCACTCATCTGGTGCGTAAATGTGATAAAAGTTGTTGCGACAGACTTTTACATCAACACATCTGAAAAACCACCTCACAAGAGCAAAAAACTTTTTTGTGATACTTCAGAAATGTTTATTCTAAATGTAAATTTTTCCATTTCCTCTTTTAATTTAAGATATTTACGCTTTGTACATATCTGTGGGTGATGGAAAAGCAGCTACTAAACATGTTGGAAGCTCAGAGATCACTAAAGATGTCAGTCAATCAATGCCTCTCAAATGAGAGACTTGATTGGCTGGAAGTTCTGATCATGTTTTCTGTTGGAGTGGAAAGAGGATGGAGTGAGTCATAATGGAACTGATCTTCCAGCTGTTAGCTGGGGTCAACGTTGCTACTTGTCTCTGTATGCACGGTGGTGCCAAGTGTACCTGCTGAGTAGCTGCTGCGGAGTAGCAGCTACTAACTTGTCAGCTGCTCTGATGATACCAAAAGCAAATAACTCCAGCTCCGAGACAGTAAATAAAAATTAAAATCAACTTATTTGAACTTTCTGCTTGAGTTATGCCCAGCAGTGAGCTATCCAACATGCCTAACAACACAACTCCTGCTTTCCCAGCAAGGTGTACATCCACATAATTCAGGTGTGGTGCACACACCCAAAAGGCTGAAGCACTGCCAGAAATACAGCAAAGATGTGGCACATGCTCAGATGCAAATTACTAGCAATAAAGAAAGCAAAGATACTCAGTTTGGATACACAATCCTTTTACATCAACCAGTCAAGATATCAGAATAATAATTTCAAAATAAAAAACTACTGTTAATACAAAGCACAGAATTTATTTTCACTTCTTGGAGTTTTAGTACCACGTGTGCAATGCAGCTCTCATGGATTCCTTCCATGTCACATGTCATGGGAGCAAATCAGATGTCATGATCATGATGATGATGTATTGTAATCATGTATCGTTTTACTGGAGGTCAACATAGAGGTCGATCGACCTCTAAGGTGATGACAAACCTGGACAGAAATGTTCCCTTGCCCGGACGCGGGTTACCGGGACCCCCCTCTGGAGCCAGGCCTGGAGGCGGGGTACGAGAGCGAGCGTCTGGTGGCTGGGCCTTCGCCCATGGGGCCCGGTCGGGCTCAGCCCCAAAGGGTTACATGGGCCCCACCTCCCGTGGGCTCACCATCTGCAGGAGGAGCCGTAGGGGTCGGGTGCAGTGTGAGCTGGGCGGCAGCAAGGGGCGGGGACCCTGGCGGTCCGATCCCCGGCTGCAGAAGCTGGCTCTAGGGACGTGGAACGTCACCTCTCTGGTGGGGAAGGAGCCTGAGCTTGTGCGCAAGGTTGAGCGGTTCCGACTAGATATAGTTGGACTCACCTCGACGCATGGCTTGGGCTCTGGAACCAGAACCCTCGAGAGGGGCTGGACCTTCTTCCACTCTGGAGTTGCTCATGGCGAGAGGCGCCGAGCAGGTGTGGGCATTCTCATCAGCCCCCAGCTTGGTGCCTGCACGTTGGGGTTTACCCCGGTGGATGAAAGGGTAGTTTCCCTCCGCCTCCGGGTGGGGGGACGGGTCCTGACTGTTGTCTGTGCTTATGCACCGAACAGCAGTTCAGAGTACCCACCCTTTCTGGAGTCCTTGGAGGGAGTGCTGGAGGGGGCTCCTTCTGGGGACTCCATTGTTCTGCTGGGGGACTTCAATGCTCACATGGGCAATGACAGTGAGACCTGGAGAGGAGTGATTGGGAGGCATTGTCCCCCCCCTCTAAACCCAAATAGTGTTTTGTTATTGGACTTCTGTGCTCGTCATGGATTGTCTATAACGAACACCATGTTCCAGCATAAGAGTGTCCATATGTACACCTGGCATCAGGACTCCCTGGGCCGCAGTTCAATGATCGACTTTGTAGTCGTATCATCGGACCTGCGGCCACATGCCTTGGACACTCGGGTGAAGAGGGGGGCGGAGCTTCAACTGATCACCACCTGGTGGTGAGTTGGCTCAGATGGTGGGGGAGGAAGCCGGTCAGAGCTGGCAGGCCCAAACGTGTTGTGAGGGTCTGCTGGGAACATCTGGCTGAGTCCCCCGTCAGAGCGAGCTTCAACTCCCACCATCAGCAGAGCTTCAACCATGTCCCGAGTGAGGCGGGGGACATTGAGTCCGAATGGGCTGTGTTCCGTGCCTCTATTGCTGAGGCGGCCAGCCGGAGCTGTGGCTGTAAGGTCGTTGGTGCCTGTCGTGGCGGTAATCCCAGGACTCGTTGGTGGACACCAGCAGTGAGGGATGCCGTCAAGCTGAAGAAGGAGTCCTATCGGGCCTTCTTGGCCTGTGGGACTCTGGAGGCAGCTGATGGGTACCGGCGGGCTAAGCGGCATGTGGCTTCGGCTGTCGCCAAGGCAAAAACTCGGGCATGGGAGGAGTTCAGCGAGGCCATGGAGAAAGACTTCCGGATGGCTTCGAAGACCTCCTCAATCCTCCCAACACGTCTTCAGATGAGGAAGCAGAGCTGGAGTACTGAGAGGTGGACTCTCCAATCTCTGGGGCTGAAGTCGCTGAGGTGGTCAAAAAGCTCCTTGGCGGCAAGGCCCCGGGGGTAGATGAGATCCGCCCGGAGTTCCTTAAGGCTCTGGATGCTGTGGGGCTGTCCTGGCTGACACGCCTCTGCAGCATTGCGTGGACATCGGGGACAGTGCTGCTGGATTGGCAGACTGGGGTGGTGGTCCCCCTTTTCAAGAAGGGGGACCGGAGGGTGTGTTCCAATTACAGGGGAATCACACTCCTCAGCCTCCCTGGTAAGGTCTATTCAGGGGTCCTGAAGAGGAGGGTGTGTTGTGGGTCGTTGTCCTGTTTCAGAACCCGAGTCTGATTGAACTCAAGGTGATGATCTGACAGCCGAAGGTTGTCCTTCAGAATGTTCTGGTACCAGCAGATTCATAGTTACAACAATCCCAATAAGTCCAGGTTCTGAAGCAGCACAGCAGCCCAGACCATCACACTACCAGTACCATGTCTGAGTATATTTTATTTTTGCACCAGATGTAACAGGACACACACCTTCCAGAAAGTTCTGCTTCTGTCTCATCAGTCCAGAGAGTATTTTTCAGAAGTCCTTGGGATCATCCAGATGTGAGACGAGCCTTTGTGTTCTTTGTGGTCAGTCAAATCTCAGATTGAGGAGGAGCAGTGTGGTTTTCGTCCTGGTCGCGGAACAGTGGACCAGCTGTATACCCTCTTTGGGGTCCTGGAGGGGGCAGGGTAGTTTGCCCAATCAGTCTACATGTGTTTTGTGCGTACAAGTGTGTTTGACCGTGTCCCCCGGGGGCTCCTGTGGGGGGTACTCCGGGAGTATGGGGTACCGGACCCCCTTGTACAAGCTGTCCGGTCCCTGTACGACAGGTGTCAGAGCTTGGTTCGCATTGCCGGTAGTAAGTCGGATTCGTTTCCACTGAGGGTTAGACTCCGCCAAGGCTGTCCTTTATCACCGATTCTGTTATTGTAATGGACTTGGGGTTGAAGATGCCATCATATACCTGCTCCAGAGAGCACACTCTCATCTGGACCATTCAGGCAGCACTCTGAGGGTCATGTTCTTTCATTTCTCAAGTGCTTTTAATACCATTCAGCCTGCTTTGTTATGTGAGAAGCTCCATAAATTCCAGGTGGATACCTCCACAACCACCTGGATCTATGACTACCTCACAAACAGACCCCAGTTTGTGAGACTGAAAGGTTGTGTGTCTAAGATGGAGGTCAGCAGCAGTCAGTACCAGTCGATCTACGTTCCTACCCTCACCTATGGTCATGAGCTGTGGGTCGTGACCGAAAGAACCAGATCTCGTATACAGGCGGCTGAAATGAGTTTCCTCCGCAGGGTGGCCGGGCTCTCCCTTAGAGATAGGGTGAGGAGCAGGAGATCAGAGTAGAGCCGCTGCTCCTTCGCATCGAGAGGAACCAGTTGAGGTGGCTCAGGCATCTGGTCAGGATGCCTCCTGGACCTCCCTGGTGAGGTGTTCCAGGCACGTCCCTCTGGGAGGAGACCCCGGGGAAGACCCAGGACACGCTGGAAGGATTATATCTCTCGGCTAGCCTGGGAATGCCTCGGGATCCCCCCCGCAGAGTTGGCAAATGTGACTGGAGAGAGGGAAGTCTGGGCTTCCCTGCTTAGGCTGCTGCCCCCGCGACCCGACCCCGGATAAGCGGCAGAAGATGGATGGATGGGTTTTACTGGAGCTTCATATGGATAATATTAAATTATTACATTCATCCCCCCCCCCCTCCCCCCGTCCACTAGGGTCTCCAAAAGGGCATCAATCACCATTGATCAGACACCATAAAACAGAAAGTACCTAAAAGAAATCCATTAAAACCTTTCAATTCCACCAAACTTGGCAAGGGGGACGACGGTCCCTATGTGAACTGAGTCATTGTCAAACATGTTGCAAAAGTCCCATTATAAAAGGATAGCTCCCCCTAGAAAGGTTCAGATGATTAGCCCCGCCCACTCAATTGACAGACTTGCAAGAAATTTGGTCTACAAGTGCCAAGTGTCAAGGCCTACCAAAAAGCCTCTTGGACCAATTGGTTAAATAAAGCAGGACCTCGACCATTTTGAATAAGGTGCCATTTTCGGGGTCATTTTGGCCATTTTCTTTACCGCACATTTTGATGCCTAGGGAGGCATGTGGGATTAAAAGTTGTGCTAATTGTTTACAGAATCCAATGTGTCTAGGAGGGGTGGGGCCTCAAAGTTTGAGGTCCCAAAAACAAATTCACAGAACTGCCACATAAAACAACATATCTGCACCAAAATACATATAATGCAGTCCCATTTTGAACACAACTACATGTCAACAATTGTATTACAAATTAGCCTTGCCCATCAGCAAAAGGAAGTATCCCATTTGAGGGCCAAGGTTGCTTTTTATCACTGATGTACAATACAAGATCTCACCAAAACAGATCACCACCATGGCCGCGCCCTCAGGAGACAGGAAGTCCCTTGTTTCAAAGCCTAAATGAGCTGTTGTGCAGTCTGGCTGCAGGTGAGGACCATGGAAGCATGGGGGGGTCGTCTGGGGCGGCAATGGGAATAGGCCGAGCTGCGCCATCAGTACAATGGCCTTAATCGCCGCTTGCGGCTTTCTAGTTTGTTTTGTTTTTGTGTTTTTCAGGAGTGACGGCACTCATTTACGCTGCCAAGATGACGAAGGTGGGAACAGCTCACCAATTTTCATTTCAGCTCTTCTATCAGTATTAGTATCAGCTTCAGTATCAGTATCAACATTAGTACCAGTATTAGTATCGGTATCAGTATTGATATTAGTACCAGTAAGTATCAGTGTCAGTATTATTATCAGCATTGGTATTGATAAAAAAAAAAAAAAGTACCATAAAGTAAACTACTCTGCCATTTACATATTTCTTGTTTATTTAACTGGAGACATCCTAAATGCAAACTAACTGAAAGATGTGTTCTGTTCTTGCAGTTCCTGTTGTAACTGCACTGATCCAGGGAGACTTTTCTGGAGTCTGCTGAAAATGTGTTCACTTTAACTTTCCTGCTCCCAGCGGAGCATAAGGCTTAACAAGACCTGTGCTCAGAGCTGAGAGACTATAAGCTCTCAGTTGCTCTACAACCATCTGGCCAACCACGAGGCACTCTATAAAGTTCTGAACATGCTGAAAAAAATCAATGCTGGAAGCTTCGGCCTGGGCAGATCTGAAGTGTTTGCTAGTGTTCCAAGTGGGTGTGTGTGAGAGAGATTTCTCTCCCAAGATGTTTAGACAGATCACCTGAAACCAAGAGAAGAAAAGAAGATGACAAAAAGTAAATGACTGAAAACATGACAAAAAAGGGAAGACGTGTCACACTCTGTGAAGAGAGAAGAGCTAACAAGGCAGGCTAAAGAAAGCAAAGAAAATACAACACTTTGGGTTTTTATCAACCCTCTAAGGCATGGGTTGGAGTCTCAGTTTGCCAAATTCTGAGGTGTGATATCTCACCTGTCTTTGGCTTATCTTGGCCTGACTTGGCTTGGCTTAGCTTGGTTTAGCTTAATTTGGCCTAGCTTGGCTTAGCGTGGTTTAGCTTAATTTGACCTAGCTTGGCTTAGCTTAACTTGGTTTAGCTTACCTCAGATTGGATTAGTTTAGCACAAGAGCTAGGTTTTTTCGTCACAGCTTGATGCTCATTTAGTTGACTGAAGTTAGATTTTGGCGGGGTTTCCTCTCAGCACTCATTTCCCAAGAATCAGAACAAAGCGCTGAGGGGGAATCTTTTTGTTATAGAAAACATGAAGCATGTAGGTATTGTTTTGGAGGGTATAAGAATTGAAGGGCAAAAAGAAGAAAGAGACCAGTGTTGGGAGATGCATGGTGCACTACATAGCTGCTGTGCTGTTCACCATGCAAACGTGGCAACGGCCATGGCAGACGAGATGAGAGCAGAGCAAAGAGATGGACAGAGGAGAAAAAAGGGACAGAAAGGGAGGCCAGAGAAAGGGTTAGTGATCAAAGAAAGCTATCGGCCATCCTGAAAGCCCTCTGCACTCACACATGCACACAAACCTCTGCAGAGAGGATAAAAGATTTTTTCTTCCTAACCCTAACCCCCAAAACTCCAAACCAGACGTGACGTTTCCGTCACATCTGCATGAGGCTAGAAACATATTGTTTCCCTGGAGACGTGATGTTTCCATAGAAACGTATTGTTTCCATGTACATGTGATGTTTCCATCCAGACGGGACGTTTCCATGGAGATGTGACGTTTCCATGCAGACGGGATGTTTCTATGGAGACGTGACGTTTCCATGCAGAAGGGATGTTTTCAGCCTCAGCGGTCAGATTTTGAGGCTAAAATGATGTAAAATGAATGTATAAATAGATAAAGCAGCATAAAGCCTCATTTCCACGTCTTCCTGCTACTATCTACCTGCTATCCTCACTAAAGCACCTCCACCTCAGCTGCATCCCAAATGTCTTCTTGGCAAATGTCTTTCGAGCCATAGAGCTGGATAGCAGCTGACTCTTCTCAGCCTGGACATGGACTATTAGAGTCACTTCTCTCTGGCAGAAGGCTGCGGTCCATTCAGATCAGAACCTCTCGCAATAAAAACAGTTTCTTACCCTCTGCCATCAGATTCATGAACACTTATAATACCTGAGCTGGACACTTTATAACTCCAGTCACTTAAATAATTCATGTCACATGACTTCATCTGTTGCACTGCTAACTTGCACGGCTGTTTGGATGCTACTTTTCATATTGTACATACCTGCATGTCTACAGTAGAAATTACTTTTACCTTTACTTTTATTATATATTTTTAACAAAAAAAAGTTTGTTTGTATATATGTTCACTTCTCTGCATGCCTTGCTTTATTTGTAAAATAGTTGTATTTCTAATTTTATATTATTATTCAGTGTTTTTATTATTATTCTTATTATTCAGCACCTTATCACTGAAACAAGTTCCTAGTCTGTGAATTGTTCAAAGACAATGGCAAAAAACGTCTTTCTGATTCTGATCATTATTTTCCTGCTTTTCTCATCACTTGTTGATCTTTGGCTGCTCCTGATTGGACGTTACCGTCAGTTTAAGCTCTCTGATTGGTGGAAAGTCTGACAGGAAGTGTCTTCATCATCATGTCCAGGTGGAAACAGAGGTCTCTTAGCAACATGGTAGTGATGGTGATGAAGCCGTGATAAATAATGGTGGATTTACCATCTAGTCTCTGAATAAACACTACATGTTGTGTCTGGATTGTAAAGAAATGCTGGAAAACCTCCGTAGACCAGCTGGAGGGTCACATGACCATCCCAGTTCCACCCTGCTGGTCCAGGTGGACTGATGATGGTAGAAGTGGTTGTGCTGAGGGATGCTGGTTATCTAGAAGAGGTTTAAGGGTTAATCAGCTACTTTTCACTTTCCCACAGGTGTG
>NC_136624.1:1397482-1462482 GCF_933228915.1 Telmatherina bonti
GTGTGTGTGTGTGTGCACACACATATACACACCGTGCATCACATCTCAACTACATCAAGTTCATTCACCATCAGAACATCGGTTCATCTCTGGGGAATACTGGAGAGGAGGAGGAGGAGAGGAGGTAGAGGAGGAGCAGAGGAGGAGGAAGAGGAGGAGGAAGGAGAGGAGGTAGAGGAGGAGGAGGAGAGGAGGTAGAGGAGGAGCAGAGGAGGAGGAAGAGGAGGAGGAAGGAGAGGAGGAAGAGGAGGAGGAGGAGAGGAGGTAGAGGAGGAGCAGAGGAGGAGGAAGGAGAGGTGGTAGAGGAGGAGGAAGGAGAGGAGGAGGAAGGAGAGGAGGTAGAGGAGGAGGAAGGAG
This sequence comes from Telmatherina bonti, assembly GCF_933228915.1. Classification (NCBI taxonomy): domain Eukaryota; kingdom Metazoa; phylum Chordata; class Actinopteri; order Atheriniformes; family Telmatherinidae; genus Telmatherina; species Telmatherina bonti. The sequence goes on from NC_136624.1 coordinate 1,397,840, forward strand.
AGGAGGAGGAGGAGGAGGAGGAAGGAGAGGAGGAAGAGGAGGAGGAAGGAGAGGAGGAGGAGGAGGAGGAGGAAGGAGAGGAGGAAGAGGAGGAGGAAGGAGAGGAGGAGGAGGAGGGAGGAGGAGGAAGAGGAGGAGGAAGGAGAGGAGAAGAGGAGGAGGAAGGAGAGGAGGAAGAGGAGGAGGAGGAAGGAGAGGAGGAAGAGGAGGAGGAAGGAGAGGAGGAGGAAGGAGAGGAGGAGGAAGGAGAGGAGGTAGAGGAGGAGCAGAGGAGGAGGAAGGAGAGGAGGAGGAGGAGGAGGAGGAAGGAGAGGAGGAAGAGGAGGAGGAAGGAGAGGAGGAGGAAGGAGAGGAGGTAGAGGAGGAGCAGAGGAGGAGGAAGGAGAGGAGGAGGAGGAGGAGGAGGAAGGAGAGGAGGAAGAGGAGGAGGAAGGAGAGGAGGAGGAGGAGGGGGAGGAGGAGGAAGGAGAGGAGGAAGAGGAGGAGGAGGAAGGAGAGGAGGAAGAGGAGGAGGAAGGAGAGGAGGAAGAGGAGGAGGAAGGAGAGGAGGAAGAGGAGGAGGAAGGAGAGGAGGTAGAGGAGGAGGAAGGAGAGGAGGAGGAGGAGGAGGAAGAAGAGGAGGAAGGAGGAGGAGGAGGAGGAGGAGGAAGGAGAGGAGGAAGAGGAGGAGCAAGAGGAGGAGGAGGAGGAGGAGGAAGGAGAGGAGGAAGAGGAGGAGGAGGAGGAGGAGGAAGGAGAGGAGGAGAGGAAGGAGAGGAGGAAGAGGAGGAGGAGGAGGAGGAAGGAGAGGAGGAAGAGGAGGAGGAGAAGGAGAGGAGGAAGAGGAGGAGGAAGGAGAGGAGGAGGAGGAGGAGGAGGAGGAAGGAGAGGAGGAAGAGGAGGAGGAAGGAGAGGAGGAGGAGGAGGGGGAGGAGGAGGAAGGAGAGGAGGAAGAGGAGGAGGAGGAAGGAGAGGAGGAAGAGGAGGAGGAGGAGGAGGAGGAGGAAGGAGAGGAGGAAGAGGAGGAGGAAGAGGAGGAGGAAGGAGAGGAGGAAGAGGAGGAGGAAGGAGAGGAGGAGGAGGAAGGAGGAAGGAGAGGAGGTAGAGGAGGAGGAAGAGGAGGAGGAAGGAGAGGAGGAGGAAGGAGAGGAGGAGGAGGAGGAGGAAGGAGAGGAGGAAGAGGAGGAGCAAGAGGAGGAGGAGGAGGAGGAGGAAGGAGAGGAGGAAGAGGAGGAGGAAGAGGAGGAGGAGGAAGGAGAGGAGGAGGAGGAGGAGGAGGAGGAGGAAGGAGAGGAGGAGGAGGAAGGAGAGGAGGAAGAGGAGGAGGAGGAGGAGGAAGGAGAGGAGGAAGAGGAGGAGGAGGAAGGAGAGGAGGAAGAGGAGGAGGAAGGAGAGGAGGAGGAGGAGGAGGAGGAAGGAGAGGAGGAAGAGGAGGAGGAAGGAGAGGAGGAGGAGGAGGGGGAGGAGGAGGAAGGAGAGGAGGAAGAGGAGGAGGAGGAAGGAGAGGAGGAAGAGGAGGAGGAAGGAGAGGAGGAGGAGGAGGAGGAGGAAGGAGAGGAGGAAGAGGAGGAGGAAGGAGAGGAGGAGGAGGAGGAGGAAGAGGAGGAGGAAGGAGAGGAGGAAGAGGAGGAGGAAGGAGAGGAGGAAGAGGAGGAGGAAGGAGAGGAGGAAGAGGAGGAGGAGGAAGGAGAGGAGGAAGAGGAGGAGGAAGGAGAGGAGGTAGAGGAAGAGGAAGGAGAGGAGGAAGAGGAGGAGGAGGAAGGAGAGGAGGAAGAGGAGGAGGAAGGAGAGGAGGAAGAGGAGGAGGAAGGAGAGGAGGAAGAGGAGGAGGAAGGAGAGGAGGAGGAAGGAGAAGAGGAGGAAGGAGAGGAGGAGGAGGAGGAGGAGGAAGGAGAGGAGGAAGAGGAGGAGGAAGGAGAGGAGGAGGAGGAGGAGGAAGGAGAGGAGGAAGAGGAGGAGAAGAGGAGGAGGAGGAGGAGGAGGAAGGAGGAAGGAGAGGAGGAGGAGGAAGGAGAGGAGGAAGAGGAGGAGGAAGAGGAGGAGGAGGAAGGAGAGGAGGAGGAGGAGGAGGAGGAGGAGGAAGGAGAGGAGGAGGAGGAAGGAGAGGAGGAAGAGGAGGAGGATGGAGAGGAGGAGGAAGGAGAAGAGGAGGAAGGAGAGGAGGAGGAGGAGGAGGAGGAAGGAGAAGAGGAGGAAGGAGAGGAGGAGGAAGAGGAGGAGGAAGGAGAGGAGGAGGAGGAGGAGGAAGGAGAGGAGGAAGAGGAGGAGCAAGAGGAGGAGGAGGAGGAGGAGGAAGGAGGAAGGAGAGGAGGAGGAGGAAGAGGAGGAGGAAGAGGAGGAGGAAGAGGAGGAGGAGGAAGGAGAGGAGGAGGAGGAGGAGGAGGAGGAGGAAGGAGAGGAGGAGGAGGAAGGAGAGGAGGAAGAGGAGGAGGAGGAGGAGGAAGGAGAGGAGGAAGAGGAGGAGGAGGAAGGAGAGGAGGAAGAGGAGGAGGAAGGAGAGGAGGAGGAGGAGGAGGAAGGAGAGGAGGAGGAGGAGGAGGAGGAAGGAGAGGAGGAAGGAGAGGAGGAAGAGGAGGAGGAAGGAGAGGAGGAAGAGGAGGAGGAAGGAGAGGAGGAGGAAGGAGAGGAGGAAGAGGAGGAGGAGGAAGGAGAGGAGGAAGAGGAGGAGGAAGGAGAGGAGGAGGAGGAGGAGGAGGAAGGAGAGGAGGAAGGAGAGGAGGAAGAGGAGGAGGAAGGAGAGGAGGAAGAGGAGGAGGAGGAAGGAGAGGAGGAAGAGGAGGAGGAAGGAGAGGAGGAAGGAGAGGAGGAAGGAGAGGAGGAAGAGGAGGAGGAAGGAGAGGAGGAAGAGGAGGAGGAAGGAGAGGAGGAGGAAGGAGAGGAGGAGGAGGAAGGAGAGGAGGAAGAGGAGGAGGAAGGAGAGGAGGAAGAGGAGGAGGAAGAGGAGGAGGAAGAGGAGGAGGAAGGAGAGGAGGAAGAGGAGGAGGAAGGAGAGGAGGAGGAGGAGGAGGAGGAGGAGGAGGAGGAGGAAGGAGAGGAGGAGGAGGAGGAGGAAGGAGAGGAGGAGGAGGAAGGAGAGGAGGAGGAGGAGGAGGAAGGAGAGGAAGAGGAGGAGGAAGGAGAGGAGGAGGAGGAGGAGGAAGGGGAGGAGGAGGAGGAGGAGGAAGGGGAGGAGGAGGAGGAGGAGGAAGGGGAGGAGGAAGAGGAAATTACAAAATGTTGTAATTTTTTTATTAATTCACTTTTAGAAATGTATTCAAACTATATCATTTATTGTAATTGTTTTTTCTATTAATTTTTCTATTTCTATTAAATTTTTCCTATTCTATTCATTTAATATCTAATAATAGTTTTGGTTATGTTTTTTTTCCTGTATTTATTTAGCTTTTTTAACATTTAAAATGAATTTGCATGTTCAGAGGATATCCGCTTCATGTAACTGTTTGTCCTGCGGGCAGGTGGATCTGGCAACACCTGGCATCCCGACACGGAGACACCTCATCCTTATTGTCTTCATTGCCCTCTGACAATAACCTTCCTCATTATTCTCAGTTATTTTCACTTTTTCTTCAGTTGCTCCTCAAACAACCCAACAAAACGTCTGCTTAAATTACAATTGTTAAAAAGAAGAGAATGTGTGTTTCTAAGGAAGGCTGCTAACCGAGCTAGCGACCAGACTCTGTAACGCTGATGATGGGATCTCACCAGACCACACGAGTAAATCCCATCAGTTTGCTTTAAACCAGCTTCGCAAACAGCATTAAAAGCATCTTTCTCCATGCAGTTTTTTTTTTATCTTGCACACTGCAGGCATTAAAGGATATTTTTCACTTTCATAATTTATCATTTGATAGAAATCTCAAAATAAAATGTGGAAACAACTCAAAAGTTTTAAGATCCTGAAAAAAATGCTTTAGCTTTTGCTTTTTGTGAAGAAATAAAGAGCCCAACACTCACATGCACACACCTCGGTATCCAGGTGTGTGTAAGTGTGTTTTGTCTGTGTGAAGAGCCGAGTCGCGTCGGTCCTTTGGCTCAGCCAGAAAAAATCTCCACGTCCAATTATTTGGCTCTCAGAGGCGGACAGAAGAAGCTGGGAAGACGGAGGGGTAGAGAGAGAAAGGACGAGACTTGCAGAGGGAAGGAGAGAGGAGGGGTCTGCACACTTCTGTTTCATTAGCATGAAACAGAAATTCTCGTCTGAATCTGGAAAAATGGTTTTACAGTTAGTCAAAGTCCTGAGAAGATCCTGCAGACGGGAGGAGCTGAAGAGGCATCAGAAGAGATGAAGTTGCTCAGAGAACAACTGGCAAAGGCACATCACGTTTTCTCTCCTTGTTCTCTCCAGGCACTCACTACTCGTCCCGTTGTCTCAGTCCCCTTCTCCTCTGCTTCTTCTTCCCCTCTTCTCCCTGGTTCCAGCTCTTCCCTGCCCTCCCAGATATTCCATCCAAGCCGAGTCTCTGAGCACACTCCAGCCCACTGTCCTCTCTCCTTCTGACTCCTCTCCTCCTTTCAGTCCTCTCTCTTTCTTCCCGGCAGCGGTGACACATGGTGTAGTGGGGGGGTGGTGTTGAGGACATGGAGGAGTGAAGAGGAACGAAGAGTTTTTCTAAAAAGAAATAGAATAAAGGAGAAACTGCAGGATGGAGGGAGGGTGAACGGTAAGTGTAGGTAGATGGAGCAGGGAATGAGGAGGAGAGGCAGGTGGAATGGGTAGTGACACATTGTGGAGGTGTGCATGTGTGTCTCACATTGTGGGGGTTGTCCCTGCAACTGACGCACCACCAGCGAGGAGGAGGAGGAGGAGGAGCAGAAAGATATGCGAACAGAAGGATGGATAGAGGGAGTGATTCAACAAGCACACCACATCCTCTTCTCCTTCCTTTCACACATACAGTTTCTTCGTTTTCATTCACTGGGTTTCAGCAGGACATGCATGGCGAACCTCCTCAGAGACTCAACTGACTCCTAGAAGATGAGAAGGAGGTGTGGAGCGACGAAGAGGAGGAGGAGGAGGAGGGGGGGTTTAGAAAAGCCGGTGTCCCCCTCTGCATCTGTTGTCCCTGTTCATGTGTTCATGTGCATGTTAGGAGTGTTCATTTGGTTAACGACATCTTCACAAAAACATTCCCATCCGCGCACATCACTAAAACTAGACAAGACTGAAACCAGGAAGAAACGTTTTCCTGGACTGATAAAGTCCAACAAACAGTTCAATAAAACTAGACGGAAACTAATTCTGTGGACATTTTAGTTCACAAACATGAGACCTCATCTCATCTTCTGCCGCTTATCCGGGGTCGGGTCGCGGGGGCAGCAGCCTAAGCAGGGAAGCCCAGACTTCCCTCTCCCCAGCCACATTTGCCAACTCTGCGGGGGGGATCCCGAGGCGTCCCCAGGCCAACCGAGAGATATAATCCCTCCAGCGTGTCCTGGGTCTTCCCCGGGGTCTCCTCCCAGAGGGACGTGCCAGGAACACCTCACCAGGGAGGTCCAGGAGGCATCCTGACCAGATGCCCGAGCCACCTCAACTGGTTCCTCTCGATGCGAAGGAGCAGCGGCTCTACTCTGAGCCCCTCCCGGATGACCGAGCTCCTCCCCCTATCTCTAAGGGAGAGCCCGGCCACCCTGCGGCGGAAACTCATTTCAGCCGCCTGTATACGAGATCTCGTTCTTTCGGTCACGACCCACAGCTCATGACCATAGGTGAGGGTAGGAACGTAGATCGACTGGTAAATCGAGAGCTTCGCCTTCTGGCTCAGCTCCTTCTTCACCACGACAGACCGGCGCAGAGTCCGCATTACTGCAGACGCCGCACCGATCCGTCTGTCGATCTCGCGCTCCATCCTTCCCTCACTCGTGAACAAGACTCCGAGATATTTAAACTCCTCCACTTGAGGCAGGACCTGACTCCCGACCCGGAGAGGGCAATCCACCCTATTCCGGCTGAGGACCATGGTCTCAGATTTGGAGGTGCTGATTCTCATCCCAGCCACTTCACACTCGGCCGCGAATCGCTCAAGCAAGAGCTGGAGATCACAACCAGATGAAGCCAACAGGACCACGTCATCCGCAAAAAGCAGGGACCCAATCCTGAGGCCACCAAGTCGGATCCCCTCAACACCTCGGCTGCACCTAGAAATTCTGTCCATATAAGTTATGAACAGAATCGGTGATAAAGGGCAGCCTTGGCGGAGTCCAACCCTCACCGGAAACGAATCCGACTTACTACCGGCAATGTGGACCAAGCTCTGACACCTGTCGTACAGGGACCGGACAGCTCGTACAAGGGGGTCCGGTACCCCATACTCCCGGAGTACCCCCCACAGGAGCCCCCGGGAGACGCGGTCGAATGCCTTCTCCAGGTCCACAAAGCACATGTAGACTGGTTGGGCAAACTCCCATGCCCCCTCCAGGACCCCAAAGAGGGTATAGAGCTGGTCCACTGTTCCGCGACCAGGACGAAAACCACACTGCTCCTCCTCAATCCGGGATTCGACTATCCGGCGGACCCTCCTCTCCAGAACCCCTGAATAGATCTTACCAGGGAGGCTGAGGAGTGTGATTCCCCTGTAATTGGAACACACCCTCCGGTCCCCCTTCTTAAAAAGGGGGACCACCACCCCAGTCCGCCAATCCAGCGGTACTGCCCCCGATGTCCACGCGATGCTGCAGAGGCATGTCAGCCAGGACAGCCCCACAGCATCCAGAGCCTTAAGGAACTCCGGGCGGATCTCATCCACCCCCGGGGCCTTGCCGCCAAGGAGCTTTTTGACCACCCCAGCGACTTCAGCCCCAGAGATTGGAGAGTCCACCCCTGAGTCCACCAGCTCTGCTTCCTCATTGGAAGACGTGTTGGGAGGATTGAGGAGGTCTTCAAAGTATTCCTTCCAACGACCCACAACGTCCCGAGTTGAGGTCAGCGGCTCCCCATCTCCACTGTACACAGTATTGATGGAGCACTGCTTCCCCCTCCTGAGCCGCCGGATGGTGGACCAGAATCTCCTTGAAGCCGTCTGGAAGTCTTTCTCCATGGCCTCGCCGAACTCCTCCCACGCCCGTGTTTTTGCCTCGGCAACAGCCAAAGCCACATGCCGCTTAGCCCGCCGGTACGCATCAGCTGCCTCCAGAGTCCCACAGGCCAAGAAGGCCCGATAGGACTCCTTCTTCAGCTTGACGGCATCCCTCACTTCTGGTGTCCACCAACGAGTCCTGGGATTACCGCCACGAAAGGCACCAACGACCTTGCAGCCACAGCTCCGGCTGGCCGCCTCAGCAATAGAGACACGGAACACAGCCCATTCGGACTCAATGTCCCCCGCCTCACCCGGGACATGTTCGAAGCTCTGCTGAAGGTGGGAGTTGAAGCTCGCTCTGACAGGGGACTCAGCCAGACGTTCCCAGCAGACCCTCACAACACGTTTGGGCCTGCCAGATCTGACCGGCTTCCTCCCCCACCATCTGAACCAACTCACCACCAGGTGGTGATCAGTTGAAGCTCCGCCCCCCTCTTCACCCGAGTGTCCAAGACATGTGGCCGCAGGTCCGACAATACGACTACAAAATCAATCATCGAACTGCGGCCCAGGGAGTCCTGATGCCAGGTGTACATATGGACACTCTTATGTTGGAACATAGTGTCCGTTATGGACAATCCATGACGAGCACAGAAGTCCAATAACAAAACACCATTTGGGTTCAGAGGGGGGGGGACCATGCCTCCCAATCACTCCCCTCCAGGTCTCACTGTCATTGCCCACGTGAGCATTGAAGTCCCCCAGCAGAACAATGGAGTCCCCAGAAGGAGCACCCTCCAGCACTCCCTCCAAGGACTCCAGAAAGGGTGGGTACTCTGCACTGCTGTTCGGTGCATAAGCACAGACAACAGTCAGGACCCGTCCCCCCACCCGGAGGCGGAGGGAAACTACCCTTTCATCCACCGGGGTAAACCCCAATGTGCAGGCACCAAGCTGGGGGCTGATGAGAATGCCCACATCTGCTCGGCACCTCTCACCATGAGCAACTCCAGAGTGGAAGAAAGTCCAGCTCCTATCGAAGGTACTGGTTCCAGAGCCCAAGCCATGCGATGAGGTGAGTCCAACTATATCTAGTCGGAACCGCTCAACCTCACGCACAAGCTCAGGCTCCTTCCCCACCAGAGAGGTGACGTTCCACGTCCCTAGAGCCAGCTTCTGCAGCCGGGGATCGGACCGCCAGGGTCCCCGCCTCTTGCTGCCGCCCAGCTCACACTGCACCCGACCCCTACGGCTCCTCCTGCAGATGGTGAGCCCACAGGAGGTGGGGCCCATGTAACCCTTTCGGGCTGAGCCCGACCGGGCCCCATGGGTGAAGGCCTGGCCACCAGACGCTCGCTCTCGTACCCCGCCTCCAGGCCTGGCTCCAGAGGGGGGTCCCGGTAACCCGCGTCCGGGCAAGGGAACATTCATGCCCAGGTTGGTCGTCATGATAGAGGTCTATGAGCCATGCTTGGTCTGGTCCCTCCCCTAGACACTGGTTTGCCATGGGTGACCCTACCAGGGGCATAAAGCCCCCGATAACATAGCTGCTAGGATCTTCGGAACGCACAAACCCCTCCACCACAATAAGGTGACGGCTCAAAAAATTTTAGGAATTTGTTAAATCCCACCTCCTCCTCTTTCTCCTCCTCATCCTCCTCTTTCTCCTCCTCATCCTCCTCGTTCTCCTCCTCCTCCCCCTCCTCCTCCATGGCCCTTTCGCCACTCACACACAGTGACACACCCCCTTTCAAACCTACAGCAGGAAGGTGCATAAATGCATGGGGCAGATAGGAGGTGGATTCACTGCAAAAGGTTGAATGCAAAGCAATAATTGTCATGGGAAGAAAAGAAAATGTATGGACCCATTTTAGCTATACTGAAGTGGAACTAAAAACCTTATGCTTGATTTTTGTGAGAGGGAAGGAATGTGGGCACAGGGTAGCTGCCAAAAACACAATAAACCTCAAGACACCGTGGTAAATTCACCAGATAATGATGTCACCACAAAGACACCATGGTAAGTTCACCAGATAATGATGTCACCACAAAGACACCATGGTAAGTTCACAAAAAGTTTGTGGTGGTTCTTTAAAACACGACATTCAACCAAATGCTACAATGTTTTAACGATAACGTTAAACTGACTGGTAGCTATTGCTGACTAACTTACTTCGTAGCATGTAGCTATCGTAGCCATGTGTTGATATTGTGTGTGGCTAGCTAACTTATGTTAGCTTCTTAGCATGTAGCTACCATAGAGACTTGTTGATGAATTGTATGTAAAGTTGAATTTCTGCTAACTTAGCTACAGTCTACTGACAAGTTTAATTAAACCAGATGGTATGAGCTAATCTAGTCTAATCTGCAATCTCAATATAGTTAACACAAAACACCTGGACAGCTAGCTACAGATGGCTGCAAACTAACAACTAAAATGTACTTTAAAAAAAAGTTCAGATGGAATAATATGCCACACCTAATTCAAGACAACTTTAACCTTCATTTTCATACATGGCATGGTCTGAATATAATATAAAAATAAGTAGAATTAGTACAATTTAATGAGGTTGTCAGAGTTTTGATATATTAAAATGAGGTTCCATGCTAAAAACCAGTATTCTAGGAATTTGCCTCTCTGTGTATTCATTTGTTGACGATGTTTTTCTGTTTGTCTTCGTGTTGCCATAACAAGGACATCTGATTTGAATTGGCATCAATATTGAAATAAAAAATGCATGAAAGCATCAAAATGCCAGGAATTATTTCTTCATAAAATACAGTCGTGTGAGTTTATGTTGTAAGAGAGGGGCTAGTAGGATCCAAAGAGCGGACAAAGTCAGAGTACTGAGAGAGGTTTATTGGGTCTTCACTGATCCCTGTGAATTCTCCAGCAGGACTTCAGAGACTGGCAGACTGGTGAGCAGCAGGAGGTAGGCAGGCAAGTAGGGGAGCAAGCGAACGAGCGGGCAGGCAGGCAAAACTGGCAGACTGGCAGGTAGCGTCTACGGACTGGCAGGCTTTCTCGCAGGGCAATCAACAATCTGGCGCTGGATAGCAGGCAGAGCTGGTCTTAAATAGGTTGTTGTTGATTGCTGGAATGTGGATCAGGTGTGCTTCCAGTTCTCAGCTGACCATGCCCACCAGGGAACAGGAATCACCACAGTTTAAAATGGATTGTTTAATGTAGTTTTACAGATACTCATCATCATTGTTATTTTCAACATTTATGGACAAAGTATACATGGCAGAAAAGGAAACATTCAAACAAAGATTGTCCACGGCACACAAAATAAGCATTGGCTTAGATATTTGGACCAAAAAGGGTCTCACAGCTTCCTATATTGCAATCACTGCTTGTTTGTTTTTAAACCCAAATGAAAATAAAGCAAATGGCTTAACCCAGCACTGCACATGCTATTCCGACTCCTGTGGAAGAGTGCACAACATAATGGGGGATCCCAAAAGAAACTAGAAATTTAGCTGTTATTACATAGCAGCAAGTGTGAATGTGACAATATGTAATTACTGATGTATAATGCAAAACAGCTGAAAATGTCTGAAATTAGTGACAACACATTTCAGCAGCTAGCAGATGTGCAGCATTCTTTCTAATCTGATAAAGTATAAAATAAATCCAAAGAAGTGATGAAAATTGCAGAGAGAGAGGGGAATAATTTCTTGAAGAATAAAATGTGTAAGGAGGTGATAAGTTGTTCATTCATTCATTTTCTAAACCGCTTAATCCAATTCAGGGTCGTGGGGAAGCTGGAGCCTATCCCAGCTGGCTTTGGGCGACAGGCAGGGTACACCCTGGACAGCCCGCCAGTCCATCGCAGGGCCACACAGAGAGACAAACAACCACTCACACTCTTAGTGTGAGCGTGACAACTAAGTTGTATTGTGCAGAAATATTACTTGTGCAGAAATGTTACTTTTTGGATTCAAAACTACAACATCCAGCACGGAAGCCCATTCTCATAACCACTAGGCCACCTGTATGAAAAAAGGCAAAACTTTTCTATTGAAAAGAGAATGTTCAAGGTACTGGCAGAGCTATTGAAAAGTTTTGCTTTTGGCATAGTCTTTTAGAACTTCCATCAGCAGGATTGCTAAAGGGGAAAGGCTGAACTACACTGCTATGAAGAAGCTAAAGATAGCTATAAATACTGCAACAGCACATCTATCCGAATAAGCTGGAGAGTTGAATATTTGAATGGGTGAAGTAGCACAACAGATGTAGAAAGTTGATACCATGGCTTTCTGAGCATAAGTGTAACCATTAAGAGAAGAAGTTTTGCTATTTTACATGATGCTGTACCAGAATTTAAACCTGTGACACTCCAAACCACAGCCCTTTCATCAAACCACTACACCATCAGAAGACTTAGCAACCCCTGGCAGTAATTCTTTTTGCCAGATCAGAGTTTGGATCAGACTATGGTCTCCTGATGAGATGGTTATGTAGGTTTGTGTCATTAGCATAACTATGGCAACATATGTAGTTGTTTTTCATAACTTGAGCGTGTGGGAGATGTAGATGTTGAACAGCAGGGGTCCCAAGATGGAGCCTATATACCACCACAGGTTACTTTAGTTCACTCAGATTTATAGTAACTTATGACACAAAGTAGTTCCTGTCCTTTAAATATTAACAGTTTTAGCATGACAACAATGTTTATTGCACTGCAACTAATAACCTACAGACAAAATTTCATATTCCAGTTTCTCAAATGCTAAAACACATTGACAAAACATTTCCTTCATTTTAACCAATGTCTAAACACAAAACACTTTTCTAAAGCTACATAAACACAACCGTGTGTATGTAGCAACTCAAACTTTCACACCAAAAGTGCAACACGAAGCTTTTGTAAATGTAAACACTTCACACACTTCAGCAAATCAATTGAAAAAACAATCTTTAATTTGTGAGAAGGTTCTTTGTTTCAAAACTGTATCGGGCCACATGACCTCATCCACATCACAGGCTACATTCTCCCTTGCCAGGCACTGTGGGAAAAATTCCCTGGAATGGTGAAGCCATTCTTGAAGGGCTCCACTGGGATTTCAACACAGGCCCGGCCCGTGCCATTAGCCTTAGGAGGCCTTTTCTGGTGTATGGTTGTTTGTCATACAACTTCCATCTTCATGGACTCCAAAGACTCTTCTGTTGGGTTCAGAAAAGGGGAGTAGGGTGGCAGACAGACATTTAGAAACTGGTTACTGTTGGTGGTGAACGCCTGATTTGGTTTGCTCTGTGGAAGCCGACTTCCACGTCTCAAATGATCACATAAATGCGATGTGCGGGCCCAGGATGGTGTTGGTGCTCCAGGAGGATGTCTCTTAGCTCTTATAGGAAGGTGAGGAGATATGAGTGTTGTAAGACCCAAGGACAGCATGCCAGTGGACAAGCCCCTCTGAACCCATGGCTGCACAAAGACCAATATTACTAATATAATTGTCCAGAAGTACTGTAGGCCACTGAGAAACACAGCATGTCCACCAACTGTACTGTGAACATGGATATATACTTAATTGCACATACTCGTAACATAGGTCTTTGTTTTGTGCAGAGTTGCACTTAAAGGGAACCCTAAAGCCGTGTTTCCTCTGCATCTTTTGGCACTGGAGAACTGTCTATTGTGGCCAAGCTGACATCAGTGTTCTCAAAGTTGATATCATCGGCAATGGCTTTGTCTCTTATCTCCCAGAGTCTGACGACGTTGTTCTCACAAGCCATTTCCACAATTATGGTTTCTTTGTGCCTCTGTAAGCATGACGACCCTCCCAACTCTGTAGTATTCTTTCAACTCTAAAGAAAGAAAGAAACGTGTTGTCAATTCACACGTTTTGCAATAGTAACTGAGATGAAACCAACAGACTACTTCCACAAGCTTGTAAAACTGTATTGTGACAAAGAAAGCAATAGAGTACAGTAGCTGTTGTGTTGTCTGAATGCCCTGATAATGGTGGCCACTGTGAACCTTCTCAGGTTTGGATGGGCTCTTGGCTCTGTTTCATCCATTGTCATGGCATCGACAACGATGATTGTATCTTGTCTATAATGATGGTGTGATGTTGCCTTACTCTTCCTCCTGGAGCTTCTCCTCTTCCTTGTTGGCCTGCTCCCCTTCCCCTGACTCTGCCTTCAACTCTTGCTCTATTCTATTATACAGTCATTTACAATGCTTTTATCCAAAGCAACGTACATACATAGGCACATCGGGGGCAATTTAGGGTTCAGTAAGACACTGAACCCTAAGCTCAGGGACACTTCGGTACACAGTCAGGGGAAGCCTGGAATTGATTCCCCAACTTGTGAGTTCCCCCAATTGAGTTTGTTTGGTATCACGGAGTGCACAGCACACTGTGCACTCTGAACTTGCTTGCTAGGTCATTTCATTCACAATAAGTGTCTTCAATTTTGAGTCATTGTGTGTCATGAAAGACCCCAGGTGTGTTCATTGTGTTCATGTTTTGTTGAGTGTGGCAAGCATTTTACATCACATGAACTTTCAGTTCAGAATGTGAACAGTTCTTTTGCAATGTGTGTTTCAGTAAGGCAAAATGTGTTTAGATTTATGAGAATGGAGGATTGTGTTTTGTGAATTATGTCATCATGTGAAATGTCTTTATGATATTGGCAAATGAGTGTTTAGACAACTGGCCATTTGGTTTAGAGGATTGGCTTTTGTGTTTAAGTATTTGAGAAAGACTGTAAACTAGTAAAGTACTGCAGCCTGTAGGGAATGGGTGGGTGGAGCTTACCATCATGCCTTGCTCATTCGCTTGCTGTTGCACCAATTTCTAGTGTACTTTGCAGCCCCATTACCATCACCTAAAATGAAAAGTGTGCCCTTACGGCATGCTTCTCAGTCTATAGTACTTTTCAGTTGACCAACTGGGCTGTTTCTGTAGAAGCTAACTTAAATTGTTAGTGACAAATGGTAAATGTAACAAATTAAACATAATTGCATGATTTGCTTAGGTTTAACAATTATTTCTGCAGTGCATTTTTTACCACCTTTATTTCTTGACAGCATTATAGTAAACAATTTAATATTTTTCTACATTATATCCCTATCGTCCAATACAGAATGTATCCTCTTCTCAATAGGACACCTTTGGGTTTTTTCCACACATGTATGTGAGAGCTGGGTGGTGGCCTAGTGGTTGTGTTATTGGGCTTTGGCTCTGGATGCTGTGGGTTCAAATCTAACAGAGGACATTTTACCTAATATGTCAGCATAATACAACCCATCACCTCCTTCATTTTAATCTTCAAGAAATTATTCCTCTCTCTCTCTGTATCTCTCTCTCTCTATCTCTACAGTTTTCATCACTTAAAAATGTTTTTTTCTTTGGAATTCTTTCAGACTTTATCAGATTTGAAAGAATGCTACATATCTGGAATGTTATGCCACTAATTTCAGTGCCATTTTCAGTTTTTTGCATTATATGTCTGAAAATACACATTTTGACAATCACACTTGTTATTATGTTATAACAGAAAATTTTCGAGTCATTTTTATTCTACCAAATTTTGGCACTTCACTCCTCTTTAACCATTTGTGCCACTTCAGCCATTCAAATATTAAACTCTTTAGTACATTCAGGAGAATTATGCTATGACTTTTGTCATGGCAAACTTTTGTATTTTTAAGAGATTAAGTGTTTTGTAAAAATAAAATCAGGCTTGATTGGATGAAAGCCCTTTAAACCAAATGCAGATTGGACACTGAAAAAAATTCAGCTGAGCTATTGGTCAGTTTTTGCATAATGAACTGCAAATTGTTTTAACCGGGCTTAGAGGTCTGCACCAGTTTGCAGTGTCCAGTACATGGCAGCCCTATTAATACCGAAAACTTTCTATCAATCAATCAAATCAAAGATACTTTATTCATCCCCGAGGGGAAATTCAGAGTTCAAGCCAGCTCGTCCAAGGTCAGACATACAAACATGTAACATTCATGACAAAAGAGCAATACAGATCCGAGCTTAAGCTTAGACCATGCAGCTATTATACCGGCGCTGCCTTACAATAGATAAGAACAGAGATACAATAGGATCATAGGGGGTTGAGGGCAAAAAAAGGTCACGCAGCTCCGGGCCGCACCACAAGGACGCAGTCCGAAAATACAGAGAAAAAAACCTCATACACTGAAGCACAGACTAAACAAGACACACAAAGTCCAGGAAGGCGGTGAGTCATGTGGGAGGGGACAGAGCATCTGTGAACATGTCTTCTTCCGTTCTCCGGGGGGGGGGGGGGGGTGTTGCGCTAGCCCAAGGCCGCTGGGTGAGGAAAACAATTTGCCCTCGGTCTTGAGGTCCATAGCTGATCTCAGGTCAGTTCCCTCCGATTCTAGCAGACATTTTCTCCATGTTGGTCGATTTTGCGGACCAGCTCCGGGCCAAATGTCCAGTTTGGACCAGACTGGCATCCCGCTTACGGTCGAGTCCTGTCAACGCAAGAGTCTGTGCACTGCTAGCTCAGCACATACTGTTACAGAATTCTGGGAGCCTGCCAGTTGTTGCCAGAATCTCACGGGTCTTGAGGTAGATCAGGACTCCACCAGCGCCAATCAGCAGAATCCCGATCACCAATAATCCAAAGATGTAAACATCCTCCACGTCCTCAGAGGACAGAACCGACAGACACATCGGTCTCCACCTGGCCCATGAGTCCTGAACGTATCCAGCCGGAAGCGTCCCCTCAGGACATGCGGGCTCCCCTCTGCCCGATCTTCAGGTTGAGAAAATTTGATCAATTGCATTGAGAGACCAGCCGATCAAATCCATCATGTAGTTTGAGTGGAAGTAAAGAGATGTAAAAAGATTGCAGATAAAAGCTTCCGCCTTCACTGAGAGCAGAAGTGGAAGTGATTCTATTCTTGATTTGGCAGAGTTTCACAACAGCCATGTACACATAAAGAGGCTCCTAAATATAACTTTGCCCTGTGCAACTTTAAAAACCAGTTTTACGTAAATTCATGGTGGAACTGCTTCCATTCACAATGTGTCAAGTTAAATTATTGCTCCCGGCTGTGTTCTTCAACTAGCAGCGTCTGTTACTATCTAAATCAGCATAATTAGTATCAGCTAAGACTTTTTGCTATTAATTTAAAAAAGAAAGAGAGGGCCTTGTTACATCATGTCAGCTCAGTAACTCTATTTGACCGTTTTGCCATTTTAAAAAAGCAGTTTGGGATGTTTATTTTCATTAGAGCTATACACAATAATTTCATTGCAATGCAAATAAGAAATTACAGAGAAATTTGCATATTAATCAAGTAATGTATTGTAGCATGTTGGGCATTGGTGGGCAGAGCTTCCCAGCAATGGTTGAAGCAACACTCAAACAATAATTTTATGGTTAGCTGAAGTTCATTTCTGCAAAGTATTTACGATCATCTTTAGTTCTTGACAGCATCATAGTCAAATAGTTAACGTTTTTACACAGTATTTACACTTCCACTAATAGAGAATTCATTCTCTTCTCAATAAAATATCTTTGTCTTTTTCCATAGATGCATTTGCATGATGAAATAAAATGAGCAGTACTTTATTAATCCCCAAAGGGAAATACTGTAGTATATAATAATAATAACTAGAGGAGGTCTTGTTCCGGAGGCTGATGGCTGCTGGCAGGAATAATCTTCTGTGTCTTCCAGTCTTACATCGGACATGAAGAAGCCTCTCACTGAACACACTTTGTTGTTTCATCACTGTGTTGTGGAGAGGGTGTGAAGAATCCTCCATCATCTTCATCAGCTTGTGCAGCATTCTTCTTTGGACAATCAGCTCCAGCGGCTCCAGAGTTACTCCAAGCACAGAAGCAGCTTTCTGGATCAGTTTGTTGATTCTCTTCAAGTCTCTGGTTCTGATGCTACTACCCCAGCAGATGCTGCAAAGCTGACTGCACTCTCCACAACAGACTTCTAGAAGATATGCAACATCTTGGTGCAGACGTTAAACCATCTCAGCTTCCTTAAGAAGTACAGTCTGCTCTGACCTTTCTTGTAGATGTAGTCAGTGTTGCATTTCCAGTCCAGTTTGTTGTCCAGCTGAACTCCAAGATACTTGTATTCCTCCACCACCTCCCCCTCCTCTCCCAGGATGGAAACAGTGCTTTGTTTATTCTTCTTCCTCCTGAAGTCAACAATCATCTCTTTTGTTTTGCTGCTATTTAATATGAGATGATTGTCACCGCACCATTTAACAAACTGACCGACCAGTTCTCTGTCCTCTGCTTCTTGTCCATCCCTGATACACCCCACAACTGCAGAGTCATCAGAGTATTTCTGCAGATGACAGGACTCAGAGTTGTACTGGAAGTCTGAGGTGTACAGAGTGAAGAGGAATGGCCAGAGTACAGTTCCTTGTGGTGCACCAGTGCTGCTGACCTCCATCTCAGACACACAACCTTTCAGTCTCACAAACTGGGGTCTGTTTGTGAGGTAGTCATAGATCCAGGTGGTTGTGGAGGTATCCACCTGGAATTTATGGAGCTTCTCACATAACAAAGCAGGCTGAATGGTATTAAAAGCACTTGAGAAATGAAAGAACATGACCCTCAGAGTGCTGCCTGAATGGTCCAGATGAGAGTGTGCTCTCTGGAGCAGGTATATGATGGTATCTTCAACCCCAAGTCCATTACGATATGCAAACTGGAATGGGTCCTGAAAGGTGTTTACTTGCTTGTTGAGGTGAGCCAGTAAGAGTCTCTCCAGGACTTTCATGATGTGAGATGTCAGGGCAACTGGTCTGTAGTCACTTGGTTCAGCTGGTTGTGTTTTTTTAGGCACTGGAACAAGGCAGGAGGTTTTCCACAGCACTGGGACTCTATTTTGTCTCAGACTGGTGTTGAAAAGGTGCTGGAGAATCTGACATAGTTGTTCTGAGCAGGTCTTGAGAACTCTGGGACTGACACCATCTGGACCTGCAGCCTTGTTCTGGTTCAGTTTCTCAAGTTGCTTCTTAACCTGATTGAAGGAGACAAATAAGGTGGAGGTCTCAGGATGTCCTGATGTGGAGGGAGATGAAGCTGTGTTCTGGTCCATGACTGAGCTGCAGGGTGACAGATTGGAGGCGTGACAGGAAAGCATGGTGGGTGATGACCTAGATGTTATGAGATTTTTACTAATATGTCAGCAAAACACAACTTATCACCTTCATCATTTTAATCTTCAAGAAATTATTCCTCCCTCTCTCTGCAGTTTTCATCTCTTAAAAAATTCTTTGGATCTCTCCTAGACTTTATCAGATTGGAAAGCAGATGTGTACATCTGCTAGCAGCTGGAATGTGCTGCCACTACGTAGCAACCTCCAATGGTTAAAAGTGACACCAATCTGGAACTGACAAAAACTGCAGTTCCACCAGGGGCTCAAAAACATTACAAATCCCCATAGACTCCTATGTTAAAGGCCAACTTCACAGAACAATTAAGCATATTTAAAGCCTAGTAAAATAAACAAACGTAGGTTTAATAAGTCAAGTTTACCTTCATGACAACTGTGGGGGGGGGGGAGAGTTTTTTTTATTTAGGGGCGTGTCCTTTTGATGGACAGGTACCCAATCTCCCACTTCAAGTAAGAAGAATGTAGAACATTTAGCCTACTTACCACCGTCACCTTATCGTGGTGGAGGGGTTTGTGCATCCCGAAGATCCTAGCAGCTATGTTGTCGGGGGCTTTATGCCCCTGGTAGGGTCACCCATGGCAAACAGATGTCTAGAGGAGGGACCAGACCAAGCACAGCCCATCGACCTCTATGATGACGACCACCTGGGCATGAATGTTCCCTTGCCCGGACACGGGTTACCGGGACCCCCCTCTGGAGCCAGGCCTGGAGGTGGGGTAGGAGAGCGAGCGTCTGGTGGCCGGGCCTTTACCCATGGGGCCCGGTCGGGCTCAGCCCGAAAGGGTTACATGGGCCCCACCTCCCGTGGGCTCACCATCTGCGGGAGGAGCCGTAGGGGTCGGGTGCAGTGTGAGCTGGGCGGCAGCAAGAGGCGGGGACCCTGGCGGTCCGATCCCCGGCTGCAGAAGCTGGCTCTAGGGACGTGGAACGTCACCTCTCTGGTGGGGAAGGAGCCTGAGCTTGTGCGTGAGGTTGAGTGGTTCCGACTAGATATAGTTGGACTCACCTTGACGCATGGCTTGGGCTCTGGAACCAGAACCCTCGAGAGGGGCTGGACCTTCTTCCACTCTGGAGTTGCTCATGGTGAGAGGCGCCGAGCAGGTGTGGGCATTCTCATCGGCCCCCAGCTTGGTGCCTGCACGTTGGGGTTTACCCCGGTGGATGAAAGGGTAGTTTCCCTCCGCCTCCGGGTGGGGGAACGGGTCCTGACTGTTGTCTGTGCTTATGCGCCGAACAGCAGATCAGAGTACCCACCCTTTCTGGAGTCCTTGGAGGGAGTGCTGGAGGATGCTCCTTCTGGGGACTCCATTGTTCTGCTGGGAGACTTCAATGCTCATGTGGGCAATGACAGTGAGACCTGGAGGGGAGTGATTGGGAGGCATGGTCCCCCCCCTCTGAACCCAAATGGTGTTTTGTTATTGGACTTCTGTGCTCATCATGGATTGTCCATAACGAACACCATGTTCCAACATAAGAGTGTCCATATGTACACCTGGCATCAGGACTCCCTGGGCCGCAGTTTGATGATCGATTTTGTAGTCGTATCGTCGGACCTGCGGCCACATGCCTTGGACACTCGGGTGAAGAGGGGGGCGGAGCTGTCAACTGATCCCACCTGGTGGTGAGTTGGCTCAGATGGTGGGGGAGGAAGCCGGTCAAATCTGGCAGGCCCAAACGTGTTGTGAGGGTCTGCTGGGAACGTCTGGCTGAGTGCCCTGTCAGAGCGAGCTTCAACTCCCACCTTCAGCAGAGCTTCGAACATGTCCCGGGTGAGGTGGGGGACATTGAGTCCGAATGGGATGTGTTCCGTGTCTCTATTGCTGAGGCGGCCGGCCGGAGCTGTGGCTGTAAGGTCGTTGGTGCCTGTCGTGGCGGTAATCCCAGGACTCGTTGGTGGACACCAGCAGTGAGGGATGCCGTCAAGCTGAAGAAGGAGTCCTATCAGGCCTTCTTGGCCTGTGGGACTCTGGAGGCAGCTGATGGGTACCGGCGGGCTAAGCTGCATGCGGCTTCGGCTGTTGCCGAGGCAAAAACTCGGGCATGGGAGGAGTTCGGCGAGGCCATGGAGAAAGACTTTCGGACGGCTTCGAGGAGATTCTGGTCCACCATCCGGCAGCTCAGGAGGGGGAAGCAGTGCTCCATCAACACTGTATACAGTGGAGGTGGGGAGCTGCTGGCCTCAACTCGGGACATAGTGGGTCGGTGGAAGGAATACTTCGAAGACCTCCTCAATCCTACCAACACGTCTTCCGATGAGGAAGCAAGCTGGGGGACTCAAGGGTGGACTCTCCTATCTCTGGGGCTGAAGTCGCTGAGGTGGTCAAAAAGCTCCTTGGCGGCAAGGCCCCGGGGGTGGATGAGATCTGCCCGGAGTTCCTTAAGGCTCTGGATGCTGTGGGGCTGTCCTGGCTGACACGCCTCTGCAGCATTGCGTGGACATTGGCAGACTGGGTTGGTGGTCCCCCTTTTTAAGAAGGGGGACCGGAGGGTGTGTTCCAATTACAGGGGAATCACACTCCTCAGCCTCCCTGGTAAGGTCTATTCAGGGGTCCTGGAGAGGAGGGTCCGCCGGATAGTCGAATCCCGGATTGAGGAGGAACAGTGTGGTTTTCGTCCTGGTTGCGGAACAGTGGACCAGCTCTATACCCTCTTTGGGGTCCTGGAGGGGGCATGGGAGTTTGCCCAACCAGTCTACATGTGTTTTGTGGACCTGGAGAAGGCATTCGACCGTGTCCCCCGGGGACTCCTGTGGGGGGTACTCCGGGAGTATGGGGTACCGGACCCCCTTGTACGGGCTGTCCGGTCCCTGTACGACAGGTGTCAGAGCTTGGTCCGCATTGCCGGTAGTAAGTCGGATTCGTTTCCGGTGAGGGTTGGACTCCGCCAAGGCTGCCCTTTATCACCGATTCTGTTCATAACTTATATGGACAGAATTTCTAGGTGCAGCCGAGGTGTTGAGGGGATCCGACTTGGTGGCCTCAGGATTGGGTCCCTGCTTTTTGCAGATGACGTGGTCCTGTTGGCTTCATCTGGTCGTGATTTCCAGCTCTCGCTTGAGTGATTCGCGGCCGAGTGTGAAACGGCTGGGATAAGAATCAGCACCTCCAAATCTGAGACCATGGTCCTCAGCCGGAATAGGGTGGATTGCCCTCTCCGGGTCGGGAGTGAGGTCCTGCCTCAAGTGGAGGAGTTTAAATATCTCGGGGTCTTGTTCACGAGTAAGGGAAGGATGGAGCGCGAGATCGACAGACGGATCGGTGCGGCGTCTGCAGTAATGCGGGCTCTGCGCCGGTCTGTCGTGGTGAAGAAGGAGCTGAGCCAGAAGGCGAAGCTCTCGATTTACCAGTCGATCTACGTTCCTACCCTCACCTATGGTCATGAGCTGTGGGTCGTGACTGAAAGAAGGAGATCTCGTATACAGGCGGCTGAAATGGGTTTCCTCCGCAGGGTGGCCGGGCTCTCCCTTAGAGATAGGGTGAGGAGCTCGGTCATCCGGGAGTAGATCAGAGTAGAGCCGCTGCTCCTCCGCATCGAGAGGAACCAGTTGAGGTGGCTCGGGCATCTGGTCAGGATGCCTCCGGGACGCCTCCCTGGTGAGGTGTACCAGGCACGTCCCTCTGGGACGAGACCCCGGGGAAGACCCAGGACACGCTGGAGGGATTACATCTCTCGGCTGGCCTGGGAACGCCTCGGGATCCCCCCCCGCAGAGTTGGCAAATGTGGCTGGGGAGAGGGAAGTCTGGGCTTCCCTGCTTAGGCTGCTGCCCCCGCGACCAGACCCCGGATAAGCGGCAGAAGTTGGATGGATGGACCACCATTAGCTGGTTAGCTCCCGTTACCTCCGGGTTAGCACGGTTAACGCTTAACTACAGGAAAGTCGGAGATAGCTAGATGTCAATCATCCACGACATGTTCACAGCCCTCCTCGCAGTTCCACTTCTTTGTTCATTTTTGTATTTTCCAGAAGACAAAACATGCATGACTCTGCCAAGATGGCGACGGTAGGAACTGCCCACCGAGCTTCAATTCAGCTCTTCAGAAACCTAAAGGCTCCGCCCATCTTTTTACATACAATGTATGGCTATTTTCAGGGGCATCTTCAGCTTTTATGCATTATACATCAGTAATTACACTTTATGACATTCACAGTTGCATTCACACCCCTTTTATCCACAATTATTTGACACCTTTCAGCTCCTTCATACTTTAAGCTAAGATGTTCAGCTTGTTCAGGACTTTACTGCTGTGACTTTGGACATTGTCTTTTTTTTATATTTGGTTATTAAATATTCACTTTTAACCAAAATATATTTAAAGAAAAAAAAAACTTAAACTTACTTGAACTCTTTCTGCTTCTACATTCTTTTAGGTAGAAATGTCATTCAAACTGGAAAGACCCACTGTTATCGCCCTTTTGAGCTTTTAAAAATGTTCTCAGATTTGTTTAAACTCTGATATTAAAGGTTTGGTTTTTTTTTTTTTAACTAAAATCACAAAATCTGACTCATTTTCTAAGACTCTGCTTCTGCAGTGCACGGAAGCTTATTAGCAATTTTCCTTTGAGTTGTGGGCAGAGTCAGCACTTCACAGTGTCCTCACCACTCACCCATTAATGCTGAACCTCCCATCCCCAAAACCCTGTTGGTGAGAGCTAGCGCTGCATGCTAGCTTGAAGCTTCCACAATCTAACATTTCCAGGGTTAATAGTGGATTTATCCAGGCATGCAGCTTTGAGCCTGATGCAGCTCAGAGGAGGAAGATGAGGAGCTGCTCCTCTCTCCTGCCAGGATATTATGGAGGGGATGTTTTCTTTTTATCCAAAATATCCTGAAGTTTTCTCCCCATGCTCGGCTCCACCACAGCTCTGACAGGGTCCAGACTTCTGCCGAGGGCAGAACTAGCCTTCCTGATCAGTTTGTCCAGATGTTTGCAGTCCTGACATACTGTGGTCTTGATGTTAGATAGTCCATCATCCAGGATGTCAGGGAGGGGGGCACCCCTATGTCTAAAAGTTTATCTTTCAGTATGGGAAACCTGATGGTGTTAAAAGCATTGGAGAAGTCGAAGAACATGATCCTGACAAGAACCAGGCACTTTTAGGTAGGCATATGCCCGGTGTAGCATGTAAAGAACTGCATCCTCAACTCCTAAATGTTACTGGTAGGCAAACTGAAGAGGGTCGAGATCCTCAGCAACCTGGATTTTCATCCAACGAACAAGGAGCCGCTCAAAGGTCTTCATTATGTGAGATGTCAAAGCTACCGCTTTGTGATCATTCAGCTCCACCAGTCGCCCTTTTTGGTATTGTTGTGGGGAAATGTGGAGGACAATCCTCTTGACACAACAGATCAGAGACACGGGGACTGAGAGTAAAGAAGACTTCTTTATTTATCCAGACAAACCGGCAGAGATTCAGTTTGCACACGAAGAAGGCTAAAGCAATTCCATCCAGCTTATAGTGTATTTTCTGGCAGCCCCCTGCAGAAATACTTACTTACATGGGAAATCATGTCTCATCATACAGACGTTTCTAATTATACACTGTTAAAGTTGAAAATCTGTTGACTGTTGTTGCCGCGACAGTTGCTATGTTTTGCAGCACCATCGGTTGTTTAGAAAGCGAGAAATGACCTTGAATCACTCTATTTCCCACATATCCACGCCTTGTCAGTTTATGACTGACACGACAAGATAAACCAAACATATAAGATAACATCAAGACCTACAAAATTGCCCCATCCTTGACATCCACAATGAAGGCAAAAAACTCTGTAATTCTGTCATTTTTCAGAGAAAATTCCTTCACACCCCTCGTCTTTGAGCTGACGTCAAACCCAGGTGGCAACCATCTTTCCATCACTGGCAATAGAATGTCCAGACCAGGCAATCGCTAATGCTAGCAAAAGACTAGCCTGACACAACTTACAACTCAAGTACTATAGCACTCCTGTAGTACATGAGGTTTTACACTTAATAAGGTTTTGAAATTTCACACCAACATTCGTGTACTTTCACGGCACAATCAGGAATCCTATGACAGTTCACCAAACAACAATCACCCAACACACTCACCACACATCACACAGACCTAACATATATTCAGGACACGGCCAAGTCAGTTCCGAACCGAAGACTACACGTCCCTCTGATGATCATGTGAAAATCTTCACCACTCAACTTGACCCATGACTCAGTCCATTTTGAATCACAGCCCAGGCTCTTCCAAAGCCAATTCTCCGAGTGACCCCAAGTTTCTTACCCACCTTTCTCCTCCTTTGCATAGCTGTTGGAAAGGAATCGTCAGATGCAGTGTGAGCAGGAATATAAGTACAACAGCTATCAGAAAACATTTGACACCCTTCTCGGCCAATAACCATTCTTTTCTGCAGCATCATCCGACTCGTCTCATGCAGCTCTTCTCCCAAGGACCCCAGACCACCTAGAGTGAAATTACACAGATGTTGTTGTTTATAATACAAATAGTTAATCCAACCCACATTTTTATTAATTGTAATCCATGGGACTATAGATTCCTTGAACTCAGCCGGAATCCCCCTAGACTGACCTATGGAATCCAAATAAACTGTTTGATCTACAATATACTCAGAGAGTCACTGCGTGACTTGAGGTATAAAGAGGACACCACGGTCGACCCGATGATGTCACCGACGCCGCTATAAACAACTACGGCTGGTACTTTTAACCACAATAAGGCACACAATCCTACCCAATTTGGCGGTACAACATCAACAAAATGTCATTCCCACACAACCAAAAACTATCAGGCACTGAAGGTGTCTGTCCCCCCAATAAGTATATGCTAGGGATGGTCACCGAGATGGTTTCACATGTCTGGTCCAAAGGCCCACGGTTTTGAAACCATTCTGGCACCGTCCCAAAAAGAAAAGATCTACCTGAAACAGGGAACCAAGACAACAAACCAAGTAATGTCACACATTACTGAAATATTCCCGGCAAACACCCCATCCAACAAGGAAAACCCCTGCTAGCAAAGCATTCATACTGGGCATTAATCTACATCGTACACTGTGGGAGGTTTTGCCTCAGAGGTCAATGCCCCATAACCAAACCCTTCACATGTGTCTTTTGAATTAATCTTGATACAAATAATTATTAACCCCACAAGACCCATAAACTAACCGACACTTTAATCCCCACAAGGGAAGCTTAAAAAACAACAAGTTCGTCTGAGGTGGGACATAAACAACCTGCTTGCACAACCTGCACTGAACGCTGGCACACTCCCGCAATGTATGTTTCTCTGGGACCACAATCGGCAACCCACCTGGTGCCCGGGAACACAAAATGGAATCTGAGGAAACCAACTCCTTTACAGAAAACTAGGCTCACCTATATCATGTGTTATGCACTGCTACATCCCACAATCTGTTTCCCACAGGCCTGAATCCCCAAACTTTAGGGGGATTTAAGTTTGGTTGATTCCTCAATAATGTGAAGAAGCCGCCTTATATTATCCGAAGCATGCCTGTCTTTCATAAAACCTGTTTGGTCTCCATTGATTAGTTTACCCATCACTCTTTCAAGCCTTAGAGCAAGTACTTTAGCATACAGTTTGATGTCAACATTTATTAGCAAAATGGGACGAAAGTTGGCACATTTCAGTGGGTCTTTATCTGGTTTTGAAAGAACAGTTATCAATGCAGATTTCAAATCTGTTAGAAAGCCCTCTTTTTCAATAGCATAGTTTAGCGCATCAAGCCATAGTGGGCCCAGAGTCTCCCTGAGTAACAAGTACAATTCGGCTGGGAGTCCATCCATTCCTTGTGAGCGAATGGACCTCTTGCAGTGTGATGGCAGATTCAAAATATTCAACCTCAGTTAAGGAAAGACATGTGAGATTCAATCTATGAAACATGTTATCCAATTGAACCTGGGATTTCATTACTTTTCCAGTCTTTTGTTGCTTCTGTTCCAACTTTTTACAGATGTGACCAATTCCATGTAAACAGGACTTGGATCATTCTGTTATGTAAAACAGAGGAGGAGAGGCAGATGTATCGTGGTATGATTCCATGACAGAATCCAACAGTGTCATGTTCTTCAGAGTTGTAACCCACATGCAATTGAAGCAATTGAGAATTGAGAAAATAATTTATTGGAAATGGAAGGATGTGGTGTCAAAGATATCCAGAAGCTTGAAACTGGAGGTTCACGGCAAGGATATTTATGTGAGCTGAGATGCAACAGGAGATCTCTAGAAAGTGTAGAATTTTCCTACGTGTTAGGGGATGTAGATTGTCTAGGTGATGTCAGGAGATCAAGGTGGGAGGGGGCCTGTGATGGTGGATTGTTGGAAGATGGAACAGGTTGCACAGAATAGTTTGTGTCCGGATCCAGAGGGCTGCCAGTAGTTGTGAGGATTACCAAGTGGTTAGATGTGGCAGGGATGATTGCTGGAGAAGACTGCTGGATAAACACAGGCAGCTCAGGAGCATCCAACTGGCTTATATCACTAGGAAAAAATATACAGAGACTTAATAAAGTAGCTCTAGACCACAATGGTACTCAAAGAGAACACGGTGGGGGGCTTGGGTTTACCACTGGGCTCAACGCTCAAGCAATGAAGGACTGGCAGCCAGTTCCAGATATAGTGCAGAGGGATGATGACAAATTCTCTACAGCTGTGCAGGACAAAACACCTGTGGCGAATCACCCTCTAGGAAAGGACCACTGGCACTTTCTGTTGGAGACTGAAAAACACTGCGCCTCTAGGGAATCCAGATCCCTGACAAATAGGTCTTCTTATTAGTCATTGATATTTTTACATTTATTTTTCATTTTTAAAAAGGATCCCCATTATCTGATGGCAAGATGTCAGCTAGTCTTCCTGGTGTCCAAACCATGAATACATTAAACACGCATTAAAGAAAACAACAGAATCATTTAAATAATATTAGAAATAAATAGAAAAATATATGAAAAAATATGTGAAATAATACATTATTTACTATGGGACTTTCCACGTGTTCTCTCCTTCACACTAAATTCCAAAGCCTGCTGAGCAGCAAAGGCTATACATTCAGCTCTTGCTGAGGGTGTCAGCTCCTCTCACCCACTTCAAAGACACATCAGTAATTTATCCAGTGCGAAAGTGGCTGTAAGTTTTATTCATACTGACCTTTAATTTTGGGCTGTATTTCACAGGCATTAATTCATAGTCCTGCTGGGTTTCACGAGAATGGCTTGAAAAGAGAAACTATCCAGCGAGCAGCAAGCATCTGGAGCAGAACGCAGCAGAAGACCACATCGACCGCTGCTCCTGTCAGTAAGAACAGGAAACTGAGGCTACAGTTCACATAGACTCAACTGCTCTTTGATAATTTTGGACTCAAAGTTAGGACCCTGATCTGTATGGATATACTATGGAAGCCAATACTTGACTATGAAGTTCTCCGAAAGACACTTTGCTACAGTTCGAGTATTTTGGTTAGGCGTTGGTAGAGCTAGAACGAACTTAGTAAATGGTCATTAAGAACTAAGATATCTTTGACATAGCTTGTTTCAGGGTCCAGATTCAGAAAATCCACACAAACAAGCTCCAATGGATGAATGGTTCTGTTTAGGTCTTTCCTGCGGTGTTTTCCTCTGAACATGAGGAGAGGTCTTGATTTTGTTCTCCACCTCCACTCCCAAATGTCCCTTGTCATTAGGCTATCCAGAACCAGGGCCCGCAGCTCTTCAGGCAACACGAAGTGGTAATAGAGACGGTCTCCATCCTGCCTCCGCCAGAACAGAACTCCATCAACAAATTCAAACTTGTTTGACTCTCTTAACAAGAGAGGAAGTTCAGGGAGTTCTTCGCAGAGAGTAGGATGGGCTTGGTCACCGGATTCAAGATAGGATATGTTTTTATATATGCTTGGGTCGTATGCTTAGCTTCTCTTTGAGGGTTGACTGAGACAAAGAAGGGATGACTGGCAAACCTTGATCAGATTCATCACAGTAGATGTCTGGAACAGCAGCAGAGTGGTATGAGGTTGACTTGGCACCAGCTGATTGCCACCTTGGATCAGGACCCTTTTACAGATGGCATCAACCTCTTGAGGAGCAATACCGCCACTTGGATCAACAATGGCCAGATTTGTATAATTTCATTTATTGAAAGAGGAAAAGATGTAGTCAAACCCAGAGCAACATAAAACTAGAGAAGATGTGTTTGTTATCCCTATTGCAATGTCTCTTTCAGTGAAGGTTTTGTGGTTTTCAGCAAGACAATGCTAAACATAATTCTGCATCCATCATAACAGTATGGCTTAACATGACAAGAGTCTGGGTGTGCTTGTGTGTGAAGCATCTTGGAATCAGGTGTGTGTTGTTAAATTGCTTGTTGAGCGAAGTCTTATTTTTTCTGATATGCATAAATGATTGTTTTTATTAGGTAAAGAACTTTGTGTGTCTTTTTGCATAACAAGTGCTTTATGCAGTGCTTTTGATTCGATCTGATGTGAAGTGTCAAAAAGGGTGGGCTTTTTACGTACATTGCATGAGGTCATCCTGGATTCCCACGACAGAGACTGGTATTGATACCACCTCTGAGACAATTCAGTAGCTACCTGGAGAGCAGGCTAGTAGATATTTTAGTTGAATACAGTCATTTGCTGTCCAGTGAGCGGGTTGATGTAAAAATCAAGGGTTACAAGGAGCCATAGGAAGAAGCTGGTTATTAGTGAAGCTGCCATCACTATATAAACCAATAAAAACTTCACTTCCCCACATTAAATTAAGCTCATAAAGCAATGAATTAGTTTTATGCAATTAACTCTTAATCTTTCATCACTACAAATGATGACAAATTGTCTTTTTTAGGTCTTTTTCATGTGTGTGATCATTTTAAGTCATAGAGACCATTAAATGATGGAACATCATAGCTAAAAGAAGAACATGTGAGAGCAGCAGGTTTCATTATAATTACGCAGTGCTCTTTAACAGCATATTCATTACTAAAGGTCAGAATGAGCCAGTGAAAATGTTAATGCAGTGGAGTTGTTAAAACACGAAGAAAATTAAATGTTTTCACTCATTGTTATATTGTACAACACACTTTCATTCTACCTATACTAGATCTGCAGTGATTCCTGCAACCGCTGAACACACACAGCAAGTCATTTTGTCGTATAAGTCAGTTTTAATGAGATTACCCAGCCGGCAGCCTAGCACCATTTAAGTCTAATGAATCAATTCAGGTGGTAAAATTCTCTCCTAAAGCTTTTGCTAAGTACCTATTAAGTAGCATAAGAAAGCTTGAGCTGTGGTTGATTTCAGTCACCTTCAGTTTTTTCCTGATGAACAAGAGCAAAGTATTGTTTCCAACAAACGTTTAACCCGTTCAGATTCACTTCAGTTTGGTCATACTTTTGTAGCGCTTCTTTCACCTTGATAAAAGGTCAGCGCCTGCTAAGCGATCTCTCCAGCCATGAGTCGCCTCTCTCCTCTCCTTTTTTTCTTTCTTTTTCCTCACCCCACCTCGCTTCCACCCTCTAGCTAATCGGACACACCCACACTACCCAGACGAGTTAATACCCAATCATAAGTTGCAAATAAACAATGCTGGTTGCCCTGCAGTAAAAAAAAAAAACTTTTACAAAATACACCACAAACTGTGATAACAAAAAAAAAAAACCACAGATGCCTATCTATAATCAAACATCTTAACAGTGAACAGACAAAAGTAGAATACACATTAAAGTCCTTCCTTCATAAGAACAGCAATATATATGCACACATATATTATTAAAGAAATAATAAATTCCACTAGGGTTACACTTTCATCACGGGTCAGGCACCAGAAACTGATACAAGGATATTCATCATTTTAGGATAAAATCAGGTCATTACAGAAAAGCAAACCTTTTATTTTTACCTACTTAAATGTTGTTACTGACCATTCTGGTTCATTCAGAGGATAATAAATGTCCACCAGTGGGTCCAGGTTGCAACAGGATGGTTTGTTTTGGTAACCCCTGATCTGTTTTTCCACAGCAACTGTGCCCTAAAGCCGGGTTTATAGTGGCACGGCGTCTGCATAAGGTCAGTTCCAGTGTTAACACAGTATGCGCTGCAGAGGCGAAATGCGTACCTTTTCCAGACCTGGTGTACACCTGTGCTTGCAGTGTGGTCTACGCAGAAGCATTCCATTGTGATTGGTCAGTTTGTGATTACGTCTTTTTGCATTTCTGGGGCTACGTGGTGAGTTTGTGCAGATACTGCAACACGTCACTTCCCTATGCTCCAGTGCAAGAGCACGTTTCCCCAGTATGCACGCTACGCTGGCACCATGTCCATTCAGTCTAGTAAAAGCTGGATTACAATCAACGCATCAGCTATGTAAACAGCGTGCTGTCATAACGGCGTGAAGCCTTCCTTAAATCAAATGGAGAACAACAAGACCCAGAAACAAAGGAAAATGGAGGAAAGCCAGCAGCTAACATTTAAACAACAAAATCACCATGAACATGAAGCTGTTCTTGTTTTGTCCTTTGTGCTGAATTACACAGGAAGGGAGGATTCTTTGGCCCAATCAGGGGACTAATGTGGTGCACCAGGACCATCTTGTCTTCAGCAGAACTGACCTTCATTGCTCATCAGTGATGTTTGGTGAGAATGACCTAGGAAATATTTTCAGGTTTTAAAGACACTCCAAAACCATCACTGTGCCACTAAAGTCTAAGACTTAATTAAAACATGTATTCATGAGAAATCTTTGGTTTATGTTCTTTTATGTCCACTATGTCCTAGATATGTAGACGATGGGAGCCAGGAAGGAAATCTTCTTGTTCCCCATCGGCGTGTCCCTCTGAAGGGGTCCCCACTTCAAGTCATCACACAGTGGAAATAACACATTTGTCATGCCAGATGCAACTCTCTGCATTTACCGGACTTGGGTCCAACCCTCAGAGAACAATCTACTCCACGGAGACCAGGACGTCTCGGACGGGGACTCCGCGGAGACCAGGAGGTCTCGGACGGGGACTCCGCGGAGACCAGGAGGTCTCGGACGGGGACTCCGCGTAGACCAGGACGTCTCGGACGGGGACTCCGCGGAGACCAGGACGTCTCGGACGGGGACTCCACGTAGACCAGGACGTCTCGGACGGGGACTCCACGTAGACCAGGACGTCTCGGACGGGGACTCCGCGGAGACCAGGACGTCTCGGACGGGGACTCCGCGTAGACCAGGACGTCTCGGACGGGGACTCCGCGGAGACCAGGACGTCTCGGACGGGGACTCCGCGTAGACCAGGACGTCTCGGACGGGGACTCCGCGGAGACCAGGACGTCTCGGACGGGGACTCCGTGGAGACCAGGACGTCTCGGACGGGGACTCCGCGGAGACCAGGAGGTCTCGGACGGGGACTCCGCGGAGACCAGGAGGTCTCGGACGGGGACTCCGCGTAGACCAGGACGTCTCGGACGGGGACTCCGCGGAGACCAGGACGTCTCGGACGGGGACTCCACGTAGACCAGGAGGTCTCGGACGGGGACTCCACGGAGACCAGGACGTCTCATGTGTACACATATAGTCAGCACACTTAAGAGCAGCTGGTCAACTGACCTGCCAGTCAATGTCTTCAACATATAAAATGACAAAATGACTTTTAGTTCGGTAGTGTAGTGTACAGCAGGAGAAATGTGTTTTCTCTTAAACGCATATGTTGAAAGACGTCTAGCAGCAGTTTATTATAGTAATCAAGCTGTGTTGTGATGGAAGAATGGCCCGACAAAGGTCGGGCCAGAAAAAAAACATGAACCACTACAAGACAAACCCACTCAACATGCACAAGAAAAACTGTTAATGCCGGGTGGACACTGTGCGGTTTTAGAAATCTGACTGTCGGGGAAATGCTCCCACTGCACGACCGGGTTTGTCCCTCGTACTCTATCTGACCCTACGACATGTGTACTCATACTGTACGACTGCTGTCAGCCGCCATTATTGACAACCACGACGAGTTGTCGGCGTCAGTCGGCGTGTGACGGCACGACGTGCTCAAGTGTGAACAACGAAAAACAAAGGTTCCTTGTTCCTATGACAACCACAGCGTGCCTGACAACAAGATGGCGAGCAGGCAGCCAGTTGTTGCAGTTGTGTGCGCTGTCTTGTGCGCTGAAACGAAATAAAAAAAGAAAAGCTCGTCTTCTCTCCATAGCTCTACTAATCTCTCTTCTAGCAGCTGTGTCCACCGCACACGTCTGAAGTTGGGCTTGCCCGTCATTGTTTAAAGCTCCGCCGGTGTCTTCTGTGCAGGTGTGAACGTAGAATCGTGATGTAACACCACTCACACTGTACGAGCGACGGCGAACATTTCTGACATGCCAGAAGTTTGATCGGGAGGTCGCAGCATCATCGTTAGAACGTAGCAGCAATTAATCCTTCCTCCTGAGTGTTCTCACACTGTACGGCTCCCGACCTCCCGACCGGACATCCCGACGCTACCATGTTTCCACCATGACGCAGCGCGGTCTGCGACAGCAAAATCCTGGTGAAATCGCCTCGAAATCGCACCGTGTCCGCCCGGCATAAAACATCCAACATTACAGGAAGGCAGGATGTTACTGCAGGTGGAGGTCTTTAGGAGTGGCTGGTCCTTGGCTACAGCCAGAGTCCAGGCAGCAGGTTAAAACACACAAAAAAAAAAAAAAAAAAGGAAACTGGTACTGGTCGGACTGCCTCCCTCCGACCAGTACAAATAAAAAAAAGTCTAACCCAATCACGAGGGAGACTCCACTCCGCTTGCAGGAACCTCTGATGACGTCACTGCTGGAGGGGGATACCCCACGGTGTCCTGGTGCTCCACCGTCATGCTCCAGTGAAAGCTGGTCCACGTCCTCCGCTGACTGTCTGATGGTTGCGGGGAGCTGCGGGGTGTAAAGCCGGAGCAACGAACCTTAAGCAACACAACGATGGCCAACCTGGCTATTCAGCCTTCCGGCCGACACACGTCCCTTTGGGGAATACTTAGCAGGCGTTGATCGCACTGATCTCCAGGTTGCCCGTCACACTCCTGTTGGTCCCCGTTCGTCGGTGATTTCTTCTCCGGCGCCTCCGATACCTCCACCTGCTGACTCTCGGGTCAACCCGGCCTTGTCCCAGCGGCCGGAGGTTCTGTCGCTCCTCCAGAGCTCTGAACAGTTCTCCCAGCGATTAGGCAGGTCTCCAGTCCTCTGCCAGCCTGCTTGAACTCTGATGAGTCCTCCTTATATTCCTGTTGATCTCCTGAATGCCTGATTGTTCACAGCTGCAGCTACTAATGAGTCAATGAGTCCACAGTACTCAGGCTTACACACACACACACACACACACACACACACACACAATACAACAACATGCCATATCCCCAAATCGCCCCCGTGACGTGATGAGTCTCCAGTTCAGCTCCACATTCACATGGTAGGATCAGAATCTGCAGGAAGCATCATGACAACATGGATCCATCCTGCCATGAGGATCAATGCTTCAGGCTGCTGCTGGTGGGATGACCTGGTTTAACCTCCACAGCCTACCTGAGTCCTGCTGCTGACCATGTCCATCCCTTATGAGCACAGTGTAGCATCTTCTGATGGAAACTTCCAGCAGGATGATGCACCACGTCACAAAGCTCACATCATCTCCACCATGACGATGAGTTCACTGTCCTCCTGATGTGAGTGTGAATGGTTGTCTGACTCTCTGTGATTGTTCTGTGATGGACTGGTGACCTGCCTCCCCCGAATGATTGCTGGGATAGACTCCAGCACCTCTTAATTGGAACAAGCGGTTAAAAAAAATGATGGATAGATGAAGATTCTCATCATAATGTGGTGGAAGATAGACATCATATATACATAGTCGCCTCATTGAGTGCTGGAGAGTGAACCAGCGTTGCCGCCATATTGGATGGGTCTCTGCCAGATTGGATGGGTCTCTGCCAGATTGGATGGGTCTCTGCTTTCGAGTCTTGCTGCAGATCAACGTAGTTTCCCCACATAACTGTTTTCTGTGGAACAACACGTATATATTACACACAAACAAAACACTTTTCTACATAACTGGTTGATAAATAATGTTAACACAGTGAATAATCTCCTAAATGATAAATTTTACTCCTATGAGGTGTTTATGGATAAATATGATATTGATGTTTCACAAAGAGAGTTTTACATGGTAGCATAATTACCTCCACCAAGGAGGTTATGTTTTCACCGACTTTATCTGTTTGTCTATTTGTGTTTAAGATAACTTAAAAAGTTATGGACGGCTTTTCATTAAATTTTCACGACTTGTTAGAAATATGAAAAGGAAGAACTGATTTAATTTTGGTGGTGATCCGGCTCACCGTTTGGATTCCTGTAGTTTGTTCAGCATACGGTTGTAATAACCGGCAAAATATTGAAAGCAGATTGTATGGAATTACATTTCACAAGGTTGAATAATAATTTATTTGACCAGATAAAAATAGATAAATCCAAATGCCTCAATAAACAATCAAACACTTTGGTATCAAATTCATTTATACATTTATTTATGTTGTAGCTACCTTATGTCTTTGTTAAATAGCATTATAAAAATATTTTAGCACATACTTTTTAATGTTTTACAGTGATCTGTATCGTAACAATATCTCTGCCCTTTGTAACAAACCAGACTGTGAGAAAAATCAGGGAGAAAGTTGTGAAATTGTTGTTGTGGTTGGGCCTACACCTTACAGATAAATACATTGGAGACCCATCCAAGATGGCGGCGCGATGAGACGTCAGCTCGTAGAGGCAGCGTGATGCAATGCAGCGTCTATGTATATATGATGTCTATGTGGTGGAACTGGAGGTTCTTATCATAATGTGTTGGAATGGGAGGTTTTCATCCCAGATGTGCAGCAACTGTGTGATGCTTCATGATTATGAGACAAATCTCTGAGGAATGTTTCCACTTTATGGAATCTTGTCAAGAATAAAGGTAGTTCTGGGGGGGAAAGGAGTTCCAATCTGGTACTAGACAGTGGACCTGAGTTGACAGGGAGTGCTTGTGAAACATGGAAGAGGGTGTAATATCTCTGAAACAGGTAGTCATTTGAAATCTTGTAACTGTGTTTTTTTTCATAAAACACCCATCATTGCGCTTTAATCTTTTTATATTTTGCAGACACATCCAACTTCTTCACTTTGTTGGACCTGAGTGCATCTGCAATCCAGCCAAGGAAACAAGTCAGTCCCCCACTCCCACTGTTGTTATCTTTCCTCATCTGGTGACACTTTTCAGACACCCAGAGAGGCCCCTCAGCGTCTTCCTTCCAATCACGCTTTGCGGTCATCTAATTCTCTGCTGGCGGTCGCTCTGCAGCGAGAAGATGAGATTTGTAGAGTATGGGGAAAAGGGAGAATCTGAAGCACATGACACAGAGATGAGCTCTATTTCCTCAGTGTGTGCTCTGCAATTCATTTCTAAATGTCAGATAAAGCCTTCTACCTTCCCACAACACACACACTCATCCCTACCCTCATTCAAAGACAGATGGGTAATGTTCTTACTCCAGATAAGTTTGATTGGCTTGTTCAGCCCGTTTCATTGTCTGAGTGACAGTAAGGGATGATGATGATGATGATGATAAAGTGTGTCTCTTGTTTGTGCATATGCTTGCAAATTTAATGGTGTGTGAATGTTGAGGGTTTATGTAAACAGATATTTGAAATGCAATAAACTTGTCACATGGAGAATCTGGCTGTAATAGCTTCAGCATGAAACTGCCATCAATTTTATTTACTAGTTTTACACACATCCTGGTTCTCCAGTGGCATGAGAGTTGGCATAGCTTAGTGTCTTCCTGATCAGACCACCCACCTCCGCCTGTACAGGAGGTAGCATGAAATCCAGCTGTATGGAAGACCTTTGCAGATAGCAGGAAGCAACTATGCCAACATGTAACACAGTCACATGATGCGGAGAAACTCAGCTAAAAAACTCTGCCAAGCAAAGTTCAAACTTGAAGCAATTATGTGTAAGAAACCTGCAAAAACTTTGTTTTTCTCATTCCTACTATATTCCTAGGACAACTAAACATATCCTAAGACTATTTTATTAATTCCTAGGAGTACTATATCATTTCTAAGACTACTCTAGTCATGGAGTGTGGAGTTGTGCACAGAATGCAGAACAGAGACAGAGGAAATGAGCCAATTGAACCGACAGACAGGAAACAAGGCTTGACAAGAAAAACTCGTCCTACAGGAAATTTACAATCCAGCTTTTTCTTCATGTAAAAGCTTTAAAGTTTTTAGATTTAAAACCGGACAATTTATGGACAACATAAAGAATGACAAGTTACCTGTATTCAGAAATTGTGAATAGTGATTTCCAGCAGTGGTGACTAATCCTGTTTTTGCACTTTGATTGGGCGAAATGATCTTAGGTTTTTTGCTAAATAATTTTCAGTTATGTGGTCTTTGTTGTCCAGGATTTCTGAATAAATAAATAAACTGAGAAACTGATTTTTGAATGTGGTTTTCTTTTAAGAGGAGATAACCATTTAAATGTTCTACTGTGTTACAGGTAAATTTACTCTGACACAGTAACACATATGTTGATTATTTGACACTTTTTTGTACTACCCTCACAATTGAGCTCTCTGCTTCTAGAGATCAGGATTATACATACAGCCACTGTAGTTGTGAAGGTGTACCTCAGTTATTATAGTACAATTAATTTCAGACAGGAGGCAGGAAAACTAGGCTTCATCAAGAACAGGTTGAGATGCTTGATAGCTGTATTACTCTCAACTTCCTTATCAAACATGTGTGTTTGTGTGTGAAGAACTTAACAGTCAGCTTACTTTCCCATTTCTTGCAGTGCCACAGCTTATTTCATGGCCCTTCGTCTGCCATTTGTATGCGGGTGTGTACGATTGGCCTCCTTCTTACAGTCATTTACTATGCCTATGGTAAACGATCGTGTCTGCGTGTGTGTGTGTTTTCTATCATACTTGAGGCCCTGATAGGTCGCAAGACGCATAAGATGAGCCAGCCTCTGCCCTGGTTTCTATGGGAGCTGCTGGCTTTATTAGACTCTCACTTAGCCCCTACATACACACATTTTCACACAAACACACCTCATTGTACCCTAACAGGCCTGCGTGGCCGCCCTGCCTCGAGGCACTTGCATTATGAAGCAATTAAGAAACTTGTCAGGAATGAGAGATGGGCAATGTGTAGCTAAACGAAGCGCAATGGAGAAAACACCACACGATTTCACACTTGAGTAGCCTCCAGCATGGCGAGATGAGCCTGAAATGAGAGCTGTGGTGAACATCCACTCAACCCTTCTTACAGCCTATCAATCCATCCATTTTCTGCCGCTTATCCGGGGTCGGGTCGCGGGGGCAGCAGCCTAAACAAAGAAGCCCAGACTTCCCTCTCCCCAGCCACATCTGCCAACTCTGCGGGGGGGATCCCGAGGCGTTCCCAGGCCAGCCGAGAGATATAATCCCTCCAGCGTGTCCTGGGACCTTCCTGTGCTCTCCTCCTGCAGGGTCGTGCCCTGAACACCTCACCAGGGGTGGTGTTTGTCACAGTCAGAGACCGGGGTGGAGTGGTACACCCAAAAGCAGAACTCAAAGGGTGGAGGAAAGAATGACTGACGTTTTATTTTGAAACACAGATTTTGGCTTGGTCCTGAGCCACGGAAAACTTTGTTGGATACTAAGTAGTCCGACGGTGAAGAGGGGTAGCTGAAGGGAGATCTCTGAATGAGGTAACTGAATTCTGGTGGAAGGCAGGATGAGCAAGCAGACATACACAGCAGCTGTAGTGGCTAGAGGAAAAGGTCCTGATTCAGAGTGATTCCAAGAGTTGTCCAGTGCTGAGGAGGTAAGGACAAAGCAAGGTAAGATCACTGGAAAGGAGTCAAAAAAAGTCACTAGAACTATTACCACGCAGCAAAGGGAGACAATCTGGTGAAGACTTGAGCTCCTGCTTGTCCTTAAATAGCAGGGTGTAGCACAGGATAACCAGCAGGATGAGTTGTAGGTGGTGGCAATTGAAGTGCCAGACTCTGCCCTGAGTTCCCACAGCAACCTATTCATCCCTACCTGAAACTCAGACACACACAGCAAAGCACAACAGTGTTAAATGCCCAAGCCACCTCAACTAGCTTCTCTCGAGGAGAAGTGGCTCCTCTCTGATCTCCTCCCGGATGACCGAGCTCCTCACCCTATCTCTAAGGGAGAGCCCGGCCACCCTGCGGAGGAAACTCATTTCAGCCGCCTGTATACCAGATCTCCTTCTTTCGATTACGACCCACAGCTCATGACCATAGGTGAGGGTAGGAACGTAGATCGACTGGTAAATCGAGAGCTTCGCCTTCTGGATCAGCTCCTTCTTCACCTGATAGACCGGCACAGAGTCCGCATTACTGCAGACGCCGCACTGATCCATAAAAGTTATGAACAGAATTGGTGATAAAGGGCAGCCTTGGTGGAGTCCAACCCTCACTGAAAACGAATCCGACTTACGGCCAACAGTGCGGACCAACCTGTCATACAGGAACCAGACAGCACAAAGGGGTTGTTGGAGAAATTATTATGAGTTTGGTTTGTATTAAGTATTAGACATATATGCATTGATTTGCTGTGATCCTGCTGTGTTTTGTGTCTATGCACAAAGCTTTCTTTAAGTTATATGATCCTTGTCTGGAATGTGCAGACAAAGTCTGAGACAGGAAGAGTTTCCTGCAGGGCATCTGTTTTTGTCAACTGCTTGGTTGACCAGTTGCTTAAGGTTAAAGGTCAGGAAGAGAATGATTGTTTTCTGTGGTCTGCCCAGCAACTAGGAGGAGTTAAGCATGGTTTATAATTGGGTGTTACTTCAGCATCTGCAGAGAGAGTTCTCTCTCCAAGCTCCAGCGTGTGCTTGTATTAGTTTATAATAAAATGTTCATTGTAAGAAGACAGTTGACTCTTAGATGTATTACAACTTCTCAAGACCAGAGTATTTTCCACCACAGTTTTTGGGGGCTCGTCTCGGGATCCTGCGTCAGTCCGCCCAGGTTGGGAATAGACGGGTTGGCCACCTGAATCCACAGATTCATCCTAAGAACCTCAATTAGAGAATTTCAGAGGACAGGACGTCTTTCTCCCACCCGTGGTCGACTACGCCAGGACTCCTTCTGAACCAGTGTGAAAAGACAATGGTGAGAAGTGTTATTCTAAATTTATATTAATTTTCAGACTCAAACTGGAGTCAAACATTACTAGAAATTTATCACAAATTAATAATCAATATCTTAATTAATAATCACAATATTTTTCTGTTTTGTGGTCAATTGTCTTCATTATTCTCATTGTGACAGGGATTCTCCTCCTCACCTCCTCATCGAAAGAATAACTCAAGGGATAAGAGAATAACTTAAGACGAGATCAGGTTGACGTCATAAATAAAATCCTGTGAGTTCAAGTTAAGTTTAGGTTAAAGTTTAAGTTAAAAATCGTGAGTAACAAGACCAAGTCGTAAGTGCTGTGAGCTAGACGTAGCAAGACCAGACCAGTAAATCTTGTGAGTTACAAGACCGAGACCAGTAAATTAGTCAGTAAGTCCTGTGAGCTCGAGAAGCAAGACCAGGCCAACCTTGAGTTAGAAGACGGAGAGGAAAGCCATCTTGAGTGAGGAGGAACAGAGAAGAAACTGTGTGGGCTGGTTTCTGGAGACATTGAGAATTTTGCCTGATAATTCTACAAAGGTGTGGGATTGACCCTCTGTGTACATCCGCTGCAAACAGAACTAGTTCCTTTGCAGTAGGAGGTTGATGTACAGCACCATTAAGAAGTTGAAATCTCTGTCTTCATGTGAGGGGAAACTGGGGTGGTTGTGTAAAATTTCCTGTGTTAAACTTGATTGGACTGATTGTGTGGAGAATTAAAACCACGTCTTGTGAAGCCACACCGGACTCTCGCAGGAGAGCCTAGAAGCTTGTGTGGGGGTAGACAAACGTGGGGGCACGACCCATTCACATGCATTCATCCAACTGTTGAAGTGAATTGTTTGTGTAAAATCTAATTTACTGCAGTAAGAAAAAAAAAACAAACAACAAGAAATGTATGAGAGAGGGAAGTGAGGAAAAGAGTGTGTTTATTAAAGGCCTTCTGCTCACTGAAGGAGATGATGTCATAGCATGTTAGGCAGAAACAAACATATAAATCCTGTGTAAAATAGCTGCTTGTGCTTTTCTTCCTAAAGCTTTTATAAGAGCATAAAAGCCACTCCCTGTATGAATGTGGAAACCTTTTCCTGAGGAAAAGCAATTCTTTATTATCACCTGAGAACATTTTAAAGAGCAACAACATATTAAGAATGAAAAATCTGAAATGTGAGAGATGTGATTTATAGTATTAGGAACTTACTATGTTAAATTACTGTACATTGTGTGGGCAATAAACTTAGGTTTCTGTCTGTTCCCTTTCAGACATTCATAAGGTGATTTTTATTCCTTTACTACTGCAATTATAAATTTATGCCTAGCATGTCTAAATAAATCTAGATAAACTGGAAATAAATAATGCAGTTGAAGGATGCTGAAACTAAGCATAATGTTAGGGAAAAAAAGAAAATTCTTGACCTTAAAATAGGAATGGTGAACCAACGTAACTTTGCTAGAGTAAATTTCCCTTGCAATAAGTTCACTTTAGCTAAATGTGAGCTAACGGCGGGAAGAGAAGTTCTCAGAACAAGTGTATCTTCTTAGCAAGATCATGTTCAGCTTTCCCAGGAGAGAACTGAGTTATGAATCCACTGATAATATAGTCTCACACACACAATTACAATGTAATATTCAAGTTACATGATGTTCACAGCACAGAACATGGTCCACATAATATGTTTGCCACAGGATTCAGAAGAAAACTATTATAATTATGAGGCTATGATCTTTATTTTCCCCTTACTGGAGAAGAAAATACACCACATGACCAAATGGTTCAGTCTCAAAAGCTCGTCTGCTGTATGGTGTTGGACACATTGCAGCGTTCCCTTCTAAACCCTTGTCAGCATGCAGCTTGGTCCACAGGGTCCTAAAATTGTCTATCCTGCCTGAGGGGATTCAGAGGAGGGGCTGGGGGAGAGTGAGTTCTTGATCCGGGTCACTGCAGAGTTCTGAGTGTCACGCGTGGTCAGTCAGGAAACTGGAGCAGAAACGGTCCCTACAACCTACAGCATCATTCCACCTCCCTTCTGTGTCAGCTCTGAGTCCTGGAGCAGAACCTGATATGCAGATGTGGCTGCATGGACCCGGCCGCTGCTGATGGGGCCTGGGGATCCCAGAACCAGAGGGTCTGGCAGAGCCCTGTTGGTTGTGACTGTGAACAGTGTGGATATGGCTCCTATGGTGGACATTTGAGCTGGATTTTCACCTTTGACCTCTGGAGGTGATGGATCCTCCTTGTCCTCAGACTGTGTTTCAGTTGTGGGATTTTCTGGAAGTAAAAGACTAACGGATGTGGCCGGCAGGCAGCACAAGTCCCACCCCGACTACAGAGTCAGATGATGTTTTCTGGAATAAGCTGCACCCTGATTCTGTCAGAAAGACTGTTGGGTTCACTCAGTTCTCTGTGGAAAACCTGGATCTGCTTCCTTGAACTTTTGCCCACTCTCTGATCCGTTACATGTTACTCTTAATTAATTACACATATGAATCTGATTTATCTACCAGGAAGTTTTGATGAACATGTGTCGGGCACCTCCTGGCATGAATTTCTGATTGTATGCTGATTGGAGGAGAGCATGGTGGCTGTGGCGCGTCTGACTCCTGAGCAGATCGAGTGATACGAGCTGAATGATTATCCACAAGACCAGGCCAAGAAATGAGGCCCTACAACCAAACATTTACTCACTGTTTCTGCTTAGCTTTATACCACATTTATGAGCATGCATAAAATTTTGCACTCCTGCAGACTTCTGCAACTGAACAATGTCACAGACATCTCTGCTCTGCTGCAGGGAAACTGAACAGTTCATACAGACTAGTCAACTTCTGGCACGCTGTGCCTTATAAAAAAAAAAAAAAAAAAAAAAAAAAAAAGTGATGAATACTAAGTTTTTAATGTTTGAGACAGAATAGATGTCAAAAGAGAAAAAATAAGCCGCTATATGACATTAAATAAGAAGGTAGCTTTGTAATTTCCCGACTTCAGCGAATGCAACACAGGTACAACAATCTCCGTGTTTTATTTGCTGACAGCTGGTGTTTTATCCCTAATCTGAACTCATTATTTTGAATTAAAGCAGACATGCTCAGCGGTTAAAATACACATCAGATGACTTTTGTTTAAAGAGTAGAAGCAACTCTTGCGATGGCTGCCAGTAAATAGACCAGTCTCTTAGTTAACACGCTTAATAAGTAAACAAACAAGTCATTTAAGCCCTGT
The DNA here is from genome assembly GCF_933228915.1 of Telmatherina bonti. Classification (NCBI taxonomy): domain Eukaryota; kingdom Metazoa; phylum Chordata; class Actinopteri; order Atheriniformes; family Telmatherinidae; genus Telmatherina; species Telmatherina bonti. Next base: position 1,440,403 of record NC_136624.1, read on the forward strand.
ATGTCCTCAAAATAACATGAATATGAGGCAGATTATTTGAACAGTATTGATACTTCCAAAGTTAAGCTAACTATGCTAAACCGTTAGCCTTGGCCTTTTCTGTTACACACGTTTGCATTAAAATCATTAAGGAAGAAATGCTGCTGTGAGTGTGTGCACGTACATGTGTGCGTCGTGTTGTTGTAGATGAAAACAGCTTTACCATCAGTATTAGAAGTTTGTTTCTAAATGCTGCTTTAGTTCAAATGTAAATAGAAAACAAACAGCTTTATTATGACCTGAAGGTCTCTGGCTGTTCAGTACCTGAAGTCCAGCTGTTAAAGATGGGTTTACAACTTGTTGCTTTATGCTTATGCTTATGTTTACAATATATTTGGAATAGAAAGCCAGTCTTATCATGATCTCAGTTTTGTGTGTGTTCCTCCTGAATGGGTCTGTTGGAGTCTGAGAGAGACAAACCAGAGTAAACCATGAGACTAAACTAGACTACATTACTGATTAAATCAACAGTTCTGAATGAGCTTTATTTAATATATGCAGAGATTCTTCAGTGTGGTTCTGCTTCTGTCATTTAGCAGACATGACATAAACAACACGAGCAGTAAATCAGAAAGGAAATTCCAGCATGGATAAGTGTTGGTCAGACTGCTGGGAGTCCAGTTTGACACATGTCCTGCTATGCAGTACTAGAGGATTTTTCTGGTTGTTGGTTAAGATGAGACGACCTGATAGGAACTTTGCAATAAGTAATTAAATGAATTTGGTTACTTTGAATGATTACCTACCAGATAACTGAGTGGCCCTAACTGTTGCTTTGTATTGTTCATGTTTTACTCCATGACTGTTTAGCTGAAACTGACTATCCTCTGCACCCCCCAGGCCTGGCCCCTGACCGACCTCTAGTTGACCCTGACTTGATTTTCCTTTTGATGCTGTTTGCTCTGACTGTGACACGGTGGAGGCTGCAGCTCTCCCGTCTCAGTTCTCGTTACTTGAGCTTACTCTTTAGCTGAAAACAAGTCCATGTTTTGGCGCTCTCTTATGAATGACTCTCTGGATGCCATTTTCCTGAATGTTTTCCTCCCACAGGTTGCAGACGGGGAAATTTCCTTCTGGCTCTCTTTTCAGGTCTTCCTTGGACCAAAAGTACTTTCTCTGGTTCTGATGTACATGCGCATGCGTAACATGGAAACATGGGCCTTTTTGTGATTCTTTTTGCAGGACCCTCACCCAAGTGGGCATAGTTCCTTCCAAGACTGCCTGTTCAGACACAGCTCTGTGTGAAAGTAATGTTTTAACATACTGTCCTAACCTCATAAGAACCCTTTTCAGGCATTTGCACACAGGTGAAAGCTGCCCTTCATGAATCAGCATCTATGCAGCTCTATTCACTTCATTTTGTCCTGATGAGAAGCTTTAAACATCAGCGCTGTAGCCAACATCGATGGTTTAGGCCATTTCAGGTTTTCCTGACGACCCAGACAGCGGTAAAGGTCGCAGAGTGAGCTGCTTGGCACTACAGATTGCTTGAACCTCCTGAAGCTCTTCAGTCTGAAATTACAGAAGAATAACGCACCACCCAACAAAGGGCAGAATAATCCCTGTGGTTGCGTGGGTAAGTGAGATAGTCTACTCTCACGCCTGAAGACCAGCCTTCGCTCTCAAGCAACATTTGAGAAACATTTATTGTTAGACTCAGATTTTGAAGCTGAAGTGAATGGCTCCTCACTATTGTAATTTCTGGAAGATTCTTTTAAAACCCGACAGGCATGAGGCTCCTGATGTTTTGAGAATGTTGTCTTCTGTATGTATTTTTGCGTTCTGATAACAATTTCTCTTCTTATTGTTGGTCCTGTAGGACCAAGAGGAGGGAGAGTGTTGGGGAAAATTGTTATGAGTTTGGTTTGTATTAAGTATTAGACATATATGCATTGATTTGCTGTGATCCTGCTGTGTTTTGTGTCTATGCACAAAGCTTTCTTTAAGTTATATGATCCTTGTCTGGAATGTGCAGACAAAGTCTGAGACAGGAAGAGTTTCATGCAGGGCATCTGTTTTTGTCAACTGCTTGGTTGACCAGTTGTCTAAAGGCTAGAGGTTAAAGGTAATAAAGTAATATAGTGAGTGATTGATGCTTAGTGAGTTCAGTTTAGTCTTAAATAAGAGATAATGATTGTTTCATATGGTGTGCTCAGCAACTAGGAGGAGTTAAGCATGGTTTATAATCGGGTGTTACTTCAGCATCTGCAGAGAGAGTTCTCTCTCCAAGCTCCAGCGTGTGCTTGTATTAGTTTATAATAAAATGTTCATTGTAAAAAGACAGTTGACTCTTAGATGTATTACAACTTCTCAAGACCAGAGTATTTTCCACCACAAACTTGATTGGATTGATTGTGTTGAGAATTAAAACCACGTCTTGTGAAGCCAAACCGGACTCTCGCAGGAGAGCCTAGAAGCTTGTGTGGGGGTAGACAAACGTGGGGGCACGACCCATTCACATGCATTCATCCAACTGTTGAAGTGAATTGTTTGTGTAAAATCTAATTTACTGCAGTAAGAAAAAACAAAAAAACAAACAACAAATGTATGAGAGAGGGAAGTGAGGAAAAGAGTGTGTTCATTAAAGGCCTTCTGCTCACTGAAGGAGATGATGTCATAGCATGTTAGGCAGAAGCAAACATATAAATCCTGTGTAAAATAGCTGCTTGTGCTTTTCTTCCTAAAGCTTTTATAAGAGCATAAAAGCCACTCCATGTATGAATGTGGAACCTTTTCCTAAGGAAAAGCAATTCTTTATTATCACCTGAGAACATTTTAAAGAGCAACAACATAATGAGAAAGAAAAATCTGAAATGTGAGAGATGTGATTTATAGTATTAGGAACTTATTCTGTTAAATTACTGTACATTGTGTGGGCAATAAGCTTAGGTTTCTGTCTTTTCCCTTTCAGACGTTCATAAGGTGATTTTTATTCCTTTACTACTGCTATTATTAATTTACACCTAGCATGTCTAAATAAATCTAGATAAACTGGAAATAAATAATGCAGCTGAAGGATGCTGAAACTAAGCATAATGTTAGGAAAAAAAGAAAATTCTTGACCTTAAAATAGGAATGGTGAACCAACGTAACTTTGCTAGAGTAAATTTCCCTTGCAATAAATTCACTTTAGCTAAATGTGAGCTAACGGCGAGAAGAGAAGTTCTCAGAACAAGTGTATCTTCTTAGCAAGATCATGTTCAGCTTTCCCAGGAGAGAACTGAGTTATGAATCCACTGATAATATAGTCTCACACACACAATTACAATGTAATATTCAAGTTACAGGATGTTCACAGCACAGAACATGGTCCACATAATATGTTTGCCACAGGATTCAGAAGAAAACTATTATAATTATGAGGCTATGATCTTTATTTTCCCCTTACTGGAGAAGAAAATACACCACATGACCAAATGGTTCAGTCTCAAAAGCTCGTCTGCTGTATGGTGTTGGACGCATTGCAGCTTTCCCTTCTAAACCCTTGTCAGCATGCAGCTTGGTCCACAGGGTCCTAAAATTGTCTATCCTGCCTGAGGGGATTCAGAGGAGGGGCTGGGGGAGAGTGAGTTCTTGAGCCGGGTCACCGCAGAGTTCTGGGTGTCACACATGTGGTCAGTCAGGAGACTGGAGCAGAAACGGTCCCTACAACCTAAAGCATCATTCCACCTCCCTTCTGTGTCAGCTCTGAGTCCTGGAGCAGAACCTGATATGCAGATGTGGCTGCATGGACCCGGCCGCTTCTGATGGGGCCCGGAGATCCCAGAACCAGAGGGTCTGGCAGAGCCCTGTTGGTTGTGACTGTGAACAGTGTGGATATGGCTTCTATGGTGGACATTTGAGCTGGATTTTCACCTTTGACCTCTGGAGGTGATGGATCCTCCTTGTCCTCAGACTGTGTTTCAGTTGTGGGATTTTCTGGAAGTAAAAGACTAACAATGTGGCCGGCAGGCAGCACAAGTCCCACCCCAACTACAGAATCAGATGATGTTTTCTGGAATAAGCTGCACCCTGATTCTGTCAGAAAGACTGTTCGGTTCACTCAGTTCTCTGTGGAAAACCTGGATCTGCTTCCTGGAACTTTTGCCTACTCTCTGATCCTTTACATGTTACTCTTAATTAATTACACATATGAATCTGATTTATCTACCAGGAAGTTTTGATGAACATGTGTCGGGCACTTCCTGGCATGAATTTCTGATTGTATGCTGATTGGAGGGGAGCATGGTGGCTGTGGCGCGTCTGACTCCTGAGCAGATCGAGTGATACGAGCTGAATGATTATACACAAGACCAGGCCAAGGAATGAGGCCCTACAACCAAACATTTACTCACTGTTTCTGCTTAGCTTTATACCACATTTATGAGCATGCATAAAATTTTGCACTCCTGCAGACTTCTGCAACTGAACAATGTCACAGACATCTCTGCTCTGCTGCAGGGAAGCTGCACAGTTCATACAGACAAGTTAACTTCTGGCACGCTATGCTTTATAGGAAAATAAATAGATTTTTTTTTAAAAAAAGTGATGAATACTAAGTTTTTAATGTTTGAGACAGAATAGATGTCAAGAGAAAACAAAAACGCGCGAAAAAAAAAAAAGCCGCTATATGACATTAAATAAGAAGGTAGGTTTGTAATTTCCCGACTTCAGCGAATGCAACACAGGTACAACAATCTCCGTGTTTTATTTGCTGACAGCTGGTGTTTTATCCCTAATCTGAATTCATTATTTTGAATTAAAGCAGACATGCTCAGCGGTTAAAATACACATCAGATGATTTTTGTTTAAAGAGTAGAAGCAACTCTTGCGATGGCTGCCAGTAAACAGACCAGTCTCTTAGTTAACACGCTTAATAAGTAAACAAACAAGTCATTTAAGCCCTGTATGTCCTCAAAATAACATGAATATGAGGCAGATTATTTGTAACAGTATTGATACTTCCAAAGTTAAGCTAACTATGCTAAACCGTTAGCCTTGGCCTTTTCTGTTACACACGTTTGCATTAAAATCATTAAGGAAGAAGTGCTGCTGTGAGTGTGTGCACGTACATGTGTGCGTCGTGTTGTTGTAGATGAAAACAGTTTTGCCATCAGTATTAGAAGTTTGTTTCTAAATGCTGCTTTAGTTCAAATGTAGATAGAAAACAAACAGCTTTATTATGACCTGAAGGTCTCTGGCTGTTCAGTACCTGAAGTCCAGCTGTTAAAGATGGGTTTACATCTTGTTGCTTTATGCTTATGCTTATGTTCACAATATATTTGGAATAGAAAGCCAGTCTTATCATGATCTCAGTTTTGTGTGTGTTGCTCCTGAATGGGTCTGTTGGAGTCTGAGAGAGACAAACCAGAGTAAACCATGAGACTAAACTAGACTACATTACTGATTAAATCAACAGTTCTGAATGAGCTTTATTTAATATATGCAGAGATTCTTCAGTGTGGTTCTGCTTCTGTCATTTAGCAGACATGACATAAACAACACGAGCAGTAAATCAGAAAGGAGATTCCAGCATGGATAAGTGTTGGTCAGACTGCTGGGAGTCCAGTTTGACACATGTCCTGCTATGCAGTACTAGAGGATTTTTGGCACTTTGGTTGTTGGTTAAGATGAGACTACCTGATAGGAACTTTGCAATAATTAATTAAATGAATTTGGTTACTTTGAATGGTTACCTACCAGATAACTGAGTGGCCCTAACTGTTGCTTTGTATTGTTCATGTTTTACTCCATGACTGTTTAGCTGAAACTGACTATCCTCTGCACCCCCCAGGCCTGGCCCCTGACCGACCTCTAGTTGACCCTGACTTGATTTTCCTTTTGATGCTGTTTGCTCTGACTGTGACACGGTGGAGGCTGCAGCTCTCCCGTCTCAGTTCTCGTTACTTGAGCTTACTCTTTAGCTGAAAACGAGTCCATGTTTTGGCGCTCTCTTATGAATGACTCTCTGGATGCCATTTTCCTGAATGTTTTCCTCCCCCAGGTTGCAGACGGGGAAATTTCCTTCTGGCTCTCTTTTCAGGTCTTCCTTGGACCAAAAGTACTTTCTCTGGTTCTGATGTACATGCGCATGCGTAACATGGACACATGGGCTTTTTTGTGATTCTTTTTGCAGGACCCTCACCCAAGTGGGCATGGTTCCTTCCAAGACTGCCTGTTCAGACACAGCTCTGTGTGAAAGTAATGTTTTAACATACTGTCCTAACCTCTTAAGAACCCTTTTCAGGCATTTGCACACAGGTGAAAGCTGCCCTTCATGAATCAGCATCTACGCAGCTCTATTCACTTCAGCCGGGAGATTTTGTCCTGATAAGAAGCTTTAAACATCAGCGCTGGAACCAACATCGATGGTTTAGGCCATTTCAGGTTTTCCTGACGACCCAGACAGCGGTAAAGGTCGCAGAGTGAGCTGCTTGGCACTACAGATTGCTTGAACCTCCTGAAGCTCTTCAGTCTGAAATTACAGAAGAATAACGCACCACCCAACAAAGGGCAGAATAATCCCTGTGGTTGCGTGGGTAAGTGAGATAGTCTACTCTCGCACCTGAAGACCAGCCTTCGCTCTCAAGCAAGATCGGTGAGAGGTGAAAGAAGCGCTCCACTGCCACTGTGACATGCCAAGTCCCACCAGAACGCCGACAGTGTCTTCACTACACCTCTGTCACCCCCGAAGAGGAATGATTTGTTTCCACTTTTCTTACATTTATTGTTAGACTCAGATTTTGAAGCTGAAGTGAATGGCTCCTCACTATTGTAATTTCTGAAAGATTCTTTTAAAACCCGATAGGCATGAGGCTCCTGATGTTTTGAGAATGTTGTCTTCTGTCTGTATTTTTGCGTTCTGATAACAATTTCTCTTCTTATTGTTGGTCCTGTAGGACCAAGAGGAGGGAGAGTGTTGGGGAAAATTGTTATGAGTTTGGTTTGAATTAAGTATTAGACATATATGCATTGATTTGCTGTGATCCTGCTGTGTTTTGTGTCTATGCACAAAGCTTTCTTTAAGTTATATGATCCTTGTCTGGAATGTGCAGACTAAGTCTGAGACAGGAAGAGTTTCCTGCAGGGCATCTGTTTTTGTCAACTGCTTGGTTGACCAGTTGCTTAAGGTTAAAGGTTAGGAAGAGAATGATTGTTTTCTGTGGTCTGCCCAGCAACTAGGAGGAGTTAAGCATGGTTTATAATCGGGTGTTACTTCAGCATCTGCAGAGAGAGTTCTCTCTCCAAGCTCCAGCGTGTGCTTGTATTAGTTTATAATAAAATGTTCATTTGTAAGAAGACAGTTGACTCTTAGATGTATTACAACTTCTCAAGACCAGAGTATTTTCCACCACAGGGTACCCATACTCCAGGAGTACCCCCTGCAGGACCACTCAAGGGACACAGTTGAATGCCTTTTAAAAGTCTACAAAGCACATGTAGATTGGGGTGGCCAAACTCCCATGCCCCCTCCAGGACTCAAAAATGGAATATAGTGCGTCCACTGTTCTGTGACTGGGATGAAAACCGCACTGCCGCTCCTCAATCAGAGATTTGACAGTCCAACGGACCCTCCTCTCCAGGACCCATGAATAGACCTTACCAGAAAGACCGAGGAGTGTGATCTCCCTGTAGTTGGAGAACACCCTCTGGTCTTGAAAAGGGGGACCACCACTCCAATTTGCCAGTCCAGAGGCACTGTCCCCGGGGTCATCGCGATGTTGCAGAAATGTGTCAGCCAGGACAGCCCGACAGCATCCAGAGCCTTAAAAACTCCATGCAGATCTCATCCACCCCTGGGGCCTTGCGATTAAGGAGCTTTTTGACCACCTCACCAACTTCAGCGCAACTGTCGTCCGAAACACACCTCAAACCCAAGGAAAGTGTTGATGCAGATGCTTCAGACCTGAATGATCCTCTTCTGTTTAACATGTCCACTGTATCTGCAAACAGCTCCTTCCACCTCCCACTGCCACTCCTACAACCAATAATATAACATCAGTACATGTGTGCATGACTAACTTTAGCACTTCTCTCTGAACTTTTAGCTTAGAGGGTGGTGTAAGGCATGTTCCCACCATGGCGTGCACTTCTTGCCATCTGGTGGCAACACATTTCTGCAGCAGCTTCAAAACTCTTTAAATGAAGTTGTTCTTTGTAACTAATGGCTGATTTTATTTTCTCATGAAGCTTGTCACCTGTAATCAACAGACTTGACCCTTTGGCCAACTTTGGTCCCCTTAGGACCAGCATGACATGGTTTAACCACCACAGCCTACCTGAGTGTAGCTGCTGACCATGTCAAATGAGCAGAGGGTAGCAATCAACCGGTATTATTTGTGTGTGTGTGTGTGTGTGTGTAGATGTTGTTCTTGTTCATCATTGTTCTTCTTCTCTTACTGTCGGTTTAGTTTGTGGTTTTTGTGAAGTTCTCCGTGTCTCTGGCTAGCAGCTCCTTCACAGCGTAACGGTTTTCTATATTTATAAATGATCTATTGAAAATCAATGGAGCAAATGATGAGAAGAAGTTGCACACTTTAGCATGGACGTTGGTGTGAGGCTGGGTCATGTGACCATCGGGTTGGGATGTATGGTTCTGCATTCTGCCGTTATGCTTTAATATCAATTCAGGCCAAAATCTTTTTGATGAATGTGCGCCACTAATAGCCAAGAAGGTTGTGAAGGGAGCCGTGAGTCCAACCCGGGACAATCTGAGTACACAACCATAGCTTTCTTTCTGAATAACTGAATGTCCTATTCAGCTTCCAGCAGCTGCGTTTGCTTTGTCTATGAAGACTATCCACTATAACACCAAGGTTACATCAGTCACGTCGGATAAACTTTATCCACCAGCCCTCCATCTGTCTGCCCCCCCCGCTACGAGCCCTCTTCCTGCCCTGCCTCCATCACATGTTGGTGTTCTCATCTGAAAGGGGAGAACAGAGAGAGAATGAGCACGGGGATGCAGGACGCGTGGCCAACAGAATACTAAACACTGATGTTTAACACAAAACCCTCATAGACGTGTGTTCATGTGCACAGAGCACACATCTGATCACACACACACACACACACACACACACGCTGGTGGGTATTAGTGAACCCCTTGGTGCAACTTGAACAGAATGTATTCATACCTGGGGTTTGAACAGCGAGGATTATGGTGGAAACGAGGGGAATGCTAAAGCCGACGACCTTGGGGTGGAGCTGGAGGGAGGAGGAGGCGATGATTGGAGGTGGCACATTATTCATACTGCCCACTGAAAACAGCAGCAGCCTTGTGCAGTGGGTTGTGGGTTTGTGTGTGTGCACGTTGTGGTCCAGAGAAATCATCACGTTAACAAAGTCAGCAATTATTGTCTGGTGGAGGATTTCATCAGCTCCACATGAAGCAACATGTTTGTGAATGACGAGTTTGTGCATTCACACGTTCACACTCTGCTTTTTCTGTTTGGGTGTGTGTGTGCGTGGCGCAAGCACTTTTCCCACGCGTGTGTTTCTGCGTGAGTCTAACTGTGTGGAAACAGACAATGTTTCATATACTTGCTCCAAGTGGCAGGACAGAATGCATTTTCATTTTCATTTGGGCAGCTGTGATGGTGTGTGAGGGAGTGTGTGACTGTGTGTGTGTGTGCATCTGGGAATGTGCTTTTTTTTCTAAATGTTGAGTGTGTGTGAGACATGTCTGTGTAATAACCTGGGATTGGACGTGTCAGGTCATTTCTACAAGTGTTAAAGAAGGCGGGGAGGAGAGTGTGATGACTGGGAAGGCTGGAAGCATGGCTGCATCATTCTGCTCTTTTCACCTCCATGGAAGGAAAAAGGTCAGGGGTGCCCAGCTCCGGTCCATGTATCCCTGCTCCAACACACATGACTCAAATGAATCTGTGCAGAACTTCAGTGGCTGTTGGATGCATTTAATGGAAGCCAGGTGTGACAGCGGCCCTGGAGGACGGACTTCCATCATCCTGCTCATCTTCAGCTCTGCTTCAACTTTCAGAGCGATGAAATCTAATGGTTTCCAGCATTCATACATATGATGCAGAACTTACACTGATACTGGGTTTCTGAGTCAGCAAAAGCCAATCCCAACCATGACATTCCCACCACCGTACTTTGCAGTTTATCTCTTTGTTTCCTCTACCAGCTCCAGCTTTGTTTCTTATGTCTGCAGCACATTATCGTTTAGATTCAGACACTTTATTTGCCATTTCTTCATGTTTGCACACTTGATCAAAATTTAAATGAAAGTAAAAAGATATAACACAAATGCAGATAGAACAGGCAGTAAAGGAACAGTGAATACATTAAAAATATAAAAAAAAACTACATTTTTATAAAAAGTATAAAGGTTTTTAAAGTACAAAACATAAAAAATGAAGATTCCATGTAAAGCATTCTCAGTAAAACAAATTAACAAAATTTCTCTACTTTAATACACCTTCTGTCAGGCTGATGCTGGCGTTTCCATGCTCGACTCACAAAAAAAAAGATTTCATTTGACTCAATCTTTAACAATAAATTCATGGTTTAAAGCCCATCCTTTGCAAACTCTCACTCATTTCTCTGCTTCTGCCTTAATATCTGTTTCTACTTGGTTTGGGATCAAGTGTCAGAATTCCCTCATCTGCATGTCCTTCAGCTCTGCGGAGGTCGGGTAACGAGGCATTCATGTGATTCATGTGTTGGAGAAAGGATGCATCGAAAGGTTGCAGGACAGTAGATCTCAAGGACTGTAATGGGCATTCATGATCCAAATCTTACCACGTACATTTAATTAGTTATTGAGAGTAATCAATCAAGAAAATAAATGCTGGAGTAGAAAAGTGCAAGGACTGTCAATGACCCCCAGCTGCTGCCTGGAGAACGGGGCGGTGCTGGATAGTGGGCGGAGTTGGATGTCAAACGGGCGTGGTTAGACGGGCAATGGGTGTGGTTATTTAGACCTCAATAGATTTCACACACCACCACCTCCTGGGAAAATAGAAAAACTACCGTTGATCTAAGTCTGTACATCTAAGTAAAAAAAGAAGTGATCAGTAATTAAATTAAAAAAGAAGATATTAAGAAATATTAAGTTTAATAGTACATGTGTGCAAATTAAAGAAGTTAAAAAGGAAACAAAGGCTTTGTGAACGATTGTTTTTTTTTAGTCTCCTTGGTGTTAAGATCAGTTAAAATGTGCAGACATTTTCAATCTCCGTTTCTCAAAACAATCGATCATAAACCTTTCGAAATTAGTTTGAAATTTGAATATTAAGATCAGATTCCCTTCCCACTCGTTCTTTTCCAAGTTGGGGGAAATCATTTCTTTCTCTGTTTTTCCTTCATGTTGTGGCTCTTCATTCTAAACAAGGTAGGATGTCACTTGAACTTTGGAACTTGTCTTCATGTGGTTTTCAATGCCAATTTGTCTTCTGGCTGGCCTGAGAGGTGATAGCCATTAATCCTACAGCGCTTCATCTTAGAGCCCTACAGAGATTTTAACTGCTTAAAATTGGTTAAATTTAAAATTTAAAACTGGTTAAATTAAAAAACATTACATTTTACTAATCCATTATCAGTTTATGCACTTTAAAGTGCACTTCATATAAAAAACATCTTTTAAATTGACTTGTGTATTGGAGAAATATTTAAATAAATTATTTCAAAGAGCAGCACTTGAAGACACCCTGATAACGCATTTGGCAAGATGCAGTATTTGGATAACTACACATTCATGTCACTTGGAACGGAGACATTTATCTTCTTTTGGATTTTTAAAAGCGGGTTAAACAACTGTATTTGAGATTGATCAAGACAAGTGATAGTTGTGGTCCTCCAACGTCTTTGATATTTTGTAATTCTGAATCTTACATGAACTTCCTCCACAGTTTTGTTCTTTTTGGGTGGATCAGCCTGTGGAATAAATTGACAGAAAAGGAAATTTATCAGGTTATTAGTATTGTATTGAAAAGTTTTGAAAATGGAAACAGAAACAAACAAGTCTTTGGATTTCCAAAATATTCAGAAGTCCTGTTAATACTCACGACAATGGAAAGTTGTCAAGAAGAGCTCCCTAAATGTCCCATGTCTAACTGTGGAATAAAAAAAGACATTGAAAAAAGTTAACAGTAAATCTCATCAAGTGAACTTGAACTCAGTTTATTTACACCTCTTTAGTCTGCAGATAGGACCTTTGTTATGAAATTAACATTACAGACTAAGAACAGATAGCAAAAAATGTTGTTTGTGGGTTATATCTTTATTCTAACAATATTTCTTGGCAATAGTGGAATGCCAAACAATTTATACTGCGATCCAAACAATACTTAAAAGAAAATTTTAAAATGTAGAAGGATGACCACATTAAATGTAAATGTGAGGAAATCCACTAATCATCAATCTAAAAACCCAAGTTAGGATGAAATTAAAGGGAATATAAATATTCCTCTTCTATATCCATCTACCAAAAAATATTATTTAATAAGCAAAACATGACCAGAAGGCGACAGAAAAGAAGTTGACGTCTTTCTATTTTGTGACACAGTGCATACTAAAACAACTTTACATGAAAGTTTTACGAATGAGATGGGTACTAGTGTCCTTAATTCAGTTCAGCTTTATTTAAATAGCATCACTTCACAACAATGTTGCCACAGGACACTTTACATTCACATCATTTTCAGACAGTTCATACATATCCTATAATAGAAACCAACTGATTGCATCAAGTCATGACTTGGATCCAATCCTCCATCCTGAGCTGCACGAGGCGACAGTGGGAAGGAAAAAAACTCCCCTTTAACAGGAAGAAAACCTCCGGCAGAACCCGGCTCAGGGAGGGCAGCCATCTGCCTCGACTGGTTGGGGTGGAGAGGACAGGAAAGACAGATCAACATGTACAACTGCACTTATTCAGGAAGACCTGCGGAAAAAAGGAGAAATAAGCTAGAGACGGCCATATTGACATATATTTATACATTAATATATTAGAGAAATAGAGCGAGGTACTTCTCAGTGCATCAGGTAACATCCCCATTGCTACATAAGTAATGGATGGCTAGACTACCCATAACTATAAGAGCAATGAGCAGAACCTGGACAGTTGGGTCCCGTACATGCAGACTCCAACTCAGGAGATGCTCATATCCTAACTATAAGAATCATGGAAAAGGAAGGTTTTCAGCTCCATCTTAAAGGTGTGGAGGGAGTCTGCCTCCTGAACCCACGGTGGGAGCTGGTTCCATAAGAGAGGAGCCTGATAGCTAAAGGCTCTTCCTCCCATAGTACTCTTTGAGACTCTGGGAACCACCAGTAAACCTGCAGTCTGAGAGCCAAGTGCTTTATTTGGAATATATGGAACTATAAGATCTTTTATGTCCAATGGAGCTTGGTCATGGAGAGCTTATATAAAGCTGATATAAAAGAAAAAAGCCTGTAGCACTTCATGTAAGGACCTGCGTCCAACTGGACAGTCCACCAGCACCGTCCTACAATGTCCTCTACTGTTTTGATTTCCTGCTTGTGTTGTTCTCACTTATGAGAACAAGTCGCTTTGGATAAAAGCGTCTGGTAAATCAGGGATCCCTAATCCTGGTCCTCGAGGACCGGTGTCCTGCAGGTTTTCCAAGTGTCCTTGCTGCAACACTCCTGATTCAAATCATTGTGTATTTAGAAGACATGTGCAAAGCTTGTCTGAGTCTGAGTCAGGTGTGTTCCAGGAACACTTGGAAAACCTGCAGGAGACCGGTCCTCGAGGACCAGGATTGGGGACCTGTGAGGGCAGCATGAGCTGCCACACAGTAAAGGTCTGGTAACTTTCTTTTTTTTCTTCTCAATTATGTAAACACTTTAAAGATACTTTCTCATTTTTCATATTTTTTTATTAGCTGGGTTGACAGGGGGTTAACTGACTGGGTGCACACACTTAGTTAACTTATATTGTCACCTTGTTAATTTGGTTTATTTTGTCACCTTATCAATTTGCTTTGCTTTGTTAATATACTTTCCTTTTGAGTTGCCAGTTCCTTGGTGTTCCCAAGCCTGCTAAAGAAGAGTCCTGGCTGAGGCCTAATTGGGCAGAACCATCTTTTTTTTTTTTTATAGGAGGGAAGTATAGGAGGGGTTTAGGTTTTTCTATTGATTGTTTGTCAGTTGGTTTGTATTATTTAGGTATTTCAGATTGTTTAGTTTATTGTCTTAATTGATTATATGTAACACTTTTTAATAAGTTAAGTTTATGTTACAGTTGGTATATAGTATTGTATTGTCTCCCCCCCCTTTTGTGTCAAAATGGCCTGATCAGCCAGTATATATGTGTCCCTTGTGTGTCAGTTAGTGTTTGAGTTCCTTATGTTAGTACCTAGGTTGACGTTTGGTTTCTTTGACCTCTTTTATGGGCCCAAAGTTATTGCACTGAAAGATTTATTTTGTTATTTTTGTTAAATAAATGTAGACATGATATTTTTCTAAAAACATTCCCTGTGCTTCTCTGGTTTTTCGGCTTGGTCCTTCACAGGACCCCTGTGCTAAATGACTGTAGAATAGAATAGACCAAGATATCAATAGAAATGCATACATTGACAAGAATAAACATTACAGAATAAAAACATATAATTTATATTGAAATCTATGAGGAAACAATATTTGACTCTGCTGAATTCCTAATTTTGACCATTAGCCAAGTTTATGCATTATAAACTAAATGCCTGGTGAGTTTAAATCACTAAAAAGTGTCACTATTCTTAGAAAATGTTCATTTCATTGTACTGACTTGATCTGAATGTTGATAACGTTCAGGTGGTGTCTGTTCATGTGTATTTAAGTGATTTACCTTTATGTTTTACTGTTGCATGATTCTTCATGTGGTTCGACAGAATGCACTTCTGTCATCTTGTATGAGCCGAACGGTGCCTCTGAGGACCTAAGAGGCAGAAGTTCCTCACCGTTCTTCACAGTTTGATGTCTATGGAAGAAAAAAAACAATTATCCACAAAATGCTACTTTTAAAGTACTTCAGGATACTTACATACAATTAAGTTTTACTGGTTCATATCCACAACCTAACCCCAGCTAGCAGCAGAAGTCGTAGGAAGTTGTCTCTGACAACAGTGTAAAACATGCTAGCAGCAAAACGTTAAGTACAAAAAGCCTGTTCAGCCAAGCTCCGTGGAGCAATTATTCCAAAAGGAATAATTACACAACAAGAGATTTTGAGTCATTTTAGGCAACACAAAACGTGCACAGTACACATTTTAATATTACCTCCAGTCGTTCGGATTCATAGCTCCTTATTTTCCAATGTTTCACAGGATATGCTACTAAAATGGCCATTTAGAGGGAAGGAGAAACATAATCCAATCAACATGTTGAGGGGGCGAGGTTGGACATCCAACTCCGCCCAATTTCCAGCCCTGCTTCAAACAGTCTGCAGTCAGGACCCTCTCAGGACCGCAGACAAGATTGCTACAAGGGGGCAGTGTTTGGTCCCAAGGAGCAGACAGGAAACTGGAATGGGAGAGTGAAATTTATTTATTTATGATGGTCCAGAGAGTCTTGCTGAGCGGCGAGCAGGCAGACGGAGAAACTGGGGTCAGGTGTGCTGGCAAAGACAGGTGTAGCACAGGGTGGGAAATGAGGTGGTAAATCCAAAAAAACAGTGGAAGGGAACAAGATCTAACAGGATTCTCTGTAAAAAAGCCAAACACATAAGTTCAACAGGTATCTTTACCAAGACCAGACACCACGACCACACACCAAGACCAGACACCAAGACCAGACACCACGACCAGACACCAAGACCAGAAACCAAGACCAGACACCACAACCACACACCAAGACCACACACCAAGACCACACACCAAGACCACACACCAAGACCAGACACCACAACCACACACCAAGACCACACACCAAGACCACACACCAAGACCAGACACCACGACCACACACCAAGACCAGACACCAAGACCACACACCAAGACCACACACCAAGACCAGACACCAAGACCACACACCAAGACCACACACCAAGACCAGACACCACGACCACACACCAAGACCAGACACCAAGACCACACACCAAGACCACACACCAAGACCAGACACCAAGACCACACACCAAGACCAGACACCAAGACCACACACCAAGACCACACACCAAGACCACACACCAAGACCACACACCAAGACCAGACACCAAGACCACACACCAAGACCACACACCAAGACCAGACACCACGACCACACACCAAGACCAGACACCAAGACCACACACCAAGACCACACACCAAGACCAGACACCAAGACCACACACCAAGACCAGACACCAAGACCACACACCAAGACCACACACCAAGACCAGACACCAAGACCACACACCAAGACCACACACCAAGACCACACACCAAGACCAGACACCAAGACCACACACCAAGACCAGACACCACGACCACACACCAAGGCCAGACACCAAGACCACACACCAAGACCAGACACCACGACCACACACCAAGACCAGACACCAAGACCACACACCAAGACCACACACCACGACCACACACCAAGACCAGACACCAAGACCAGACACCAAGACCACACACCAAGACCACACACCAAGACCACACACCAAGACCAGACACCAAGACCACACACCAAGACCAGACACCAAGACCAGACACCAAGACCACACACCAAGACCAGACACCAAGACCAGACACCAAGACCACACACCAAGACCAGACACCAAGACCACACACCACGACCACACACCAAGACCAGACACCAAGACCACACACCAAGACCACACACCAAGACCAGACACCAAGACCACACACCAAGACCACACACCAAGACCACACACCAAGACCACACACCAAGACCAGACACCAAGACCAGACACCAAGACCACACACCAAGACCAGACACCAAGACCACACACCAAGACCAGACACCAAGACCACACACCAAGACCAGACACCAAGACCACACACCAAGACCAGACACCAAGACCAGACACCAAGACCAGACACCAAGACCAGACACCAAGACCAGGCACCAAGACCACACACCAAGACCACACACCAAGACCACACACCAAGACCAGACACCAAGACCACACACCAAGACCACACACCAAGACCAGACACCAAGACCACACACCAAGACCACACACCAAGACCACACACCAAGACCACACACCAAGACCAGACACCAAGACCAGACACCAAGACCACACACCAAGACCAGACACCAAGACCACACACCAAGACCACACACCAAGACCACACACCAAGACCAGACACCAAGACCACACACCACGACCACACACCAAGACCAGACACCAAGACCACACACCAAGACCAGACACCAAGACCAGGCACCAAGACCAGACACCAAGACCACACACCAAGACCAGACACCAAGACCACACACCAAGACCAGACACCAAGACCACACACCAAGACCAGACACCAAGACCACACACCAAGACCACACACCAAGACCACACACCACGACCACACACCAAGACCAGACACCAAGACCACACACCAAGACCAGACACCAAGACCAGGCACCAAGACCACACACCAAGACCACACACCAAGACCAGACACCAAGACCAGACACCAAGACCACACACCAAGACCAGACACCAAGACCACACACCAAGACCACACACCAAGACCACACACCAAGACCAGACACCAAGACCAGACACCAAGACCAGACACCAAGACCACACACCAAGACCAGACACCAAGACCACACACCAAGACCACACACAAAGACCACACACCAAGACCACACACCAAGACCACACACCAAGACCACACACCAAGACCACACACCAAGACCACACACCAAGACCAGACACCAAGACCAGACACCAAGACCACACACCAAGACCAGACACCAAGACCACACACCACGACCACACACCAAGACCAGACACCAAGACCACACACCAAGACCACACACCAAGACCACACACCAAGACCACACACCAAGACCAGACACCACGACCACACACCAAGACCACACACCAAGACCACACACCAAGACCACACACCAAGACCACACACCAAGACCACACACCAAGATACAGGACTTGTATCACAGTAGTAACCTACAAAGGGGAACATAGCTGGTACGTTTGGAGCACACAACCATCAATTTTTCACTGTTCATCCAGGGTGAGGTCGAGGGAGCATAGTCCAGGTAGAGACACCCATACTTCCAGCTCTCCAGCCACTTTTTTAAGGTGCCCCACGGAAACCGGGAAACATAGTCCCTGCAGCAGGTTCCCATTGGAGCGTGCCCAGAAAACCCATCCAGACAGTCGTCCAGGAGGTACACTAACCACATGCCCAACTCACCTCAGTACGTTCCTCTTGGTGTGGAGGGAGCAGAGAAAACCCCTTTCAGCCACTTACACCAGTGATCTTATTCTTTCGGTTACAACGAAGGCCGTAGGTGAGGGTAGGAATGCATATCAACCAGCTCAGCCTCTAAATCTTTTTTTTTTTTTTTAACCTGCCCTGTCCAGCATCACAGCGTACAGTACGGCAATCTGTAGACCATATGTTTGACAGACAGATTTGCTCTGTCAATGGAGACATGTCATGTATATGGCTGCCCTTGATATTCTGAATATTTTTTATAATTATTTTTATTGAAATCATCATCAAACTTGATATGGCAGCGCTGGACCTGGCAGGACAAAAGAAAAAGAGAAAAGAAAATGAGAGGACAGAAAAAGAAAGAGGAGAAAAGAGCGTGTCTAAGCTGCTAAAAACACCGTATTCGCAAAAACAATAAAAACTACTTCAGTGTTACAGTACAACAAGATATATAAAGTGGAGTAATAACAATATGCAAAGAGAAAAACGTAGACGCACACACACAACCGTTATCTAACATACCTGCAGAGACTTTAACAGGTAAACATCTGCAACATTTAGTAGGAAGTAGGTGGAAAGGCTTTAGTGGGCATGTGAAGGATCAACCTGAGGTCACGCCTTCAAGGTTAAAGGACCGCAACCACGACCCGAAGTGTCTGGGAGGAACCCAGGGCCCCCAGGGCCCAGCAGGCCCACCGGACACAGAGCCCAGGCAGCCAAAGCAGAGCGCTGCCGTCCCCCGAGCCCAGAGGGGAGGAAGCCCCCAGACAGGAACCCCCAGGCAGGAGCCCCCAGGCATGACGCGGCACCGAGTAGCACAGGGTGACAGCGAGGTGGACACCAGGCGGAGAAGCGCAGGCCGGACAGAGAGCCAGCACCCCACAGGCCCCAGGACCACCCCTAACCCCCCCGACAGAGTCCCAACTAAGACCCAGCGAAAAACCAAGGCAGGCCGATGCCACAATGACACCAGGGGCAGAAACCTCAAAGGACAAGGACACGCCCATAGGCCACCCCCCTCCCACCAGCCCACCCTCTCCCGGCCCTCCACCTCCCATCCCCTCAGAACCCCCCCTCCCCCCCAACCTCCCCACCGGCATTAGTTTCTAAATCAACATAACCAACCAGTCTTTGTCATCACAGATGCTGCACAAATATGCCCATCGTCCTCTTCAGCCTTTTGGTCCAACATGTACAGTCCATGATCTGTCCTGAGACTGAGTTGCTTATACACAGTCTCAGGACAATGAAATACATATTTTTCAACAAACAAAAGTGCAGGATAGAGGAAGAGGGTGAAAGTGGTAAAAAGACATGAAAACAGACATGAAGGGATTGAAGTGAAGAGAATTAGGAGGAGAATTAAAGAGCGGTGGACAGCGCGAAGAGGCAGATGTGGATGAGATTCACTGAAGTATCTCAGGGATTGAAAAACTCTCTCTTGCTGCATGATGGTGTGTTTGTGTATGTGTTGCTGTGGAGAATGTGACAGTAAGGTGAGCTGATCATTCACCAGAAACTCCTGCACATCTCTTCACTGTGGGCTGTTTAAGGTCCTTTTATCCCTGTTCCAACTGGAACTGCAACTGCTCCCTTGATCATGGTAGGGCTGCAGGCTTCACTAAAACACACACACCCGAGGTTTTCTGCTCTTCCCCTACAGTTCAAACTGCCAGATTTCCTTGTGCTGTGCAGCGTGTTTTCCCTGGGCACACAGACACACTCAAATTATTCAGGTTGTGAAATAATTGGACTTTGGGCCACCCAGTTGCTTCGTTAGCATAAACATGTGTGCCCGTGCATGTAATTATGCCCCTTCTTGTTTGTTGGCACTGACAGTCTCGACTTCCTTTGCTCATGCTAACGTGCTGCTGCTTAGCTCCTAATTAAGATGTATGAGTCACCATGTGTGCCTGTGTGTTTGTGTGTGTCCTGTCATCATAGTCTGTCACACATGACTGGCGATGTCTGCGTTGTTTTTGGCAGGGTGGAATGGTTCTGCAGCCAGGAATGTTGTCTAATTTAAGATGCCACACGCTCGCGGTAGCTCATCTCCACGTCTTGCACACACACACGTTAGCAGCAGGCCACGTGGTGGTCCAAAGCCTGCACACGTACCCAAACCCATGCTACAGAACATCTTAATGGGTAAACGGTTGGGCGAGGGGGTGTTGATGAGAGACACATACAAATGTCATCTGATGCGAACCCACACACAGGAATCCACTTTCAAAAAGCAGCAACCACGATGCCTTCAGTTCCCTGGCAGGGTGATTACTGCTTTTATCATCATGCTAGTCATCAATCAACAACCCTCAGAAACACTGACAAAAAGACTCCAGCTCTTCAGTACTTATATGTGGTGTCTTCAGGAACATGCCTTCATATCAGCCCCGTTTCCACCCTGGACTGCTTGGTGCACATTTTTCTGGTGCTCTGATCTGAGCCAGCCTGCTTTTTCTTGGGATCCCTCTGTTCAGGTCCCAGTTATGCAGATCCACCCCTACAGGGTGGGGCTTGATTCACTGCAGTCTGTTGACTAGTCAATAGTACTGTCACTTCTTGTCCACATCAGCAGTGAAAACAAAGCAGCAACAGCTTAAATTGTGGATTTTCTTGTGTTCACTCACACAGGTTCATTTTGTTTCCTTTCTTCAAAGGTCCAGTGTTGAACAATTACTGACATCTAGAGGTAAAAACGGGTATAGCTCAGTGGTAAATGCACAGTAGCTGATAGCAGCCTTGACTCTTCCAGACATAAAACATGTTTTCATGCGTGAATGGGTCCAGCTGCCTAAAGTGCACTGACGACTGCACGCCATATAACTAACTACATATATATATATATGTGCTGTCTTCTTCTATGGTGCTTGTAAGGTGTTACTTATCCCAAATGAGGCGCTAGCTCAAACAAAGCACAAATATGGCAGCAGTTTCTACCAAGAGGTTTAACTCGATACAGGACTATCAGTTCTGCACACTCTGATCTATGATGTGTTTCCACAGCAACTGTACCCCAACGTGGAAGGCAGCATATCATCTGGACAGCGTTAGACGCCTCAGCTACATGATGGAGTGATGATGCCACACCTGTCTTGAATCATATGGAAGAAAGCAACTCAGAAATAAAGAAAGAGGATGGTGGACATCCAGCAGGTTGTATGCTTTCTTCGCTAGCAAACTAATAGCTAGTCCCTATTCAGCAACTTGTGTGCTGAGCAGAACCATGAGCTTGTCTCGGTCTGATCTATCATACGTTTCTGTAGAACATCAGGCGAGAACAAATGTGTCTTTGCGTACATTTGGACCTGCGATGCATCAAATGAAGTCGTCCGTTTCCAAGAATTTCCATCCATCCAAGCATTTTATCAACCATTTAATCCAATTCAGGGTCCAAATCAAGCAGGAGCCTATCCCAGCAATCATTGGGCGAGAGGCAGGCTACACCCTGGACCGGTTGCCAGTCCATCACAGGGCCAGAAATGCCATCTGGCTTTATTAAGGACAACTTTGAAGGGTTTGCTGTCATATGGGATTTTGTAAATGTTAAAGTAGAACAATAACTCTATCTTTCTGTTTGTTTCCCTACTATCCAATCTGAACTGTTTAACCACCAGTAGTAATACTGGTGTTAGTAATCCCAGTAGTAACACCACAGCATCAATCAGCATTGTGCCTC
>NC_136624.1:1467482-1494982 GCF_933228915.1 Telmatherina bonti
GCGTCTACGTATATATGATGTCTGTGGTCGTGACCAATTCCCGGTAAAGATGGCGCGGTGTGGAATAAACAACGGCGGATTTCAGAGTTTTAGAAAAGAAAGTGAGGGAGAAAAGCTTCAAAGCAAATTCTCCGCAGCAAGTAGAAAACAATAATAACATTACGTGTCCACTTTGCATTAACCGCAATGTTTGTAAACCCTCACGAGAGAAACGTGATGCTAATCTGCTAAACGTTGTTCAATGGAAAAACCCGCAAATCACAATTGTTGTTAGTCTAAACGTACAAATATCTTTTTTTGAATCCTGCAAGAAAAATGTAATGGGAACGTAGAGGGGGCACTTGTTCGTTTCTGGCTGCCATGTTGTGTTTATGTGTCTCTGTGGGAAACCAGCGGGAGCGCGCGGACGTAAGGTATGGAAGCCGAAAAGGTGACGGCAGGGCAAAAAGAAATCCCGATTTTCATATATATATATATATATATATATATATATATATATATATATATATATATATATATATATATACGTATGTGTGTGAGTGTTTATGTATGCTCTGTCTGTGCTAAGCTTTAATAAATCTGTTAATACAGGTGGAGAATGCAACTGATATGACAGAGCTTACTGAAGAAATATCTAGTTGTGGTTACAGAGGGCTTCTGAGACTGGACAGAAAGGACAGCATAATAAGGTTATATGGTTGCATTTCCATGTGACTTTATAAACATTGTAAAAAAAAAAATTTAAGATTTAACATAATTTATTTGGGTATTAATTGAAGCTTTGTTATGACAACAGTCCCCGTAAGTCACATTTTAATAAAGGACATGTTTTCCATATCATGTTTCCTTTTCTTAATAGAGCAATAGTTCTGCACACTACAATGCGTCTATCTCCTATGCTGCAGCAGTTAAGAAGTGGGATGAAGGTCTACAACCTTCTGGAAGTTCTTGAAAAACATCAAACTATCTGTTCTAACCTGTTTGTTCCCAGCAAAAATGATGAAGAGGTAAAAATTCTCAACATTTATTGATTAGCTCATACCTGAAAACTATATTATGTGTTATAATGGTACTTAGATGTGGATATTTATTTCCTTGACTGATTTGGGAAAAAATATATGTATATACAATATTACTTCAAATGATTTTATAAATTCAACTATTTGATTGTTTTGTTTTTAAGAATATTTTACTGTAGTGATTGGTTGTTACACTTTTTTATTTTTCTTCTTTTAGCCGGATGCTGATTACATAATGAGCATCCTTGAACCTGAGCTGAGTGAGAGAGGAAGTTCAAGGCACTCCAAAGAAAACACCATCATCAACTTCTTTCAAGACTTCCTGCAAAGTCCAGAAATCTCAGGTAGGAAAAAGTTTACACACAACACACACTACTGTTATGTTGTTATCATTGCAAAAAAGTTTAACATTTTCAGAACTTTCTGACACAATTCTCTACTTGGAAACAGATTCTTGAGTTATGACTTGACTGAAACTTAAACTTTATTTTTAATATTATGTGTATGCTCACATAAAATGTCCATTTTACATGTCATTTGGTGCTTTTAGTAAACCAAATGGAGCAATCAGAATACACTTCATTTAAAGAAATGGATTGCATGAATGGAAGTTGGGAAAATAATAAAATAATAATTCTGTTGTTGTAATTAAGACCAGAGGAATTCTGCTCGAAAAGTTTGTTGTACAAGTGAATAAATGAATAACTTTGTCTTTCTACAATGAAAGCAGAATGTAATGCTGTAAATATTTGTAACTTGATAAGAAAACCGTTCAGATGTGAAATTGTCCCAAATGTAGAAATCATTTAAAGTCATGTTTACTGTAAAGGGCTGCATGTTTTGAACTACTTATGTCATTCAATCAGATTTGTACATATGGAAACTTGTGTAGACTTGATAACAAAATTATGTTTTAGATATAGCTCCAATAAATGTAAAAAACATGTTTACAATGATGTGTATTTTTTTACTTAAGAAATTGCAAAGTCTTTCTGAATTGAAGCAAGTGATTGCACTCTGAGATTATAAGCCTGAAGTAACTGAAAGCTGTTAGAAATATCTGCTTTTGTGCTTTGAAATGTTCCATGCTATGCTCCTTTCTAAATAAATGGGTCAGGATGAACCAGACATATAGGATCAAGCTGAAAATTAATTGACAATGTTCGCCTTCGGTAATGTCATTACTAATGTCATATGTTTCTCATCGTACAGGTCAGAATAATGACCAAGATGGATGTGGACCTGGTGCCAAAGAAGTACAACACATTTGCAACCAAGAAGGACACTGGGATATCAAATCAAATGACTGAAAAAAGTCTGTCCCAGCAGTGATGCAGTGGTTGACTGGACAAGGACACAAACCCCGTCTTCCATCAGAGAGAGCAGATTTTAAAATAAGTGTTAGATTTGAACACCACTGCAAAGACAAAATGCCTGGACACAATGTCTGTTACCCACTTTTAAGTGCCTGCACAAATACAATAATCGTTCCTGTTGCACATATGAACACATACACAGAGTTTACCAATATCATGACAGTCGCCATTGCAATGGGCAGAGGGGTTAGTTGAGTGTAGGTGATAGTGATTAATCCCACTGGTTGATCTAGTCTCATACTGTAAATATTTTGATTAAATCTACTCAGACCTTTTACTCTTACAGAGCGTTAACAGAAAACTGAGAAAATGTTTAAAGAAAAAAACAGTTCACATTAACAGAATATGAAGAGTTCATTCACTACGTTGTGATACTGATTTATTTGCAGAATTTCAGATGCAGCTCGTGTTACACAATTAGAATTAAAAATCAATATGTACAGGCACAGTTTCTGTTTGTTTTCTGATCATTTTTGAAAATCCTATTCAGTACTTAATCAGTTTTGTACAGATACAATTGCTGAAGACATGTTTTTTCTGACAGCATTTTCAAACATGTTGTAATAGTCACTATTGTCCACAGACAAATAGTAATTTTATGTACTGTGGCAAAGCATCTGGACTTTGTTGTTCAATAAACAAGATGTTACAATTCAATAAAAGGGTATTTTATACTTGAATGGATGTCTGTCAATTGATCTGAGCATATTTTAGGACATGACATGTCACACTTAAAATTCTTCAAAATTACAAAAGTTAATTTTCAACTGCCTGTATGATTAAAACTCCTGAATGATATTAATGTGCTCCCAATATCTGATGCCACTCCTCCATCTGGTAATCAGTAATGAAAAAGAAAAAAAAAACTTGGACTTCATAAACAACACTGCAACAGCCTCTGATATCTCTTAAGATGTCTTTTTTTTTTGTTTGTTTAGTACAATGTTAAAGCATTTTATACAAACAACTATATATGCAAAACACTTCCTGACATCTTCATCAAATTTTAAACAAAACTGCGTCTTAAAGTCTCAAAATTTTTTTACTAGAGACATCACTTACACTATAGAGAGGTTGTTTTGTGTTTCTGAATGTGACATCACATAGTTTAGTACAGCTTGGTATAGATCTCTCCCATTGTCAAGGGAAGGAGTCAGTGGATCAATGGTTGCCCGCAGTCCTGCCATGGCCTGTTGCCCCAAAGGGCACTGGATTGGTGGCAGAATTACTCCACCAGTACACTCTGCTCTCAGACACTCCAGGTCCAAGATGGCATGTTCTTGAATGTTATGCAAAAAGCACGTGTTTTCTTTCCAACTTTTCAGTGTAATGTTTTCTTTGAGAGGATACATAAAAGAAATGCACAGCACAAACAATAAAGATACAAAATTCATGTATTCGTGCAAACGTGTTAATGTCAATAAAACAAAGATCATTTTATAGGCTTCAATAATAAATTTTAGTCATACCTCCATATTCTCTGGAGGAGCCACTGGGTTTTGAAGAAGGCCAATGGTCCAAAGCTGGTTAGGAGTCAGGTTTTGTTCTGTGCGCAGGGGATGATTGTCCCACCCATCAGAGAAGGTGTTAAGGTCTTTTTGAAGGCGTTCTACAATCAGCGATGACATGTTTAGCCGCATGTCATCCTTCAACCGCTGGTTGTCTAGGTGGTGTCCCGATAACAACGTGGGTTTTATAGATAATTGGAGCGCTTTTTGGGGAAAGCCTGGTCTTATTAGGAGAGATGGCATCCATCCCACGTTGGATGGAGCCGCTCTCTTATCTAGCAATATGGACTCTTTTATTAGTCAGCTAAATTGACAACTCAGGGTTGGGACCAGGAGGCAGAATTGTAGTCCTACACACTTTTCTGCAGCTTCCCACCTGCCGCCGCCCACCCAAAACCCCATTCCGACCTTATACAACTCCCCAGCAGTAAGAATTAAACAACACAAAAACACTTCTGGGGTTAATCGTGAAAACCTCCTAAAAATAAAAACAATGGATCTAATAAAATCTGAAAATTAGACAATAAAGTGTGGCCTACTGAATATTAGATCCCTCCCAAATAAGTCTTTATTAGTCAATGACTTGATAGGTGATCACCACATTGATTTATTCTGTCTGACGGAAACCTGGTTACAGCACGAGGATTATGTTAGTATTAATGAAGCTACGCCAGCTAACTATTTAAACTTTCACATTCCTAGAACTACAGGCAGAGGAGGAGGTGTTGCAGCTATTTTTAAGTCAGAATTTTTAATTAATCCTAAGCACAAAACTAACTATAAATCCTTTGAATTCCTGACATTAAATTTATCTCATCCAAAATGGAATTGAGAGAAACCGCTCCTTTTAGCATTAGTGTATCGCCCACCTGGACCTTACTCCGAGTTTCTGACCCAATTCTCTGATCTCTTGTCTGAGTTAGTGCTGACTACTGATAAGGTCATTGTACTAGGTGATTTTAATATTCATGTTGACGATGAAAATGATAGTTTAAACATTTCCTTTAGCTCTATTCTAAACTCAATTGGGTTTTCACAAAATGTCAATGGAGCCACTCACTCTCATGGCCACACTCTTGATCTGGTTCTAACATCTGGTATTGAGACTGATAAGCTCAAAGTATTTCCTCAAAACCCTGTCTTGTCCGATCACTTCTTGTTAACCTTTGAATTCACTTTATTTGATTACTCACTGACCAAAAATAAATTCTACTATAGTAGATGTTTATCAGACAATAATATTACAAAATTTAAACAATCAATTGAATCAATTTTTTCCCCTCTACCATGTGTTAGCATGACTGAGAGTCCCCCTTTAAGCTTTACTCCTGCTCAGATTGATCAACATGCTGATACTATAACAGCTTTAATGCGTACAACCTTGGATAATGTTGCTCCCCTAAAGAAGAAGAAATTGGGTAAGATTATGAAGGCTCCCTGATTTAATTCCCAGCTTCGAGCTCTAAAACAGGCATCAAGGCGTTTGAAAAACAGATGGCGTTCATCAGGACTAGAGGAGTCTCACTTAACCTGGAAAGAAAGTTTAATTGTATACAAAAAAGCCTTACGTACGGCAAGAACAGCTTATTATTCAGCATTGATAGAGGAAAACAAAAACAACCCTGGGTTTCTTTTCAGCACTGTAGCCAGGCTTACTAGGAGCCGGAGCGCTGTGGAGCCATGTATTCCTTTCTCACTTAGCTGTGATGATTTCATGTATTTTTTCAGGAATAAAATTGACACTATTAGAGATCAAATTCACAATATTCTTCCTTCTACCTATAATGTTGAGCCTGTTGTGGTCTTTAGTGACAGGATATGTACCACAATCATTTAAAACTGCTGTAATCAAGCCTTTACTTAAAAAGCAATCTCTGGATCCAGAGGTGATAGCAAATTATAGACCTATATCTAACCTCCCGTTTATGTCCAAAATTCTGGAGAACATAGTTTCCGCTCAGCTACATGCCCACCTGAGCAGAAATAATTTATGCGAGGAGTTTCAGTCAGGATTTAGAGCTCATCATAGCACTGAGACAGCATTGGTGAAAGTTACTAATGACCTTCTTATGGCCTCAGACAAAGGACTTGTGTCCGTACTTATCTTGCTTGATCTTAGTGCTGCATTTGATACAGTCGATCATAACATTCTGTTACTGAGACTAGAACAGGTGATTGGAATTACAGGTACAGCGTTAAGCTGGTTTAAATCATATTTATCTGATAGACTTCAGTTTGTTCATGTAAATGACAAGTCCTCCTCACAAACTACAGTAAGTCATGGAGTTCCTCAAGGTTCTGTACTTGGACCAGTACTCTTCACGCTATATATGCTCCATTTAGGCAAAATTATTAGACAGCATGGAATAAACTTTCATTGTTATGCAGATGATACTCAAATATACTTATCCTTTAAACCAGATGAAACAAATCAGCCCAATAGGCTACAAAGTTGTCTCATAGACATAAAGACTTGGATGTCTAGAAATTTTCTCCTCTTAAACTCAGATAAGACTGAAGTAATTCTCGTTGAATTGAATACTTTTTACATGTTGCTTTACCAGGAGAAATCTTGTTAAATATTCACCTTTCTTGAATATCCATCAATCCCAGCAAAGATGACAATTCCATATCTAGGAAAATAAATAAAACAAATAAATAAAATGAAAATCCTAAATGCTTTCCTATGAAAATAAATGTACACTCATAAAATGCAGTCAGAAATATTTGAATTTATCTGCTTCTATTTCTGTTACTTTTCTTTTGCTATTTCCTTTTTCTTACTTTCTTGTATTAGTTTTAATTTATACTTCTTATTTTTCTAACGTTTATTGTCTCTATAAAGTACTTTAAATCACCCTGTTGTTGACTTGTGCTGTATTAATAAACTTGCCTTGCCTTACTTTCCAACACAAAAAGTGTTTACTTCTGCTAACAAATGGAAAACCCATGTACAGAGCATACCTGGTAAGTTTGTGGTTTGTATCCACATGGACCAGCGCATGGGGACCTTTGACAGAGTACTCTCTTCTAGCAACGCAACCTAAACGCGCCATTCTCTCAAAGATTCCTGTTGAATCCACCCTGTGCATAGATGCTATGACCTGCTCCCATTTGAAACGGTGTCCCATTGCTTGCAGTTCTCCCATCATCATTCTATAGCCAATCTTAGTTTGACTGAGTGAACAAGATCATCCAGCTCCTCGTCTGTCAGACGGCTATATGATGCCTTCACTGCCTTCGAAACACTGTCCTTTTGCAGACAGCCAGGAGTTTAGCTATACAGGGGACAGAAAGTTTCATGCTGATGAGGGTTTGCAGATTGTCCTTTGATATGGCAAATTTAGGCTGTCCACTAGCAGTGTGGAAAATCTCCACAGGAGAGGAAACAGGTTTTCTTGCTTCTTGCAACTGAATTAGTCTCAAAAGATCAGAGATGGCATGAACTACATCTTGTGGCAGTGCAACAACATGAGCAA
Source organism: Telmatherina bonti (assembly GCF_933228915.1). Lineage (NCBI taxonomy): Eukaryota > Metazoa > Chordata > Actinopteri > Atheriniformes > Telmatherinidae > Telmatherina > Telmatherina bonti. The sequence continues at coordinate 1,474,865 of NC_136624.1, forward strand.
AAGAGCGTATAAATTCTACTTCATGACTTATTACATAATTTAAATAGTCCAAATCCACAGGCTGGCGCTGCAGAACTTCATTAAGTCTTCTGAGCATTCTCTCCATAAACTGTCTTCCAATCAACAGTGTCTGTAATTAAAATTGAACATGTTTTGATATGTATACCTGTGAATAGATTAGATTTTTTGTTTAATACATAACATCCATGCAGAACCAAATTATTATTACAGTATTTAGATGGAGCCATTCATAATTTCCCTCTGGGTGTAAAATATATATATATATATATATATATATATATATATATATATATATATATATATACATATATATATATATATATATATATATATATATATATATATATATATATATATATATATATAACTTATTTAATATTAGTTTACCAAATATAAATTAAGTAATCAACTCACACTATGTAATCAAATTCTTTCTCAAATATGAACAAAAGCGTCATTGTAAGTATTTACAGATGTCAGCAGAACACCCTACCTACGCCATCTATGAAAGAACCAAAACTAACTAAGTCAGGTGCAATTAAATATCATAGTTATAAATGTGCACAAAGGTTAATCATATACACATTTCAATGTTAACGTTTTGGGCTACAGCAGCACTGCCATTATCCACCACGTAAATACCTCAACTGCCAGTAGCAAAAGACAGTTTATACTAAAAACTACTATATGAAGCGCGTTTGCACCCGTCGGCCACCGTAAAAAACTACTCATAGATCTCCAACCTCACACTTTTTCACCACAGATTTGTTAAGCAGCAGCAATAACACTGGCCCCCAGCTCCTCGGGGGGGCAAAAAGAATCACAAAACTATAGATTTAGCCATTACTGTAGCTAGCTTCCACCTATGAGCTAACTTAGCTTTCTGCAGCACACATCCAGCGGACCAAAATACCAAATTAAACATTTGTAACCAAACATTATCCAGTCAAACTGTAAATACAAGCATATGTAAAGAACACACATACCTGGGGTATAGGCGTTCCTCCTGAAGAACCGGCAGCTGCCATTGAATCTGTGGAAATCTCCGACCATGACCGTTAGGCTAGTGGAGCTTTCCGCCGTATGCAAATTACACGCAGATTACTCGAAGTAGCGCACTCGCTAAAAAAGCCCCAGGACCGGATGGCTTCCCAGCAGAGTTCTATCAGGTATTCTGGACAACACTGGCCCCTACGTTTTTCTAAATGGTGACACAAATAAAGGAAAATGGCTACTTACCCCAAAACATGAATTCTGCCAGCATAATTGTACTGTTAAAACCAGGCAAAGACTCCACACTTCCATCTAGCTACAGACCCATATCACTGATAAATGCAGACCTTAAAATAATCTGCAAAGCTTTAGCTGCAAGGTTAGAGAAAGTAACTCCACTTATTATACACCCTGATCAGACAGGCTTCATAAAAGGCAGATATTCCTCTGTTAACATGCGCAGGCTAATCAATATAATAGATTACTCTACCGTCAATAACCTGGAAACAACTATAGTTTCTCTGGATGCAGAGAAGGCTTTTGATAGAGTAAACTGGAAATTTTTATTAGCTACTTTAAATAGATTTGGCTTTGGACCTTCCTTTCTTGACTGGATCAAAATCTTCTACAGCTCCCCTAATGCGAGAGTCAGGACGAACGATCAAACCTCTCCAAGTTTTAATCTTCAAAGGGGCACCAGACAAGGTTGTCCACTCTCTCCCTCACTTTTTGCTGTATTTATTGAACCACTAGCTGCTGCAATTCGACAGAATCAAATTATAAAGGGCATCCAGTCCAAAAATATAATTCATAAAATAAGCCTTTATGCCAATGATATTTTACTATTCCTCCAAAACTCGCAAACATCATTATCTGAAACAATCTCACTAATTAATAAATTCTCATCACTATCTGACTACTCTATTAATTGGTCTAAGAGCACAGTCCTACCAATTAACTGCAGGTTTCAAAATCCATCCAACATTAATTTGCAATCAGGTAACATTAGATACTTAGGCATAAATATTCCCCCCAGGCTCTCAGAACTGATAAAATGTAATTACACTAACCTTCTTAAGACAATAGAAGATGATCTCACTCGCTGGAAGTCACTCCCCATTTCACTTATGGGGAGAGTTGCTACGATAAAAATGATGGTTCTACCCAAAATCAACTACCTGTTCTCCATGATTCCTATGAAACCTCCCTCCACCTGGTTCAAATCACTAGAATCATAAACTTCCCAATTTCTCTGGAAGAATAAACCACCCCGGATTAGTTTAAAAACATTACAAAAACCTAAAGATCAGGGAGGCTTAGACTTGCCTAACTTTCAACATTATTTCTTAGCCAATAGGCTGCAATATATCTTAAAATGGCTTAAACCGAGTCCATTAGATGAACCATGGATAGACTTAGAACAAACGTTCTGTGACAATGTGGAAATCTCTAATCTTCCATTCTTCAGCTTCAGTGTAAAAAAGTTGCTTCAAAAGCGTCAACATCAGCACCTCTCTGACAGCTTGGTGGGAATTTCTTAAAAAAAACAATTCATCAATAATCCCATGTAAACTCACACCTATCTGGAACAACCCTGACATTCTTCTAAACAAAAATATGATCAACTTTAAACAATGGATTAATAAAGGAATTAATTATTTAGAGCATATTATCCATAACAGAAGAATTTCTTTTGACACAATATGGAATTAATAGTAGCAGATTTCTAGAATATCAGCAACTCAAATCCATTATACTTAGGAAATCCCCCCCTCATCAAATAGACTTGGAACTTCCTCCCACAGTAGCAGAATTTATGGAACTTCGTAGCCCAAAGTTACTTTCAAAAATAGATGATTGAAATTCCTTGCCAACTTCCAAATGGGAGGCAGACCTATCTATCAGTCTCAGTCAACCTTCTTGGCTACAAATATGTCTAAATGCTTTTAATATGACAGACAGTTCAAATCTACAACTCATCCAATACAAAATCCTTCATAGAACACATTACACAGGACAAAGAATGTTCAAGATGGGTCTAAATCACTCAGAGATCTGCACACAGTGCACATGTAACGCAGTAGATAATTATTTACATGCTCTATGGCTCTGTGCACCTGTTCAAAATGTCTGGAATAAGGTTTGTGGGGAATCTGCTTCCATCAAAAATGAATCGGCCGATGCTCGCTCTCCCTGGACCCTGCTAATTAATCACATCACTTAGTAGGACTGGGGGCTGGGACCTTGGCGGTCCTGGGGGGTGGATTGGGGGGGCTTGGGGTCCTTGGGGCGGGGCGGCTCTCGGGCTGGGGGTCTGGCCGGGCTTTGGGAGCAGCTTTGGGCGCTGCTCGCCTGGCCGGCCGGGAGTTCGGGGCGGTCGGGGGCTGGCCTGGGCTGGGTGGCCGGGTTGCCGTGGGGGGCCAGGGCCCCCGGGTTTCGGGGCTGCCTCCCTCTGGGATGGGGGGGCCTGGCCTGGACCTGGGGGGCCTTGGTCGCCTGGGGCATGCCCTCGGGGTCGCGCTGCTATGGTACCTGGCGGGTTCCCTGGGGATTGTGATGTGTCCGTAGAGGGATGGGGTTTGGTGCGGGTTGGTAGAGGGAGGGGCTAGGGGGAGGGGGGAGTAGGAGGGGGTGGGGCATGGGGGGTGCGAAGGAGGTAGGGGGAGGAGGGCGGCGTGGGAGGGGGGGGCGGTGTAGAGGGGGGGTGGCAGCAGAGGAGGGGGTGGACGGGGGGCGTGGGAGGGAGGGGGATGGTTGGGAATGGGGGGGGTAGGAATAGGGTCCATGGCGGAGGGGATCCGCCCTCTGGCTCTGTCTCCTCCCGTCGGCGGCAGTCTTGGCGTTGCTGGTGGCGCCGGGCCCCGGCCCTGGATGGATGTCTGGGTGGGAGCCGGGGACTCTCCGGCCCCTGGAGTGCTGGCGCTGGGCCGCTGGGGATGGGGGGACGACCGGGGTGCTGCCTCCTGCTCCACTTGGCGGGCCGGAGCTTGCCCTTCTGCCCTGGGGCTGTCCCGGTGAGGTGGGGGCACCTACTGCGGCCAGCTGAGGAGTTGGTCGCCCAGGGGAGGAGTCCTTTTCCCCTGGTTGTGCCCCTCCCCATGCCCCCCTCCTCTTCCACCACCCGACATCATACATACAGCATATAGGGCACGGTGGGGGGGTGAAGTCGGTGGTCCCGGGAACCCTAAGGGGCATTTTCTGATGGACCCCGGCGACCACCTGCCCCACTAAATTTTAATTGCAACATAGACACCAATATACATTTAGGGTTTCGAGGGGACAGGCGCCTTGGCCATGGGGGGGGGGGGGGGGGGGGGGGGGACAGGAGCTATAGCGGTGGCCCTTGCCCATCCCCTCAGGAAGTGGGTGGGAGTGTTGGGGACGGTGGGGCTTGGGAGGGAGGGGGATGGGGAGGGTGCTGGAGAGGGGGGATAGGAAGCAGCGGGAGGGTTGTGGGGAGGGGTTGTTGGGGGGATGGTCTACGGACGTGTCCTTGTCCTTGGGGATCCCGCCCCTGGTATCGTGGTGGCGCCGGCCCGCGATGGTTTTGCTCTGGGTGGGCGGGGCCCGCTGGGTCTTGGCTCTGCCGGGGGGGACGGGTGGTCCTGGGACCTGGGGGCTGCCGGCTCTCTGTGCGGCCCGCGCTTCAGCACCCGGCGCCCGCCGGGCCGGCGTGCCGTCGCCCTGTGCTACCCGGTGCCCCTGCCTCGTGGCGCCGGGTGGCGCCTGCCTGGAGGCTTCCACTGCTCTGGGCTCGGGGGACGGAGGCTCTCTCTGCTTTGCCTGCCCGGGCTCTGTGCGCGGTGGGCTTGCCGGGCCCTGGGGGCCTTGGCTTCCTCCCCTACACCTCGGGTCGTGGTCGTGCTCCCCTACAAGCACTCAGCTGATCTTTGATTGCATGATCACAGCTTGAACACTCACACGTGCACGCCCACATGCGCTCATCTTCCCATCTGCTTCCTACTAAATGTTGCTGATGACTCTCTGTAAGTATGTTTAATAACGGTTGGTATTGGAATTGTTATTTTATTAATTCATTTTCTTTTTCTACTTTTATTTTTCATTTTTTTGTCTGTTTTTGAATATTGTCACTATCCTACTGATGTCTTGTTGTATTTTTTTAGTAATGTATATTGTTTTGCAAATACTGTAACTTTAGCAGCTTAGACATGCCTTTCTTTTCTCTCTCTCTTTTTCCTCCTTTCATTTCCTGTTTTTTTTCTCCTCTTTCCCTGCCAGGTCCAGCTCGGCCATATCAAGACTGACGATGATTGCAAAATGATAAAAGGAAAATAAATAAATAAATAAAATAAAATAATTATCATAATAATAAAAATATTCAATTATCAAGGGCAGCTATTTACATGAGATGTCTCCCTTGACAGAGCAAATCTGTCTGGCATAAATATGGCACGCAGATTGTTGTTCTGTCTGCTGAGATGCTGGACAGGACAAGTTAAAAAAAAAAAAGAAGTAGCGCACTCGGCAGCCCCGCCCCTCAACCCCGCCCCCTCCACGCAAAATACAGTGTCAGAGAGTTGAAACTGAAAATCTCATTATTGAAAGTAAAACCCAATGAAATCCCAACAAAAAACAAACGGTCAGCATAAAGAAATGATGTCAACATGTAAAAACTCTGTCGGCATAAATAAATGTTTGAATTAAAAGTTACTATTTTCTTCATAGATCCATATTACTTTTCAATTAATCTTTTTTCAGTCTCAATAAACTTTTTCAGTACCGATGCACATTTTTCAGAACTCATAATTTAATTTCAGTGTTCTTGTTTTATTTCATATTAAAAATTTTCAATGCCAAATTTTATTTTTCAATGCCAAGTTTATTTTTTTCAATTCAATTCAACTTTATTTATATAGCGTCAAATCACGGCAATGCCATCTCAAGACGCTTTACAGACAGAGGGGAAAACATAATGAAGGCCAATTCATAACAGCCTATATAAAGAAACCAACAGATTGAGTTGAGTCCAACTCAATCTCCCATCCTGAGCAAGCACACTGGCGACAGTGGGAAGGAAAAAACTCCCTTTTAACAGGAAGGAAACCTCCGGCAGAACCCGGCTCAGGACAGGCAGCCATCTGCCTCTGCTGTGTGGGGGGAAGAGGACAGAAAGACAACAGACAACAGGAACTGCTACTCCCGGCCAGGGAGACCTGCTGAGACAGGAGACATACATGTTAATGATGCAACACTGTTATGGGGGCGGGGGTAAAAGAAAGAGATAAAGAGAAAAAGAAAGAAGCTCAGTGTATCAGGAAATGTCCCTCAGCAGTCTAAACCTATAGCAGCATAACTAAGGGATGCTAACCATCCCTAGCTATAGGACTTATCAAAAAGATAAGTCTTCAGCCTAGTCTTAAAGGTGGGGAGGGTGTCTGCTTCCCTAACACTAACTGGGAGCTTATTCCATAAGAGAGGGGCCTGATAACCAAAGGCTTTGCCTCCTGCTCGGCTCTTTGAGACTCTAGGAACCACAAGTAAGCCTGCAGTCTGCGAACGAAGTACTCTACTTGGTATATAAGGAACAATGAGGTCTTTGATATATAGTGGTGCCTGGTTGTGGAGGGCTTTATATGTAAGGAGAAGGATTTTAAATTCTATTCTAGATTCAACAGGCAGCCAATGAAGAGAGGCTAAAACTGGAGAAATATGATCTCTCATGCTGGTTCTGGTCAGGACTCTGGCTGCAGAATTCTGGATCAGCTGAAGGCTTTTCAGGGCATATTTAGGACAGCCCAGTAATAGAGAGTTACAGTAATCTAGTCTCGAAGTAACAAAAGCGTGAACCAGTTTTTCTGCATCACTCTGAGACAGAATGTCCCTAATTTTGGCTATATTACGTAAATGAAAGAAGGCTGTTTTAGTAACCTGCTTAATATGTGGGCCAAAGGACAGGTCAGGGTCAAATATTACTCCAAGGTTTCTCACTGTAGCACTGGAAGCTAAAGTAATGCCATCCAGGTTCATTACAAAACCGGAAAATTTAGCTCTGAGGTTATGTGGATCCAACGAGAATTACTTCAGTCTTATCTGAGTTTAAGAGGAGAAAATTTCTAGACATCCAAGTCTATGTCTATAAGACAATTTTGTAGCCTATTGGGCTGATTTGTTTCATCTGGTTTAAAGGACAAGTATATCTGAGTATCATCTGCATAACAATGAAAGTTTATTCCATGCTGTCTAATAATTTTGCCTAAAGGGAGCATATATAGCGTGAAGAGTATTGGTCCAAGTACAGAACCTTGAGGGACTCCATGACTTACTGTAGTTTGGGAGGAGGACTTGTCATTTACATGAACGAACTGAAGTCTATCAGATAAATATGATTTAAACCAGCTTAACGCTGTACCTGTAATTCCAATCACCTGTTCTAGTCTCTGTAACAGAATGTTATGATCGACTGTATCAAATGCAGCACTAAGATCAAGCAAGATAAGTACGGACACAAGTCCTTTGTCTGAGGCCATAAGAAGGTCATTAGTAACTTTCATCAATGCTGTCTCAGTACTATGATGAGCTCTAAATCCTGACTGAAACTCCTCGCATAAATTATTTCTGCTCAGGTGGGCATGTAGCTGAGCTGAAACTATGTTCTCCAGAATTTTGGACATAAACGGGAGGTTAGATATAGGTCTATAATTTGCTATCACCTCTGGATCCAGAGATTGCTTTTTAAGTAAAGGCTTGATTCCAGCAGTTTTAAATGATTGTGGTACATATCCTGTCACTAAAGACATATTGATAAGACTTAGTAGTGATGTATTAATTAAAGGGAAAATGTCCTTAAAGAGGCTCGTTGGGAGAGGGTCTAAGATACAGGTGGATGGTTTAGATGAAGCTATTATTTTAGTTAATTCAGAGGGTTGGACAGGACAGAAACTATTTAGACACAAGTCAGATCCTGGTTCTAAGGATGCTTCGGAGACCACAACAGGCTCAACATTATAGGTAGAAGGAAGAGTATTGTGGATTTGATCTCTAATAGTGTCAATTTTATTCCTGAAAAAATACATGAAATCATCACAGCTAAGTGAGAAAGGATACATGGCTCCACAGCGCTCCGGCTCCTAGTAAGCCTAGCTACAGTGCTGAAAAGAAACCGAGGGTTGTTTTTGTTTTCCTCTATCAATGATGAATAATAAGCTGTTCTTGCCGTACGTAAGGCTTTTTTGTATACGATTAAACTTTCTTTCCAGGTTAAGTGAGACTCCTCTAGTCCTGATGAACGCCATCTGTTTTCCAAACGCCTTGATGCCTGTTTTAGAGCTCGAAGCTTTTCAATACCAAAAAGAGCTTTTCAATACCAATAAGAGCTGTCATCGTTTTAACCCCATACATAAAGCATGTGTTGCCTTCATGATAAGGCTTATATAAGGCTTTTAATTTTTTGCGGCTCCGGACACATTTGTTTTTTGTTTTTTTGGTCCAATATGGCTCTTTCAACATTTTGGGTTGCCGACCCCTGGTATATTTGACAGCCGATGGTGGAAGTTAGAGGGGTGGAAGACAAGTATGTGGTGACCAGGAATACAGTCATCCTGTGGAGTTGGTGATGAGCATCCACTGGGCCCGCCTTCTACATAATCAGACTGGACAGAAGAATACCCTGAACAAAACTGACCAGATATGTTAACAGCATCTGTTTCTGTGGTAACTTATCTAAAACACAGATTAGCCTACTACTAAGTTAAGTATCCTAAATGGCTTTACATAATATTAACATCATAGCTTACCCATTTACATGAAAATACAAAATGAACTCATTTATCTGAATAATCGACTATTAAAACTGTTCTGTAGCTACCTGATGAACCACATGTTTGTCCCACTTTGAAACTGGGTCATGCTTGGACATGGTGGTGTGTGACAAAAACGGTTAATGCCAGACTGGTATGCCTCTTCAGGAAGGGATTAATGGCCACTTCAACGCACATCGACACTTGCTGGCACATTAGTGTGCCTTAATGATCCAATGTCACCTCACTGGTCAGTATGCAACACCATAAAGAATCCTTTTCTTTATTTATTTGATTCTTATTTAAGGTATGTTGACATGAACAGTTTCTTAATGTTAATCAAGACTGTAGAGTTTCATTTTTCAACCTTTTTGGTTTGCAGTGTGTCCTGACATCTTTTCAAGGGAAATAATTGCTTTGTGACACTATTGAAGTTTTTAACTCATAAAAAGCCAATTCATGAAAAACTTAGTCCAGTTTTTTTTATATGAAGTCTTCATTTATCTCTTTAAACAGATGTAAAACAAAAAAAAGTCATTATCATGTATTAATGTGTGATGTGTCAACATTTTTACCTTCTACTTTCTCGTGTCCATTGGCATTCTGAAAACAAACGTAAGATTATGATCCACAAGCAGAGTTTTTACCATAAAGTTGTGCCAAATGTCTCAGAAACTGGATGTATGATAAATGTCATATTATACATGTCCTTTCCATTCTAGATTGCGCCGTCTGTTGGCAGCAGATTGTAGTAGCTCTGACTTGCTTTCTTGATTTTTTAAAAAGTACAAACTCTTCTCACATAGATATTACCTCAAATTAGGTTTTCTTTTTTTTCTGAGGATTTCATGCCGGTTCGGAGGGTGAATTTTTCTGAAAGAAGACTTTTCTGCATATTTTTGGCTCTTTCAAGGCTTCTTATGATGAGTCTCCATGGCAACAAAAGACTTGTTTACAATCGGGATCAACTGATTAAACTCTCCCAAATCAGGATTATCAGCGAAACAACACATCAAATCCCGATGGAGTTGAAAAGAAAGAGAAGAGGATGCAGAGCGGGAGTGAGACAGAGGAGAAAGCGATGGAGATTTAAACCATTTCTCCCGACCGTCGTCATGGGTAATGTGAGATCACTAGCTAACAAAACGGACGAGCTGGAGATGCTAACAAGGTCTCAGAAAGAATACAGAGAGTGCAGTATTATGTGCTTCACTGAGACATGGCTGCATGAACACATCCCTGACTGTAATGTGTCTGTACCGGGCTTTAAAACGGTCCGTGCAGACCGCAGTAGACAACACAGCGGAAAGCTAAAGGGTGGTGGAATTGCAGTGCTGGTTAACCAGCGTTGGTGTCATCCTGGACATGTTACTGTCAAGGAGAAGATATGCACAAGGGACATGGAACTGTTAGCTGTGAGCTTCCGTCCATATTATTTACCCAGAGAGTTTACCTGTGTTATTCTGGTAGCGGTTTATATAATACCTGGTACCGCACCAGACACAGCCTGTGATGTCATCAGCTCCGTCGTTGCTCGGCTACAAACACAGCATCCAAACTCATTCATGGCGATCTCCGGAGACTTCAACAACGTCTCCCTCTCTGCAACTCTACCAACATTCCAGCAGTTTGTCAGCTGCTCCACCAGAGAAAATAAGATGTTGGACTTATTTTATGCAAATATGAATAATGGATACAGTTGTTCTGCCCCGCCTCCTTTAGGAAGATCTGACCATAATCTGGTTCTTCTCACCTCCACCTACAAGCCCATCGTTCAGCAGCAACCAGTCATCACAAAGACTATCAAAATCTGGTCTTCTGAAGCTGAAGATGCTCTTAGAGGAGGCTTTGAGGCTACAGACTGGAACGTCCTCTGTGAACCTCATGGAGACGACATCAACGCCATGACTGAGTGTGTGACAGATTACATAAACTTCTGTGTGGACAGCATCGTCCCAACAAGAACAGTGAGGTGCTTCCCCAATAACAAACCCTGGATCACCAGTGACCTGAAAAAGCTGCTGAACATCAAAAAGAAAGCCTTCAGGGATGGAGACAGGGAGTTATTGAGGGCAACACAAAAACAACTTAAAACACAAACTAAGAAGTGCAAGGAGGACTACAGGAAGAAGTTAGAAAGTCAGCTCCAGCAGAATAACCTGAGGGATGTGTGGTCTGGAATGAAGATCACCGGCTTCAAGTTAAAGGGGGACCAGCCTGATGGAGGTCTGGACAGAGCTAATGAGCTGAACATATTCTTCAACAGGTTCAGTTCACCCCCTACCTCCAGCCCAACAGACCACACACCCTCCATAAGCCCACTGCTTTCCTGTCACGCCTCCAATCTGTCACCCTGCAGCTCAGTCATGGACCAGAACACAGCTTCATCTCCCTCCACATCAGGACATCCTGAGACCTCCACCTTGTTTGTCTCCTGCAATCAGGTTATGAAGTAACTTGAGAAACTGAACCAGAACAAGGCTGCAGGTCCAGATGGTGTCAGTCCCAGAGTTCTCAAGACCTGCTCAAAACAACTATGCCCGATTCTCCAGCACCTTTTCAACACCAGTCTGAGACAAAATAGAGTCCCAGTGCTGTGGAAAACCTCCTGCCTTGTTCCAGTGCCTAAAAAAACACAACCAGCTGAACCAAGTGACTACAGACCAGTTGCCCTGACATCTCACATCATGAAAGTCCTGGAGAGACTCTTACTGGCTCACCTCAACAAGCAAGTAAACACCTTTCAGGACCCATTCCAGTTTGCATATCGTAATGGACTTGGGGTTGAAGATACCATCATATACCTGCTCCAGAGAGCACACTCTCATCTGGTCCATTCAGGCAGCACTATGAGGGTCATATTCTTTCATTTCTCAAGTGCTTTTAATACCATTCAGCCTGCTTTGTTATGTGAGAAGCTCCATAAATTCCAGGTGGATACCTCCACAACCACCTGGATCTATGACTACCTCACAAACAGACCCCAGTTTGTGAGACTGAAAGGTTGTGTGTCTGAGATGGAGGTCAGCAGCACTGGTGCACCACAAGGAACTGTACTCTGGCCATTCCTCTTCACTCTGTACACCTCAGACTTCCAGTACAACTCTGAGTCCTGTCATCTGCAGAAATACTCTGATGACTCTGCAGTTGTGGGGTGTATCAGGGATGGACAAGAAGCAGAGTACAGAGAACTGGTCAGTCAGTTTGTTAAATGGTGTGGTGACAATCATCTCATATTAACCCCTTAACAGTCACCCCCAAAATGACAAATACGCCTAAAAAAGACATACCCAAATTAAAGTAGATGCTGTTCTTGAACCCTTTGGAGTATGTTCAAAAGCATGGTCTCTTTATAAAGAAAACACTCTAAAAGTGTTACCCTGAGCTTTCAGATGTATTGTAACTGTAACCAGCATAAAGTTATTGAAGTTGGAACACAAGGAAATTTCAGTTTTTTTCCCTCATCTGAATTTCTCTTCTATTTGTCAACATGCTACACATGGAGAGATGGAGATATGGACTGTCAAATCAGATGGAGCTGTAGCATGAAGCCTTTCCTATGACCAGTTAAAATTTGGTGACAATAACAGCCACAATTATTATTCTATGAGGGCTTTACTGTAAGTATGTTCATGCGCTCCCCAAAGTGGCCATTTGGAGTCTCCAACTTCAATAAGCTATAACTCCAGAACACTTCAACATACAGTCATCAATGAGACTCTAATGAAAGGTGGCATCAAGAGGAATCTTGTTGTATATTCATATTTACTATCAGTATTATTGAAATTCACCAGGTGATGCATAAACACACTAAAAGCTTATTTTTTCTAACGTGCATTATAATAAAAGAGTCAGAATAAGTTTTACAGTCATCATTGTCATCATCTGTCTTTGTATCCAACCCTCTTTCTCCCCCTGTTGATGCATTGTCTTGCATCAATGTTAAATCTTCTGATGTATTGGTCTTTGTCTGGGTCAAGGGTCACAGTCTCCTGGCCAGCCTGTGGGCTGACGGCTGCTGCTCCCATTTGGCCATTTGACCGGCCTCATTGTTGTCTTGTGTGACAAAAGTGTTAGTTTCCACACACACAGCACGCTTCACTCTCACAACCATTTCCTGATTTCATCCCAATTTGGGCGATTCATACACTTATTTCGCCTATCAGACGGAAGAACCGTTCGTTCTAAGGAACTGTCATTTTCTTTACACCGTTGTGTGACGAGTGAGTGTAACACTCGAAAAGTAACTCATTGGGTCTGTATACGTCGTTGCTTATGGCCCGTTTGCCAGCTCGCAAGCCTCAATCAAGGCTTATCTTCTTCCAATTGAGCTGGGCATAGGCGGAGACTGTCCGTGTTCTGGAGGTCACGGAGGGTCTCCAATTTCAGTTGTAACCAACGGCAGTGCATCCACTGTTGAAGTGAGTTCCTATATTTTTCCGTAACAAAAGTTGACAATCAGTCTATATCCGCACAAAGAATGGTGTTTATGCTAAATTTTATCTTTTTTCCCTTTTAGAAGGGACACCACATCTATTGAACTCCAAATCTGTCTATTCATTTATTATCTCTTTAATTGGGCACACCTTAATGTTTACCTTACTACAGTAGTGGACGCTGAGTAAGCACTTGCTGGTATTTCATGCTCAGAGCTGCCCTTCTCAATGGGAAAGACAAATCTGAGATGTCCATGTACGTAAATCCAATGTACATTGCTGTAACTACTAATATTTCGTTCAACCATCTAATGTGTAGCAGTATCATATGTATAGCATTTCTAGGAAGTTTGGTTAAGATATGGCAATATCGTAGGATAAGTTACAACACACTGTGAGTGCTTGCTATATCCCTAATTTAACTAACTTGTCCTTGTCAGTCAGGACGTCATATGTATAGTCACTTTAACAGAAAACATAGCGCATAAATATCCTTATGGCTCGCTACAATAAACAGAGATACTATCTGTAAACCTGTACAAATGTCGCCTAGCCTCGTCTTCACTGTTACATGTGTGTTTACGTAACTGTTATTTACGCTCCATCTAAAGTCCTGTAAGATCTAACGGTAATTGAGAAACCATCATCTTCATCTTAGTTATACTTTGTTGTTTTTAACCAAAAATCAGCATAACTTTTTTTGTTTTGTTTTCGTAGTTTTAATGTTATTTAGATTACTTCAACTTGTGAGGGCGGAAAGGTTTTCTTTTACCCTCTGACTTTTAGCTTGTCCTGTTTGAACCTGGTGTAGGTGGTGCAACAAATCAACAAAAACTTTTTGTGTCCCCCTTTTTCTGAGCGTGTAACCTTTTGTGTTACGATGGCATCCAATTCCCGTCACCAACCATGATTCATCACCGCAAACATTCATCTTGCTTGTGGTTCTTACTCTAATTTGATATCTCTTTGTAGCTAATCTGTTGTTACTGAGAAAACTGTAATGCTGTCTTCTCATCTCATAATCATTTGCTATCTGCTGTCTATCAGCTATTTTGGTCCCAACCTCATTGGTTTTGGATCTTTGATTAGCACAAGTAGTAGAGATCTAAGTGTTGTGGTTAACAGAACTGCTCAAATCAAATCAATGTTTTAGTTAGCTAAAACAGTCATAGCTAACTAATCTATTAGCAGCCAGTGAAGGGTATGTGTAATAATCCTGGATGCTTAGCTAACATACAAAAAGACATAGTCAAGCAGTTCCAATAACTATGCATAAGCAAAGAAAAGTGTATGCAACTAAAAACCTTACCTAGCCCAACACATTGTAGTTCTAACTGTTCTAACTAAGCTCTCTTTTCAGATGGTTGTACATGTCAATATTCAATGCTTTTGTTCTGGTATTATGGTAATGTTCTTAGATTATCTAACGTACTGTGAGCAGGACGTAAGGGCTTCTGTCTTTTCCTTTTTTTTTTTTTTTTTTGTGAAGTTTCTTCGTTCCCTTAAACCTCCATGACTGATTTCTTCGGTTTGCTTTGCCAATTCTTTGCCATTCAAGATGTGGTTCCCTGGATCTGCATGGTCTGGACTGCTTCTGGCTTAAGTGTTTTTTTGTATACATACTTGTCAGTCTTATTTTGTTTAATCAGCATCCAAGTGGGGCTCTCCATCTGGGTTCCTCAGTTTGATATTCATCTGGCTTGGCAGTTTCTTCGAAAATGTCCCAGTTCGTGGCATCTGAGACATTTCACAGGTTCAGGGCATTCTCTTGCTATATGGCCATAAAGGTTACAATTCACACATTGAATATCATCAGCTGTTTTTCCTCTTTGTTCTTGTGGAGTGGTGGTTCTCCCTCCAGTGCATTTTTGACGTATTGCACCGTAGAAGTCTTGTGGGCTGCTTCTTTGAATAGGAGAGCGGTTCCCGCAATACTGCCTTTGTTGGGTGTCATGCATTCTATGTGACCTTCTGGTGTCTCTCCATGCAGGTTGTATCTCTTGCATGGGTGGAGGAGACTTGGTTTCTATCCCCATCAGGGGATGTAGTGCAGGTTGTAAGGTTGTCGCAACCACTTGAATTTTTCTTTTTTACAATTTTCAACTGTGTCAGTTCCCTGATGGCTTCTTCATCTTGCTTCTGAAGGTTTTGCTGTTGTGTTCTCGTAAAAGTTATGGCACAAACTATGCAATCCAAAAATTCCTGAAAGTTCATCGAATGGATTCCAACCATCTTTTCAAGGTTGTCTTGAATTTCTCTGGGGAGTCCCTGAATAATTTGTTTTCTCATCTGATGAATAACATCTGACTCTGGCATAACACACGTTTGTGTAATCCATTCTTTACTTGCTTTGTGCACGAAAAATAGTGGTGATTCGTTGTGTCCTAGTGTTCCCACAGAGATGCTTTCTGCCGATATCCTCAAGAGGTATCTCCTCCTTATCTCTGTCCATAATGGACTTATAGAGGTTGAAGGGATCTGCATCTTGAGTCTGGGTACGTGCCATCTGGCTGATTCCAGCTGCTTCGAAGATATTGGTCATTTTGTGGGTTCCAATTAATTTGGCCAAAATATTTTTTATATCCGCCAAGGTCAAACACAGCCCTTGGGTTTGATCACTTAAAGCCGTTATCCAGCTGTTTCCTCCAGCTTCGAAGGCAGGTAATCGGGTTACCAGCATATCCACATCTACTCCTCTGAAGGGTATGTAGCAGATTTGTTGTCCACCTGTAATCAGGGGCATCTGGGGTACAGTTATGTCATTATTCATGTTATTTGCTTGGTGTTTGGATGTTGTCATCTTCTCCTTTATCTCAATTTTTTCTCTTTTGCATTTTTTGCGGCTTCTGTAAAGAGGCTCAGTATCTGTATCTCTCTCTCCCTTTTTTCTTTATTCCTCATATGTTGTCTTTTTGTTAGTCCTCTGTCTTGTTTATTTTGGAGAATAATTAGCTTTTTTTTTGCATTGGGAAACATTCAAAGTTCCTTCAGGTGGATAAGGTGCAGCATTTTTCTGTGTTTCTTCAGTCCACTTCCTTGAATACTTATATATCGCATGTCTCAGTAATGGATGCATCTTGCTCATGTTTTCCACAGCTGTTTGAGCATTACTCCCATTTTCATCAGTAGTTTGTTCCATATTACTTCTTGTCCTTGTTCCCCAGGTCAGTCTCTGTTCTGCCTGAATTTGAGTTTATCTCCTTCCCTAATTGGAAGGCCTCTTCTTAGCTTCCTGACAGAAGCTTTCTCTGGGCTTCCTTCCCTAACCGGAAGGCTTCTTCTTAGCTTCCTGACCGAAGCTTCTTCTGCGCTTCCTTCCCTGACCGGAAGGCTTCTTCTTAGCTTCCTGACCGAAGCTTCATCTGGGTTCTCTTTACTTCCTTCCCTGACCGGAAGGCTTCTTCTAACAGGAATTAGCCTAGCAACTTTGGCTAGCTAACAGGAATAGCCTACGTCTTGCCTAGCTACAGAAATAGCGTAGCAACTTTTTGCCAGCTACAAGAAAGGGTAATTTGCTTAGCCAGTGCTGGTTAAAAGGGGCAATTAACATAGCTCTGGGCTAGTTGACAAGAAATAGCCTAGCACCTGGCTATGGAAGGGTCTTTTTAGTTCATGTGTGACTTAGTAGCTGTCCTCTTCTGTAGGATGGGCTTGGCTTTATATGGAGTGGCATCTTGACTGCCCTGGAGGTGGGGCCTTCTTGGAAGGCTGGACATCCTCCTGCTGCTCCTTCTGGCTCTTGTGGGTTCCACATTGGTTCTTTATGTTTTGTGTTTTCCTTCAATCTTGTTCCTATGTTTTTCCTTTCATCGCTGTATTCTTCGGTTTCCGTTTCTTGATCCTGTTTTATTTTCTTTGCCATTTTTTGTCGGGTTGTCATCCCTGTTCCTGGCTCCAGAAGGTTGTCTTGTTTTTCCCTGGCCTGTTTTTCATCATCTCTTCCCTTCTCAGTGTTTTTTTATTTGTTTTTCAATATCCTTATGGTATCCCGTCTTTGTATGTTGGTTTTCTTCCTCGCTCTCGCTTGTTTCTTCTTCCTCGTCCTCACAGTCGTCTTCCCCCGTCATGTTCCCTAATCCTTTCAGGGATGGGTATTTTACTCTTTGGTTTTGTTTGGATGTCTTTCTGATGACATAATCGCCCGATATTTCCATTTCCGTCAGGGGGAGTTGTTTCGTTGTTTTTTGACAATGTGGCAGTGGTTTTACTGACATGTTGCCTGCTTCCCCTTGTAGTTGTTTCATTTTCATTTTGTGTTCTTGTCTTGCCTTTTGTTCAATCTCTAAGAACATCCTTAGGACGTGTAGCTCTCTTTCTTTTTCTTTTTCTTTTTCTGCTTGCTGTTTTTTCGCTTTCGTTAGTCCTTTTGGTGTCCTGTTTTCCTGGGTCATTTGTAGGTTCTCACATGTAGCCACATCGAAAGTTCCCTCCTCAGGCCATGGACTTCTGTTCCCTGCCATTTTTCTTGCCCATTTCTTGGAATATTTTTGAATGTCTTCCTTCAACAAGTGGTGTAGTTCACCCATGCATTCTAACGCTGTCCGTTTCGCATGTTTTAATACCATTTTATTCTTTATCTTTTCCATTTCTCTTACTTTGTCTTCTTTTGTATGGGGTTTGCTAATTGTAGCTTAGTTTAGTGCGTAGTGGTTCCTGGTTAATCAGTGATGTTAGCTTGGCGGTGTGTGCTGCTATTTCTGAGGTTTATCGTCCAGCACGCCAACAGAGAGTCTAATCTTTGATTAGCTATGCGTGGGAGATAGCTTAGCAACACGTAGTTGCTAACTATGATGTTCTAGAATCTAGCTCGCTAATAATGATAGCCTAACCTTTGGTTAGCTATGCGCTGGAGTTAGCTTAGCAACGCGTAGTTGCTAACTATGAAGTTCTTTTGTCCAGCTCGCTAATAATGATAGCCTAACCTTCGATTAGCTATGCGCTGGAGATAGCTTAGCAATGCGTAGTTGCTAATTATTAAGTTCTAGCATCCAGCTCCCTAATAATGATAGCCTAACCTTCGATTAGCTATGCGCTGGAGATAGCTTAGCAATGCGTAGTTGCTAACTATGAAGTTCTAACATCTAGCTCGCTATTAATGATAGCTTAACCTTTGATTAGCTATGCGCTGGAAATAGCTTAGCAACGTGTAGCTGCTAACTATGAAGTTCTAGCGTCCAGCTGGCCTATAATGATAGCCTAACCTTCAATTAGCTATGCGCTTGAAATAGCTTAGCAACACGGAGTTGCTAACTATGAAATTCTATTGTCCAGCTCGCTAATAATGATAGCTTAACCTTCGGTTAGCTATGCGCTGGAGATAGCTTAGCAATGCGTATTTGCTAACTATGAAGTTCTAGCATCTAGCTTGCTAATAATGATAGCCTAACCTTCGATTAGCTATGCGCTGGAAATAGCTCAGCAACGAGTAGCTGCTAACTATGAAGTTCTATCGTCCAGCTCGCTAATAATGATAGCTCTAACCTTTGGTTAGCTATGCGCTGGAGATAGCTTAGCAATGCGTAGTTGCTAACTATGAAGTTCTAGCATCTAGCTCGCTAATAATGATAGCCTAACCTTTGGTTAGCTATGCGCTGGAGTTAGCTTAGCAACGCGTAGTTGCTAACTATGAAGTTCCATTGTCCAGCTCGCTAATAATGATAGCCTAATCTTCGATTAGCTATGCGCTGGAAATAGCTTAGCAAAGCGTAGTTGCTAACTATGAAGTTCTAGCGTAACTTCAGGTAACTTCATATATATTCAACAAGGTAACTTCATATATTTCTCATAAAAGAACATATATATAATATAATATATATATACACACACACACACACAGACACACATATATATAAATATATGTATTTGTATATACGTTTATATATATATATTTATATATATATATATATATATATATATATATATATATATATATATATATATATATATATATATATATATATATACACACTATTCACAAAAAGTTAGGGATATTCAGCTTTTGGGTGAAATTTCACAACAAGCCTAAAATGCATTCAAACCTGTACAGGTGAACTTAATGTTATCTTCTCTAAGCTTTTAAATGCACATGTCCAACTGTTAAATGTTTCAATAAATTTTGCACAAGTTGCTGTTCTCTAACAAGGAGCTTAACGGCAAAATCACGGCAGGTGTGTGATCCTTGAATTGACCAATAAATGTCCTGGTTCAATTAGAGCTGGTGTTTAAACAGTTGTCCTCATCATGCTGTTCACATTTTGACATCATGAGACCAAGACGACACCTAACAATGGAACAACAGTCCCTTGCCATTGCGATGCTTCAAACAGGACGTTCTCAGACAGAAGTGGCCACTGAGCTTGGAGTGTCACAGAGTGTCATCAGCAGGTTGCAACAGAGATATGGAGAGACTGGAAGAGTCACAGAAAGGCCTAGAAGTGGACGTCCTTTGGCCACATCCCGTGCTGATGACCGCTACATTGTGAACACTGCCCTGAGAAACCGGATGATGAATGCCACTCAACTCCAGGCACGTTTAAGAGAGGTGAGAGGCACCCAAGTGTCACGTCAGACCATTCGAAACCGTTTCCATCAGCGTGGTCTGCGTGCTAGACGACCTGCACGGGTACCTGACCACACCACCAGGCACAGGCATCATCGTCTTGCATGGGCCAGGGAGCATTTACGCTGGACGAGGAACCAGTGGGCCTCAGTGCTGTTCTCTGATGAAAGTCGATTCACACTGAGCAGAAATGATGGCCGGCAACCATGTTGGAGACGTCAGGGAGAGCGCTATGCATCAGCCACTGTTGTCACCAGGCCAGCTTTTGGTGGTGGCGGTGTTACAGTGTGGGCAGGGGTGTCCACTTGGTACAGAACTGCCCTACACTTTGTGAATGGTACAGTGACAAGCC